>NC_069499.1:828992647-829355147 GCF_027579735.1 Bombina bombina
TGACCAACATGTATAAAGCAATGCCACTTACAGCAAACCCATGTTAACGTGTATGCGCAATTCCATTTTCGCGATCATTGCGCAATGATTCCAAGCGGAATTACGCATCCGTCATTTGACCAACATGTATAAAGCAATGCCACTTACAGCAAACCCATGTTAACGTGTATGCGCAATTCCATTTTCGCTCTGTGACGCATATTCTGTAGAGTGCAAGAAACATCATTCCTATTTCATGTGTCACTAATCTAAAATCAGATATCTAAACATCATATGTAGTGTATGTTGTGAGATCTGTATAGGTTTAGTATCTGACTATATACACATTTTTTACAAAAAAATCAAATATTAAGATATTATATGAAGTTGGATAGTTACCTGGTTCAGATTCTCTTTCATCTCCTCCCAGGCCACCGGACGGAGAAGCAGCTGCCCTGGCCCCCGCGTCAGGAATTTCAGATCCCGCAGCTGGGAGGGAAGAAGAGGAGGCAGAGGATGGCGAGGATCTAAATCTTTTGGGGACCCGGAGATTGAGGAGCTCGCATAAAGTCACCTCATAAGGGAGTAGGTAGAGTTGCCGCGGGGCCTTTCTTTGGCCCCCTCTTTTACGGGCTTGTACCCACTCCCTTATGAGGTTGACTTTTTTTGTTAAGCGCAACCTCATATCTCCGAATCTCCTCATGATTTGATCCTGGCTCCTCTGGACTTCACACACCAATCTAACCGCATTGGTGATAGACTCCCAGAGGGCCTTCTTAACAGGCGCATCTGTCGAACTCCTCTTGTTCCCAAACAGCTGGGGATAAAAGTCCTTGACGGCGTGGACCAGTGCAGCGCTCTCCTGCTTGGTGAACCTGGGAGGTGACATGCCTGCTGGGTTGTAGAATATATTTTTGTATATAATATATACTGCCTGCAGGCATTAGAGAACTGACAAAGATGGCAACGTGTAATGGACTTTTATATGGTGAAGTAAACATGAGATGCACCATGGGACAAGTTATCTGTACATCTGATTGGATAAAAGTTTGAAATATTGTTAGAATGTCTGTGAGACCATCCTGACTCAAGTTGTGTTTGTGTGATGAACTCTGATTGGCCGTTCCTTAATGTTTCATATCTTAGCAACTTCCATACACATACCTCCTGGTGGTGCTGTAACTTCATTTTTCATGTAGACTTATTTGTAACTCATGGGCCTGTCATGCGGATATGTGTGACGCAGATTTAATATCCGTGATCCGTTAAATATTAATGATTAAATTCTCTTTAAAATCAAATACTGTCACATTATTAAATGTTGTAGACATTTCTCGGTTTAATAACGGTCTGTTTCTTTAATACAAATACACATTTAATATTGTATGTCTTTATTGTTCATAAAATCCATTTCTTGACTTATTGTGAAGTATTGATATTGCTCTATTAAATGTATTTATAATGCACATTGATTGTGTGCTATTGCGTGACATTAGACTCTAATGTTTAAAGATGCTAATCTAGTGTTTCAAGATGCGTTTCCCACGCAATATTTCTGAATGTTCAAATTCAGGTTATAATGTCAGTAACTTGGATAATCTGTTTATAAATGTTAAACTACAGGTTTGTTTGTTATTAGTAAATAAACCTCGAGCTTGTATTTGTCTGAAGTGCTCATATATGTTATTGTGCAATGGCGTCTTTATTTTTAAATAGACATTACAAACAAACAATTGTATCAAATGATCTGTAGAGATAGAAAATTGTTTAGACTTTAAAATGTAAATCAATTTATCTTATTATTTAGATATCCTCAACAGAAGAAATTTAAATGCACATGGTTGAGCCAATCACATAAGGCATCTCTGTGCATCCACCAATCTTCATCTACTGAGCCTATCTTGATATGCTTTTCAAGCAAAGTATGTCAAGATAAGAAGAGAAGTAAATACACTCTTTAAATCTCTTAAAGGGACACTGTCCAAACAAATTTAGCGTTCGTGATTCAGATTGAGCATGAAATGTTAAGCAACTTTATAATTTAATCCGATTCTCAAATGTTAAGAATTATATTGTTATCTTTCTTAGCAAATCAATAATGATATTTTAGATTACGGACAATTGTTTCCAAAAACCTGGGTTGTCCTTGATGATTGTTGGATAAATTAATCCAACCAAAAAAACCAAGTTCTGTCCAGAGTACTGAAGCAAATAAATTATCGATTTAATGCCTTATTTTTAAAGTAATGATAGCAACATCACAAGGAGCATTCATAATATAAGACAATTTTTAAAGTTGCTTAAAATAGAATACTCATTCAGAATGTATAAATCATTAATTTTTTAACTGTCTCCCTTTAAGTATATTTTGAGTTCATGTCCCTTTAAAGAAACATTTCACAATAATGCTTGAAAAATCAGAAACCTAAGCACCTTCCTTTTGCTAAATTAGTATAACATATGAGTAAAGCTAATTTAGATTAACTTCTGGATTGTTTTACACACTGACTGAAATATATATTGTAAAGGAGGTATTTCATAGTCTTCAGCTTAGAGGGACATTAAGCTATATGTTATGTATGCATTTTGGATAAGATTATAATATTTGAACAACTTAATATGTGTTGGTATTCAATCATTAGATTGTAATTATATATTCTTGGATTAAATACATATTTACATTGGATATTTTGATGCTGATTGTTGGTTGCACATAGATGCCTTATGTAATTGACTAAGATATGTGCATTGATGTATCTTTTTAAAAGTATATTTAAAGACTGAATGTAATTTTATAGTACTTTATAAATATGTTTAAATTCTTTTAAGAATTATTGAAAAATCAATACACAATATACTTTGTGAATGTCCCTTTAAGGACCAAAACATTTTGAATGTTGATTTAACATTGTCAAAAGAAACTAAAGGGGAATGAAAATTATATATAGATATGTGATGTCTAACTCAAGAGGTAAGATTTTAAAAACTACATAATATTAATAACTATAGTTAAATGACTCCACTAGAAAATTAAATCGATTAACCTGGCATCCAATAACTAACTTGGGAAAAATATCAAGTTAAATGACCTAACATTTATAAATGTAAAAATTAAAAGAATGTAGAAAATAATGTTTTGAGATACCTAAGGAAGATACAAGATCTTATAAAATTAATTTTACATTCAACAACACTGTCACTTTAATGTAATTGAACCACTTCCCCTTCTTAAAAGTGAAAACAAATAATTTATGTAAAATTTTGACTACATATCCGAAATTATTTTAACATCTAAGAATTTCAAAAGAAAAGCATCGATGGATATCACTCCCCAATAAATTTTAAAAAATATAGTTTAATGTAATATTCTCTGAATCAGTGGATTTTCTAAAATTAATGCATTATTTGATCTTATGCACGTGCTTGTCAAATAGCCAACTACCAGTCATGGGAGTCAAATTGTTTTTTATTGACAGATTATCTGGATATTTATTATAATCTGTTCAAAAGAGTGTATTTAATACTAAAATGTTTATTATTACCATTTAAAAAATTAAAAGTTTCTGAAAGAAAAACAAAAAAATATTCCTGGAAGTCATCAGATGACAATCTGAAATAAAAAAAAAAATTATTACAAAGTTAATACACACGTTGTCAAATATTCCTAAAATACATTTACAATCATTTTGTGTCTATGCTCTAACTTTGTTCAACATTTTATCAAGATATTTATTAATTAATTTTTTTAAAATAAAAAACATACACCATTCTATTGTGTAATAAAATAAAAATTAAAATATCTGATTTTCAAATTCTACATAATAATATATATCACATTTCAATAATATATATGTATGCTGAACATAAATGTAATATTTCATGTCCATTCAAATACCTCTATATCAACTATAATATGTATTCCTTTTTCTGATTGTGATCCCTAAAGATCTAATTATGAACTAAATATGACTAATGTATGTAAGCTACTAATATTCAACATTCTTCCTGTGATTCTTAACTAGCATGCATTGGTACACCAACCTGGATAATGCATGGTCTTTGAAAGTCATTTCAGGGGTAAACAGTTGATCTTCAATAGGTGTCTTATTCATCAGTTCATAAAATAGAGGAATGTGAAATACCATCTAAAAAGGAAAATCATCTAAGTGTCTGATTGTGATCCCTAAAGATCTAATTATGAACTAAATATGACTAATGTATGTAAGCTACTAATATTCAACATTCTTCCTGTGATTCTTAACTAGCATGCATTGGTACACCAACCTGGATAATGCATGGTGTTTGAAAGTCAATTCAGGGGTAAACAGTTGATCTTCAATAGGTGTGTTATTCATAATTTCAAAAATAGAGGACTGTGAAAAACCATCTAAAAATTAGAAAATCATCTAAGTGTCTCCAATAGGATGCCTCCACAGCCTTATTCTATCAAATAGTTGGCACTTACCATGTGAACATGTCTTTGTATGGTTTTCAAGGTCAGCAGATTTGAAAGATAATGCCAGACATGATCCCATTGGTAGACTTCAATTTCAATCTTGGCTTTTTCCACTGTCAGTCTGGGCAATCTTCACTGTCAGGCTTCTAATTCTTCCCTTTCAGTCTTTAGATTAAGTCAGCTCCCTAATGGCAGAAAAAGTTTATTAAAAATTACTACAAGTGTGTGAATCAGTTCTGTACCCCTCTCCCACCCCCCATTTCAGAATACATTTCTGTCACTAGCTTACTAAGCGTGTGTAGCATCTTGTGTTATGTTCTATCAAGTGTGAAGATGAGTCATATTGAGCAGGACGAAGCTCTAATGTGTGACATTGAACCATAGTCATGCTAGAGGATAGTTATGCTAGATGATCCCTTTCTGAGTATTTACATTTTAAGTAATGTGTAAACTAAATACTAGTTTTGAAAATGTATGCCATATGATGTATTTGTGTACAATTCATGCCAGCAACAGTCCATACATTTATACTTACCATCTGATGTCCTCTTTAAAAACCAGGTGGCAAAGACTCGCTACAGGACCCAATGCCCAGAGCATCACCTATATTAATAAATGAAACACTTTTTTAGCATTTGATGAACAATCCTAACATGTTTGCACAATTCTCTACTTGTCATTTCCCTAGAGTTCACATCTATTGACAATACTCCAGTCTAACTTCTATTATTTACCGTCTAAAGTGGCGGTTGATGATGTCTGCTCTGACATTGAGCCCCTCGTCCCGGAATGGCCCCTCTAGAACAGGATCATCCTCCTCATCTCTGAGGAGGGTTCGGTGCGCCGGGACGCCCTGCAGCATCCCAGCCCGCTGTGCAATATTATGCAGGACGCTACAGGCTACAACGATCTTAGCCACCTTCTTTGGGTTGTACTGGAGGGCTCCTCCTGACCTGTCCAGGCACCTGAACCTCATCTTCAGGAGCCCGAACATCCATTCAACCACCGCCCTGGTTCTCTTATGAGCCCTATTGTAGCGCTCCTCAGACACATCAGTCGGGCTACGCAAGGGGGTAATAAGCCAAGGCCGGCTCATGTACCCAGAATCACCTATAAATTATGAACAGAACATAATTCAAACAGAATCCTCAAAATAGTATTTTGAGTCCAATAAAAAGTATTGTACATGATAATCCACTAACAAATGTTTATTTTAAAATAAAATAATCTAGTTCAATATTATTCTCTATCTTCCCATTTCATCTAAGACATGCTACATATGCGTATTTCTCCTAAATCAAACCTTGTGTAAAATGCAAACTACATGGTTACATTGCTTTCTGTATCTGAGCATTTAAGGTAAGACATGCTACATATCTGCATTGAACTAAAAGTAGACATTAGCGGAAAGAGACAATGACATGGTTACATTGCATTAGCTAATATCTTGCCATTTCAGCTAAGACATGCTACATATGCGTATTTCTCCTAAACCAAACCTTGTGTAAAATGGAAACCAAATGGTTACATTGCATTCTCTATCTGAGCATTTAAGGTAAGACATGCTACATATCTGCATTGAACTAAAACTAGACATTAGCGGAAAGAGACAATGACATGGTTAAATTGCATTAGCTAATATCTTGCCATTTCAGCTAAGACATGCTACATATGCGTATTTCTCCTAAACCAAACCTTGTGTAAAATGGAAACGAAATGGTTACATTGCATTCTCTATCTGAGCATTTAAGGTAAGACATGCTACATATCTGCATTGAACTAAAACTATACATTAGCGGAAAGAGACAATGACATGGTTAAATTGCATCCTATAGCTGAACATTACGCTAACATTTTAAAACTACAGTGGCAATTGTCAAACTAATTAACCATGTTGTGCACAAATACTCACCAACGAGATAACCAGGGGGCATTTGTCTTTCCTCAAACGGTCTCCACAGGGACGACAGAGAGAGGATGCGGGCATCATGACTAGCCCCTCCAAAATTCGCACACACATGCATAATCCTCATCTGTGCGTCACAAACATACTGCACGTTGAGGCTATGAAAATGTTTGCGATTTCTGAAGGGCAAGTCATCAATTGGAGCACGCAGCGCAATGTGGGTACAATCTATGGCTCCCAAGACATTGGGCATTTGAGCAATATCAAAGAATTCCCGCTTAAGGCGCCTCCAATCCCCATCATTCTGTGGGAATCCTATGTAATGCTTACTGATACGTACCATGGCGTCCAGAAAGTTATCAAACACCACAGAGAATGTACCTTGAGCCAGGCCATGCATGTACAGTTCTCCGGATTGAAAACTCCCGGAGGCCAGGACGTATAGACAGCTTAGCATCTTACTCATGGCGGGAACAGCAGTCCTTATTCTTATACGTGGCTCCAAATGAGGTTTAAGAAGATCGTAAAGGCCAATGAGCTGTTCGCGATTGAGCCGATACTTATCATAAACCTCAAAGTCGCTCATGTTTTCCAAGGTGGGTCTCACCCTGTAGACACGAGGACCTCGAACCAGACGACCCCTTCGTCTCAGTCTGAGCCGCCGAGGCTGCCTGATTCGACCAACAGCTAGTTCGCCAATAGCAGCACCAGCAGCATCTACCATGTCATTGTCATCCATCTTTCAAAACAGCGTAACAAGGTATGCACTTGATCTGATGTGGATACAAGTGATGCATTGGCCATGTTGTTTGGGGGATTTATAGTACAATTAGTCCAATGGTAGTGAGTTTGTAATGATTGCTAATTGTATACACTTGTTTGTATGTGAGCGGCGCGAATGCTTTCACAGTGGGAGTTTTTTTGTTGTTTGCTGAAATGTTGTTTTCCAACAATGAATCTCAATGTGAAAGTGTCAAATATCACACATACAGTGCATGTTTGTAATGTTTGATCATATGCGTAATCAATATTTCTTAAACGCGATCTTATAGTAACAAGCACACGTCCAGGCTAACATGAATGAAAGTGCATAGTTGTGTATAATGTGCATCGAATGTGATCGATCAATGTTGCTGCAATATTGTTTGTAAACGATAAAGTAACATCTGCCATCTGTAGTATTGTATATATAAGTGATTGCCGAGCAGTCAATATTGTATGCGTCCCTTTAAAATCGCAATAATTCCGAACTTCCCGTCTGCCATCTGTAGTATTGTATATATAAGTGATTGCCGAGCTGTCAATATTGTATGCGTCCCTTTAAAATCGCAATAATAATTCCGAACTTCCCGTCTGCCATCTGTAGTATTGTATATATAAGTGATTGCCGAGCTGTCAATATTGTATGCGTCCCATTCAAATGGCACTAATACTGAATAACTTCCGGCTGTCATCTGTAGTATTGTATATATAAGTGATTGCCGAGCTGTCAATATTGTATGCGTCCCATTCAAATCGCACTAATACTGAATAACTTCCGGCTGTCATCTGTAGTATTGTATATATAAGTGATTTCCGAGATGTAAATATTGTATGCTTCCCTTTCAAATCGCACTAATACTGAATAACTTCCGGCTGTCATCTGTAGTATTATATATATAAGTGATTGCCGAGATGTAAATATTGTATGCTTCCCTTTCAAATCGCACTAATACTGAATAACTTCCGGCTGTCATCTGTAGTATTATATATATAAGTGATTTGCGATCTGACAATATTTCTTAATTGTCCCATTCAAATCTCCCTAATAATGCTGTTCCAAACTGTTCTTTACATATATGTTGTATTGTAGTATTGAGTGTTAAAGTTCAGAAAGGGGCGGTACAGTGGTGAATCTGTGATGTGTATGGTTGAATCTTCTAATGACGTCATGATATTATTATCCTGCCTATGTAGTTCTGAAATCCTCATTGTGTTGTTGTATTGTGCTACATTGTTATTGTGTGCTGAATAAAATCTAAATGTGTGCTTTGTGGTTGCGTGATGGGTGATGCGTGTTATGTACATATACGTATATATTGTGATTGTGTCCCACATATGCTGACTTCTATATAGCGGTCTGACATTGTTGTTCCTTCCCATAAAGTGACATCAGTAATCTGGTGTAATGATGTTCTTGTTGTACGTAATTCATAATGGTTTCTGGTGATGGAATCATGATGTTAAAAGTACAGTAAAATCCATATGTTGTGTTTTGTGATTCCTATAGAGAATGTAATGTGTTTTTCCCCCGTCATTTGAATGCACATGTATGAGTGAATGTTAAAAGTAATGTATGTGCATCCATGACTGATCATGTGTTAAGCATATGTAGATATGCAGTTGCTGCAAGCATATGAGTTGAATAACTGAAATGCAATAATAAAGGTAAATGAGAATTGTTTCCCATTGTGTAGTGTTTGTGAATCCTGAAAAGTTTACATTATTTTTGTGTCCGTTTAAATGTAATATTTTGATAACAAAAAGTTTGTTACTAGTGATGTTGATTTGTAGTTGATGTAATATAAAAGTCTTAAACAATTTAATGGTGTTGTGAATATTCAATAATTAAAATCCATAAATCCACCATAGGGAAATAGTCATTTCTTGATCAATTTATCATAGCTGGGTCTAACGCATAAAAGCATGTATTTTCTAGCCCTGGTATTTGGAGTTTTTCGGTCTACGCTATTTGCGTGTGTTAGGGAAATGTGGGTTTCGCGTGCACAAGCACGTCTTCCGAATAGAAGTCAATGGAGGCTCTAAAATTTGGTCATTTTTTTTTTCTAAGACTGGTTTTCCTCGTAAAGTGAGTGACGTCATGAGCTTGTGTGAAAAAGTAACTAAATCGTGTTCTTTTTGTAATAAATAAATATTTTTAGTATGTCATGTGGTGTATATTGTTTGTATGCATCGATGAGTGTATGTTTGTGATAATGTTATTAGTTAGATGTGGGTATATGAGGGTCTTTTCCCGTGTGTCAATGTAAGTCAATGGGAAAATGGATTTGTGAATTTTTTTTTCTAACACCCGAGATCTCGCAACTTTGATCATTTTTATTTTGAAGAAAAATTATTAAATCTTAAAAATAAACATAGTGTAGTGTTTGTATGAGTGTAAGTGTAGTTTGTGTAATATTTGTTTTGTGATTCGTGAATGTTTATTTTGTCGGTATATGTTTACTACTGGGTCTGAGGTGTCGGTAGAAATTTGAGCGTTGAGTGATTTTTGAGTGTTGGTAACTGAACTCTAAATACCGGAGTCCGTAAGAAACCCGCGTTAGGAGCCTCTAACGCTGGTTTTCACGGCTAACGCCAAACTCCAAATCTAGGCCTTAGGGTTTATTTTATAGGTAAGTATTTAGTTTTAAATAGGAATAATTTAGTTAATGATATGAATTTTATTTAGATTTATTTAAATTATATTTAAGTTAGGGGCGGTTAGGGTTATACTTAGGTTTAGGGGTTAATAAATTAAGAATAGTGACGGCGACGTTGGGGGCGGCAGATTAGGGGTTAATAAATATAATGTAGGTGGCGGCGATGTTGGGGGCAGCAGATCAGGGGTTAATAAGTATAATGTAGGTGGCGGCGATGTCCGGAGCGGCAGATTAGGAGTTAATAGTTATAATGTAGGTGTCTGCGATGTCGGGGGCGGAAGATTAGGGGTTAATAAGTATAAGATTAGGGGTGTTTAGACTTGGGGTTCATCTTAGGGTGTTAGGTGTAAACATAAATTTTATTTCCCCATAGGAATCAATGGGGCTGCGTTAGGAGCTAAACTCTGCTTTTTTGCAGGTGTTAGACTTTTTTTCAGCCGGCTCTCCCCGTTGATCCCTATGGGGAAATCGTACATAAGCACGCACAACCAGCTCACCACTAACGTAAGCAGCACTGGTATTGGAGTGAGATGTAGAGCAAAATTTTGCTCAACGCTCACTTTTTGTCTGTTAACGCCGGGTTTGTAAAAACCTGTAATACCAGCACTGTCTGTAAGTGAGCGGTGAGCATAAACTGCTTGTTAGCACCGCATAGCCTCTAACGCAAAACTCATAATCTAGGTGTAAGTCTTTTATCTGCATTGCTTAAATTTATATGATATACAAACTCCTATCTAGTGCAGTATTCATTTCATATGAGTAATCTGCTCACTCTATTTAACCCACACATTCTAAACCATGTTTATTTGGGTTAATATATGTGAGCAACAAACCTGTTTATTTCTAATAATTCAGTATTTCTTAAAATAATATAGAGAGAGCCATCACATAATATTCAGGCCCCAAAAGGTTATTAATCTCCTTGGGGATAATGGATCCTAACAAGATAAATAATCAGTTTGCTAGTATCAACCAAAAACTAGATTTCCTGTCTCGTGGCTTGGCAGAAGTACATGCAGTAAATAATATTCTGAAATCCTTAATGAAAGATTGCATGCCACCAAAACAATCTGACATTCCTGAACCTCATATAAACCCTCCAACTCCTTTCTCAGGCAAACGTACATAGTTCCGGGACTTTAGAAATGAGTGCAACCTTTTGGTTACCCTGAAACCTCGCACTTTCCATACCAAAAGAATAAAAGTATACCCTACCATTTCTTTTCTCATAGGGGAGCCTAGATCATTGCCAAACCGTATTTCGAGTCTAATGACCCTATTTTGGAATCACTGCATTTTTTTTTGGCAATGGCTAGTCTCTATGAGGACTCCAATAATCAA
The DNA here is from genome assembly GCF_027579735.1 of Bombina bombina. Classification (NCBI taxonomy): domain Eukaryota; kingdom Metazoa; phylum Chordata; class Amphibia; order Anura; family Bombinatoridae; genus Bombina; species Bombina bombina. Next base: position 829,003,749 of record NC_069499.1, read on the forward strand.
ATCAATACAGAAACTAAGCTCTGCGCATTAAGACAAGGGAAAAGATCTGTAGAGGAGTACATAACGGAATTCCAGATGTGGGTGTCAGATTCTCAATGGAATCAAATAAGTTTGAGGAATCAATTCCGTTTAGGACTCTCAGAATCCTTAAAGGATGAACTCTCCTGTCTGGATATCCCTGAGACTCTCAGTGGTCTAATCAAGCTGAGTATAACTCTTGACAGAAGGCAGAGAGAGAGAAAAGCCGAAAAATTAACCTGATGATGATTCCACTCCAAAACGTTCTTACTCTTCTACCACTAGTCTGGATAAAACTTCTACCTACTCCTCTCCTATGGATATTAGTACGATTAAAGGACCTCTCTCTCAAGAGGAAAAGATAAGACGAAGATTGTCTAACATTTGTCTATAATGTGCCAACAAGCATTTTTCTTTCAAGCTCTTTTAGTAAAACTCGCAGCTGTAAATGGGACTTCTTCATATTTTGTAGGAACGATAGAGAACTGTATATGCGGATAGAGCTGTATACTTAATTTTGCCTTACCTGGCGAGCCAGGGGGGTTAATGAGAAACTGGTGAGTAGGCCGCCACCCGAATTTTCGTCTATTTGATTTAGGACTCCAGTGTGATCATTTTTCCCTAAATAAGCATTGCCATCTAGTTAAGTGTAGTCTGCAAAATGATCGCCAGAATTTAGGGTAAAGATGGATAATTGGTACATATCTGGAAGATTATGACTTTTGAGCCAGGAGCTACTAAAATGTGCGGCTTGCTATGGACGCAGCTCCATATTAATGTATTTTCAATGACTTGTTATAACAGCTGCAGAGTATAAAATGTATGTATGCATTTTCAGGTTTAATTGTGTATATGAAGTAACTGGTTTTGTGCTTTAAAACCACAGCCTATTACAATGGGTTGAGCTTCAGGTAATATCATATCTCATTTGCTATCACTTTGTGTACACAAACTTGCTTCCTTATGTTATATTTATCTGGAAAACTAAAGCTCAATACATAGAGAGAACAATCAAAATTATCCTTTTATTACTTAACTATCCTGCACCCCACTGTAAGTTTAATTTCTTTTGCTAGCTATGTTTACTTAGGCTATTCAATAGCTGAGACTCCAGTATCAAATTTTCAGTATAGTTTGGGAAACCACTAGCTAAATCAGCTATTTCATAGGGCAAAATAGGGGTGAAGGAGCTATTCGTAAACAATTTAATACACTCCAGCAAGTAAAATGGAACTGTCCCTTTAATGTGATAATCGACATAGTCTGTATCATCCAATAACGATGCTGAAAATGTTATATCATATTTATTTTGTTTCTATTTTGCTTGCTTCTTATTGTGAAAATCTAAAAAAAAAGTGGGTGACCGACCACCAGAGGGTTGACAAAACCTCGCCGACCTAGCCGAGCTCCTGGAACTCAGCACCAGACCTGAATTGAGCCCTAGTCCCCTGCTTCTTAAAAGGGGTGCCGTTTGAGCAGGGTGCAGGAGATCAATTCGCCCTTTTAGTATGTTGTCGGCAATTTGATGAGGCACCAAGGGATACCACTTGTTTGGGGGTGCTACCTTCTCTGAGGAATGGGGGACACTTCAAATCCCCCATTCCAACCAGAAGGTAGCAGCATATCGGGATCAATTCCAGTCCAGCTCAAGGTTTTGCCGGCCCTCCAGCGTTTACCACATCTTGACAAAATATGTATTGTCATGTACATTGTAGATTATTTAAAGTATTATAGATAACTTAAAATGGATTTAATAGTTGCTTGCTATTAATTATTTCAAACATAAATATATATTTGAAAATATATGTTTATGTTTAATACAAAGCATCATTAAATACCTTAAGTCTATAGATATATAAAATGTTTTAAACAATATACATTGTACATGACTATGCATAGTATTTAAACTTTGACCCCTGAACTGCCATAACCTAAAACTAACTGTAGAAGCTAAGTGTCAGGTTAGGAAATGTCCAGAAGAAGACCCAAATGCTAGGGCGAACTTAAACAACACCCTTGCACTCTGAGTTTAATCCAGGACGTGACCCCACGACAGCCTCCAAAAAACAAAGTACTCACGATATGGAGCAGGGTTAGCCTGTGCCAAAGTAATTCATGATATCAGCCAGATAGACTTCTGAATAAGGAACTGGTTTCAGGAAATGTCTTCCACAGTATCAGGAGAGCAGGGATAGTCCACTTATACTCAGACAGAAGAAGGGTAAAACAGGAAACAGTTAATAATGCAGGAGTAGGTCATTTGTTATCAGGCAGTCTGAAGGTTAACACTGTGTAGACAGTCTTTGCAGAGTATGCAACAGGTAATCAGGCAGTTTGAGGGTTAACACTGAGTAGACAGTCTTTGCAGAGTATGCAACAGGTAATCAGGCAGTGTGAGAGTTAACACTGTGTAGACAGTCTTTGCAGAGTATGCAACAGGTAATCAGGCAGTTTGAGGGTAAACACTGTGTAGTCAGAACTTGCAGAATTAACAACATGTAATCAGGTAGTTTGAAGGTTAACACTGTGTTGTCAGAACTTGCAGAGATAGCAACAGGTAAGCTGGTAGTTTGAAGGTTAACACAGATTAATCAGTACTTGTTGAGATTGGCAACAGGATATCAAGCAGTTTGAAGGTTTACACTGAATAATTGTATTTGCAGAGTTTGGAAACAGGTAAACATGCAGATTGAAGGTTTCACAGAAATAACAGTATTTGAATAGTTTGGCAGTACACAGAGTAGTCTGAATATGCAAGGTTTGCAGCAGGTAAACAGGAAGTTTGAAAGTGTCACAAAACAAACAGTACTTGCATAGTTTGGAGACAGGTAATCAGGAGGTTGAAGGTTAATCCAGCATAGTAAATCCTTGAAGAGATTGGCAACAGAAAAGCAGCAGTTAGAGAGATTCCTCAGCGAAATCCTATCAGAAGCCAAAAAGTTAACAAACAAACTGGCACTGGAGAAACAGGAAGCCAAGAATAAAAAGCCTGGTTGTGACATCATCAGGAAGGGGTGGCTCAGACACCTGTCAATCAAGCACACAGAGAGGACTGCAGAGCTTCCCAGCAGCTGAGCGTGACACTAAGGCCCTACACATAAACATTCAATATTTTAAATGATGCATTGTTACATAGAATGCATAATGTTTAAATATTTGCATATAAAATAAAATGTAATTAATGTTGCTTGTTGTGTTTATTATTTGCAATTAAATACAGTATAATTAACATTATAGTTTTACATAACTGCATGGCTGTTATGTAAAAAACTAAATTTATGCTTACCTGATAAATTAATTTCTTTCTTGACACGGTGAGTCCACGGATCATCTAATTACTCTTGGGAATATCACTCCTGCCCAGCAGGAGGCTGCAAAGAGCACCACAGCAAAGTTGTTAAATATCACCTCCCTTCTCTATATCACCCCAGTCATTCGACCGAAGCAAAAGGAGAGAAAGGAAGCAACAAGGTGCAGAGGTGTCTGAAGTTTATAACATACCAAAAAAACTCTCTTTAAGAAAACAGGGCAGGCCGTGGACTCACTGTGTCAAGAAATAAAATTTTTTATCAGTTAAGAATAAATATTGTTTTCTTTCTAAAGACATGGTGAGTCCATGGATCATCTAATTACTATTGGGAATCAATACCCAAGCTAGAGGACAAAGATGATAAGGGAGGGACAAGACCGGGAACCTAAATGGAAAGCACCACTGCTTGAAGAACCTTTCTCCTAAAGGAAGCCTTTCCGAGGCAAAAGTATCAAATTTATAGAATTTAGAAAAAGTGTGAAGAGAGGACCAAGTTGCAGCCTTGCAAATCTGTTCCACAGAAGCTTAAGTTTTGAATGCCCAGGAAGAGGAAACAGCCCTCTTAGAATGAGCCGTAACTCTCCCAGGAGGCTGCTGTCCAGCAGTTGCATAGGCCAAGCGAATGATACTCTTCAGACACAAAGAAAGAGAAGTAGCCGTAGCTTTCTGCCCCTTACATCTTCCAAATAAAACCACAAACAGAGCAGAAGACTGATGAAAATTCTTAGTTGCCTGTAAATAGAATTTCAATGCACATACCACGTCTAGATTGTGCAGCAGACGTTCCTTCTGAGAAGAAGATTTAGGCCACAAAGAAGGAACAACAATCTCCTGATTAATGTTAGGATCTGAAACCACTTTAGGGAGCAACCCTAACTTAGTACGCAAAACTACCTTATCCGAATGCAAAATAAGGTAAGGAGACTCATACTGCAATGCCGAGAGCTCTGAAACTCTACGAGCAGATGAAATAGTCACCAGAAACAAAACCTTCCAAGATAACAGTTTAATATCTAAGGAATGCATAGGCTCAAACTGAGCCTGTGGAAGGACCTTAAGAACAAGGTTAAGACTCCAGGAAGGCATGATTCCAACCAAGGCCTGACAAAAACAAATGCATGTCTGGAACATCCATCAGACGTTTGTGTAATAAAATTGACAAGGCAGATATTTGACCTTTTAAGGAGCTTGCCGATAAACCCTTCTCCAAACCCTCTTGGAGAAAAGACAAAATTCTAGGAATCCGAACTCTACTCCAAGAGTAGCCTTTGGATCACACCATATCTTATGGTAAATCCTTCTAGTCACAGGCTTACGAGCCTGAATCATGGTCACAATGACCGACTCAGAAAAACCACGCTTAGATAAAATTAAGCGTTCAATCTCCAAGCAGTCAGCTTCAGAGAAACTAGATTTGGATGGAGGAAGAGCCCTTGAAGTAGAAGGTCCCTCCTCAATAGTAGTCTCCAAGGTGGAAGAGATGACATCTCCACTAGGTCTGTGTGATGAGGAAATTCCAAGGGACCGCCAGAGCATCTATCAGTACCACCTGAGGATCCCTGGACCTCGACCCATACCTCGGAAGCTTAGCATTCTGCCGAGATGCCATGAGATCCAGTTCTGGCTGTCCCCATCTGAGAATCAAGCTGGAAAACACTTCCGGATGGAGTTCCCACTTCCCCGGGAGAAAATTCTGTCTGCTCAGAAAATCCGCTTCCCAGTTGTCCACTCCTGGAATGTGAATCGTCAACAGACAGCAGTTGTGGGTCTTCGCCCACTGAATTATCTTGGCTACCTCTGTCATTGCCAAGGAACTCCGAGTTCCCCACTGATGGTTGATGTAAGCCACTGATGTTCGACTGGAATCGGGTAAACCGGGTCGAAGTTAACTGAGGCCAGACCAGAAGAGCATTGAAGATTGCTCTCAGCTCCAGAATGTTTATGGGCAGAGCAGACTCCGTCCAAGTCCATGTTGCCTGAACCCTTAGAGAGCCCCAAACTGCTCTCCATCCCAGTAGGCTGGCTTCCGTTGTCACAATCACCCTGGTGGGTCTGCGGAAGCAGGTTCCCTGGGAGAGATGATCCTGAGACAAGCACCAAAGAAGAGAATCCCTTGTCTCCTGCTCCAGATGTAATCGTGGAGACAGATCCACATAATCTCCGTTCCACTGTCTGAGCATGCATAACTGCAGAGGTCTGAGGTAGAAACGGGAAAACCAGATGATGTCCATGGCCGCTACCATCAAACCGATTACCTCCATACATTGAGCCACTGATGGCTGAGGAGAGGACTGAAGCACTAGACAAGAATCGAAAATCTTTGATTTCCTGACTTCTTTCAGAAAAATTTTCATTGATAAGGACTCTATTATGGTACCCAAGAAAAACTACCCTTGTAGTTGGAACTAAGGATCTCTTTTCCAAACTCACCTTCCATCCGTGAGATTGCAGGAAGAATTGTGGGATTTTGCTTGTTGAAAGGAATGGCACCTGAACCAGAATGTTGTCCAGATAAGGCGCCACTGCAATGCCCCGCAACCTGAGCACTACCAACAAGGATCCCAGAACCTTTGAAAAAATTCTGGGATTTGTGTCAAGGCCGAATGGAAGAGCCACAAAATGTGGACCTCAGAAGCTTGTGATGGTCCCTGTGGATGGGAACATGCCGGTATGCTTACTTTAAACCTACCATTGTCATAAATTGACCCTCTTGAACCAAGGGAATAATGGAACAAATAGTTTCCATCTCAAAAGACGGTACTCAGGGGAGGAGCCAACTGTGAGACTGAGTGGTCGCATATCGCAATAGCTCCAGAAATTTTCTATATTAAAGTCAAATTTTGCGACTGCTCGGACTTATCTAACTGCTTGATGTTGTGACCCTAGAGGTTAAGGAGGCGACACACTGAAAAGTTTAGCGGCAAGTCGCTCCTGGCAGATACTTATGCCACTTTTCCATCTATACTGCTGACCAGCGATATTGAGAGCGGCCATGTTTGATTTCATGGAGAGTCTGCATGACGAGTAAAATTTGCTATCTGCTTTTCTAATAACGGCAAAGACTATCTCCGCAGAAGAATTTCACCATGGGCACGGCGATGCAGCTCCTTACGGTGATCAGTGATCTCCTGGAAGGGTACCGGGCAGCATTTGAGCATTCTGGCACAATGGCGTCTGAACCTCCTGATGTTCTTTACGGCACCGTCAATCTGGGCAGGAAAGCTATGAAACTAGAGGAGGAGTACACTAACATGCAGTTCTCTATGAAGGACTTGAGAGCTCAACCGAGTATAGCCACTGAAATTGAGCTTCTATATTTACAAAGACCGGCGATCAGGGGACACCCTCAACCTGGAACAGAACTATTCCCTCACGGACTGCAGCCAGCGCCATGCTGTATTCTAAATGGACTTACATACGGGATCATCCGTATTAGTGACCATGGCCAGAGTGTTCTTCCCCATACCTTCATGCTGTGGCTGCAGAAGTCTCCCGCACACTTGAAAACGCGATACTTACTTAAGGACCGCATAATAGAAATAGCATGTGTGTCCCAGGACTTTCAATGGCTCGGAGCCCTGTATTGGCCGTTTAGCTCACTCTTCTTTAAATTTCAACAATCTACAGGACACTATCAAGTCTGGCGAGTAGGAGTGGGATGATTCTGACCAGCTAGGGGAAGTCATTGCCGCTACTATACTGAACTTTTTCAATGCAACTCCTCTCAGAGCACTCTATAGTCACATTTTTTTGTTCCTTTTTGCAGCTGGCATATATTAAGTACTACTATGTTTTATTGTTATGCCTTAGTTCAACGTTTCAGTAAGTTTCTTATAATTTTTGCCATACTATTGCCTTGCACCTACATAGGCTTCACAATGTAATTATACTTATGTCTCCCACTTTTTGCCTATTCATCGTAATTCTCAATTTTTCAATGAAATGTCTAGATAGTATAACCTAGATATAATGAGTGGCCGCATCCACCACATGCCTAGTTCTTATAATGTGCAGACCAAGAATATTGTCTTTCCAACGCTCACTGACTCTGTTATATCGTGATGTTATATAATGACACCTATATCATGGCCTCAGTATATTATTGCTTGTTTGTTCTCACATTTCTTATGATCCTGGCTTCAGCGCCTATTTAATAACAAAGTTGAGGAACGTCGCAGTTACAGACTGAGTCTGCCTAATCTCTATTGTTATTAACAGCCAATCTGATGAGACAACTTAAGTTACCATATGAGTTGTATATAATAATAGGCTGTAGTAAAGCAATTGTAAGTTTTGTGACATCGTAGTTCAATAGGTTAAAGATGTGACTACCTTTTCACAGTTCGGCAGACTATGATTGTGAGATGGGACTAAGGTAATACAGAGTATGTTGATGTTCTTAGTTTACTCATGCCCTAAAAATTGTTATACTTGTGTTCTATACCTTACTAGTACTTATTTGCCAGTGAGACAATGTTATTATTCACGGTGATACGCAAATTGGATGTGACATTATTATACTTTATGCTGGTTTTTCTCTTCCTTTTCAAAGTGCTGCATGCTATGTCTTTGGTGTGGGCTGGAATACCCTATTTTGCCTGGAGGGGACCAGCCTGACTCATACAAATAGATATTCGTTTAAAGACTACTGTTTTCTGCAGACTTTCAGAACTAAAAAATTTATTTGTGGATGTTACTTACATATTGTGTTGCATGTATTTTGTCTTTTTCAATGTTACTAGTTGGTACTATGGTCAGTTGGGTGCATAGACGCCTCATACACTTACTGAGCCTTTCCTAACTAGCATAACCTCAGTTTTCATCGCTATACAATAACATACATATATAGTATATTGGGTCTTTAGAAGATTTCCCATGCATACTCCAGTGCGTGTTGCTATGCTGCTAGTGGTCGGAGCAGCGTGGCTTTATAAGATTCACTTATGGAGGCTTGTGTTTGAGGCTCAGTTAGGCCTTGAACGTACCAGTCTCTTATTCTTCCACATGACACGGTAAATACACTTCTTTCAGACTATAGGAGCCGATTAGTGTAGCATTTCTCATGTAGCATGCAACAAATACTAAATGTTTATTTACAGTCAGTGTGACCCTTGGAGATTACTGCCTTACATTTCTTTGTATGTGGCCTCTTGGTATCCAATTTACTTATGGAATTACTATGGACCCACAGCCCAATACGATAGTTTTAGTTGGGTACTCCCTTATTACCTAATTGCATTAGCTTAAAACACAAGCATGGCATTTGTACCTGTTTTATTCCCTCACCTAAGCACCTGGTTTATGTTTAGCTTCTCACTTTGTCTGCAAATTACTTAAATAACCATTACAGTTCTCAGAATTACTAGGAATATTATTTACATGTATATAGATTTTATCCTAGAACTTTGACCACAAGGGAGGACTAACTAGGCGGCTTATCTTGCTTATACCGCACCCTACCTACGGTTCTCAACTATTTCCTCAATACATATTCCTGCATAGCCTCATAGAGATGAATCTATAAGCCCTTTCTAGGTCATTATTACCTGTTGACTAGCTATATAAGCTTAATACAACTCATGGCTGCCTCTCTTGAGATGTTAGTCCAAGTGCCTCATCATAGATTTTATTTCTCATCAAGGAAGTATATAAGTTCCCTGTTCTTCCACGTTGAGAACCCAAAAAGTTTTTCCTAATCATTCTAGTTACCTATACAATTGTAGACAGTTAATAAAGCTTGAGTTAAAAATAGAAAAAATGAGGTTTGATAATAGAGATCCAAAAGTGATCTCTTTAATAGAGACACCTTCCATACCTTGATTAGTCTTACTTGAGGTCCAAGACTGGCCACCTATATTTACAGGGAGGTATACCGCACATTAGGCAGATTATATGAACACTAATATATTGTATTTTGTCACTGTTAAGTAATATATTGTTAGTTCTCAATTGATCTTATTGTGACATTTCAATGTATACTTTTTCTTTTTGTATGCCTGCTCTTTTTCAACCTCAATAAAAATTATAAAAAAATAAATAAAAAAAAAACGGTACTCTGAGGAATCTGTTTAGACTTTTGAGATCTAAAATTGGTCTGAAGGTTCCCTCTTTTTTAAGAACCACGAACAGATTGGAGAAAAACACTCTAGTTTGTATCCCTGGGACACAATGTCCACTGCCCAGGGATCCTGAACATTCCAAACCCAAACCAGAGCGAAGAAAGAAAGTCTGCCCCCCACAGGATCTGGTCCCGGGTTAAGGTCAGGCCCTTCATGCTGCTTTTGAGTCAATAGCGGGCTTCTTGGATTGCTTTCCCTTGTTCCAAGACTGGTTGGGCTACCAGGAAGGCTTGGACTGTTCCTGCTTGGAAGGAGGAGAGGAAGGCTTACCCCTTTCCTCCCGTAATTTCGGAGATAATCTCAGTTAATCCTGGCCCAAACAAGGTCTTACCTTTGTAAGGGATAGCCAAAAGCTTAGACTTAGACGACACATCCGCAGACCAGGATTTCAACCATAAGGCTCTGCGGGCCAGTATGGCAAAAAAATTTTGCTCCCTATTTGATAACCTGAAGGGAAGCATCCATAATAAAGGAATCGGCCAACTTAAGAGCCTTGATCCTATCCTGGATCTCCTCAAAGGAAAGTGTCTGTTTGAATAGAATCAGACAATGCATCAAACCAGTATGCCACTGCACTAGTGACGGTAGCAATACACACCGCAGGTTTCCATTGTAAACCCTGGTGATCATACATCTTTTTAAGTAACCCCTCCAACTTCTTATCCATAGGATCCTTGAAAGAACAACTATCCTCTATGGGAATAGTAGTTCTCTTAGCTAAGTTGGAGATTGCCCCTTCTACCTTGGGGACTGTCTGCCAAGACTCCTTGATAGAGTTAGCAATTCTTCTTAAAAATAGGGGATGGAGAAAAACGGATACCCGGTCTCTCCCATTCCTTAGCAATAATCTCTGTAGCCCGATCTGGTAAAGGAAAACAGTCCACCATGGAAGGTACATCAAAATACTTGTTAAGTTACTAGACTTCTTAGGATTGACAACAACAGTAGTGTCAGTCATCCAAGGTAGCCACAACCTCCTTGAGTAATAAACGGAGGTGTTCTAGCTTAACCTGAAGGATACAACTTCAGCATCAGAGGAACTACACTGTCTGAGTCTGAGATTTCACCCTCAGATGCTACTGAAGTATCCTCCTACTTTTGGGAGGGAACATTCGGAATAGCCACAACCGTGTCAGAAACTTTACTGATTCTTTACATTTCCTCTTGCACTTTCCCTGCAGCATGGGAAAAGCAGACAATACATCAGAAACTGCAGAAGACATGAGGAAAACAATGTCTTGCAAGGACACACCAGACAGAGTTTGAGAGGAAGCGCAGGGCACTGTATTACTGGACAATAATATTTGGGATACCTGAGGAGAACACTGCATATCTTGAACATTGTCAGAAGACTCCTGGACAGGAGTTTATCCCTGAAATTTAATGTTCTCTCAACACATGAGGAACAGAAATGGATTGGTCGTTCAATATTAGCATTCAAACATAAAGGACATCTATAATCTTGCAAAGAGTCTTTGTTTATCTTTACCAGAATTAAAAATAAAGTACTAAATTAATCAATAATTCACACAGAAAAAAAATAATAATCTTTACTGTCTCTTTAAAAATAAAATAGAAAACGTGCTTTTATTTTATCAGAAATAAAATTAGTTTATTGATGACAGAAAATTAACGTTAACAAAAGCCAGAACGCCTCTACACCTCAGCAAGCTCTTGCTGAGGTGCCTACCTGCCCAATCTGAAAAGTCTCGGTACTCTGAGGGGACAATAACGTTGAGAATAGTTCTGACACAAACCGGAGTGTAGTGGAGTGGAAAAGGTCCTTAAATAAGTATTTAGGACACAGACTGTGAAACCGCAACCCAAGCTCTCCTCTCTGGCATACAGAAGTGAAGGGGAGAGCACGAAAAATAAAATACTGATGCAGCACATAACTCTGCCCCTTGTAAGCGCCATTATACTGTCCTCACGGTCAGTAGCTTAAACTAAAGTAAAAAACCGCCGGGAGCAAAAAAACAAACCACCATATCAGAAATACTGATGCGGCACATAACTCCGCCCCTCGTGAGCGCCATTACACTGTCCTCCCGGTCGGTAGCTTAAACTAAAGTAAAAACCGCCAGGAGCAAAAAAACTCACCACCATATCAAAGCCTGACTCCTTGTCCCCTAGTGCCTGCACTGCTGCCATAAATAAATAAATAAATAGATTATAAGAATTATAGGGGAGAAGTTATGAGCCAATTATCTGATACTAAAATTTACAGATTGCTACCCCATGATTCTATAAAATCCTTTAAAAGTAAGATTAATGACTACTTGGAGCATCTGGTACAGTTGAATATCATCTCAAGGGCTCTTTGGGATTACTTAAGGGTTTAAAATCCGGTGATCCCAGTAATTTATACCCTACTCAAGGTGCATAAAGACCCCATTTCTGTAATAATCCTTAGATTAGTAATATCCTTAATTCTGTAGATTATGCTCTGAAAAGCAAAGAAAAATTAGGTTTGTGACACATATGTATATAGTGCACACTATGAGAAGTGACACCAGAATATATCTGTGTATGATGAGCCTTTATATAAATTATAGAGGAATCTGTACTGTTTAGCTAACAGTCAGATAGCGGTGAGAGACAGGAGCACAGAAGAGATTAAACAGTTCAATTGAATTTATGCACTAGCAGCAGGAAATGTTCAAACATATATCATTAGGAATAGGATCAGTACTCATAAAGAAAACTGTGAGGTGATATATTCGTCGGTCCGTGCAGCTTCTTGCAGCAGCTTAGGCAAGGCAGGGAGGAGTTTCACTTCAGTGCACACAAGCGAGGTGGAGTGTTCGGCGTGTGACGTCACAACACACACGGCTCTGATGGAAATTGGGAATCCAAGCAAAGTCCCAATTAGAAGAAAACACAATTAACTGCACAGCAGAATTTGAGAGGTGATTACCTTGAGGTAAGAGAATGGTCAATTCGTTAAGCTTTGTTTAGATTAGAGTTGGCTCCGTGAAACATTCAATGGATTCCGGTTCAGGTAGGAATGACAGGTATGTGGAAACTCTGTGTCAATATGAACTTCAATGTAGAGGAGAAATACAGGTTAGCTCACACAGATAGAAATTCAGGGAAATCTACAAGAAAACTCAGGTAGATTTCGGACAAGGAATTTCAAGAAGTATGCACTGGTAGACAGAGATGTGTCTCATAGGAAGCTCACAAAATACTAAGCAAAGCTTAGAGGTGTGACCAGGTGAGATAAAGGAGGCATGATATTATGATTGGTTAGGACTTCTAAAAGGTGTAGCAGCACAATGATAATACCCTGACAATTTCTCCACTAGGCAGTCCAATAGTGTCTTCAAGTGGTTCTATTTTGCAACCTATTGCAACATTTCTGGATTCATTGTTACAGCCTTTGGTATGGAATACCCTGTCCTTCTTATTGGATTCAATGGAGTTGATTAAACAATTGCAATCCTGGTCTAAGTATAATCCTGAAGATATTCTGGTCACACTTGATGTGACCTGTCTTTATACCATTATTCCTCACGAAGAGGGCATGACGGCAGTTTTCCACCACTTGTTGAAGTACCCATATATTGGACCACCTGTTGATGTTATTATACAGTTGCTTGAGTACTGTCTCAAGTATAACTACTTTAAGTTTGAGAAGGACTTTTATTTGCAAACATCTGGCACAGTGATGGGGTCCAACGTGGCCCCATCCTATGCCAATCGTTTCATGGCATGCTTTGAGACGGAGCTCTTTCATGATCCAAGAGTGATTTTCTTTAAACGCTACATCGACGACTTGTTTGTGGTGTGGCGTGGGAACAGTATGAGCTATTGGAATGGTTTGAGAACCTGAATAAGACAAATCCTCAGGTCCAGTTTAAAATGAATTACCATAATCGGCAGATTGATTTCCTGGTTATACGAATTTATAAAGGTATTGATGGCTTTTGCACAACACTATTCCAGAAGGAGACGGACCGCACCTCGCTATTGGAAGTAACTAGCTTTCATCCACCAAGCTTAAAATGTGTGTTGCCAGCCTCACAGTTTAAAAGGGTGGTCCGTAATAATTCAAATGAAGCAAAAAGAAAAGAACAACTTACACTGATGCAGTTAAGATTCAGGGAAAGAGGCTATGGGGATAACCAACTTCAGCAGGCGTTAGACGCAGTAGATGGTCTAACACAAGAGCAAGCCTTATGAAAAACCTCAGAAGAGGATGATCTTTACGACCACCTTTACCCCTGAAAGACTTGGCTTCTCAAGAAGATTGAAAGAAAATTGGGAAATTATCTCTACTGATAAATCTCTACCACTCACACAGATGGAGTCTCCTATGGTGGGTTTCAAGAGAGGACGGTGCTTGAAGGACCTATTGCTACAACCTGATTTCAAGGAGAGATATACTCAAAGAACTTTGTTAAGTACCTCCAAAAAAGGTTGCTTCCGGTGTAGTGGATGCACAACTTGTGGAGGATTAACCCAGAGTACACACTTTTTGCACCCCTGGACTAATAAAAAGTTTTTCATCAGACATAGGGTTACGTGCACAAAATTAATTGTATACCTTTTACATTGCCCATGTGGAAGATTTTATGTGGGTAAGACCCAGGATGATCTGAGGATCCGAATGGCAAACCACCGCTCAGCAATATGGGCAGCTATTAAAAATGGTGGGTCAGAACAGCCTGTGGCCAGGCATTTTCTGGAGTTTAAACATGCCATTTCGGACCTCAGAAACATATTATAGACCACATACCTGCAAGGCCTAGGGGTGGAGATAGGGATAGGAGCATTTTAAAAAGAGAATCCCATTGGATTTTTTATGTGGACACCTTAACTCCGAAGGGCCTGAATGTACATTTGGATTTTCAATGTTTCTCGTAATGGGCTCCTAGCATATCTCTGTGAAAGTACTACTAGTTTTTGTATGCCATGTTCGAATTTGGATAATAGTAATCAGCTTAATGTAAGTTATTGATCCTATAGGGTTTCTTGTAATAGGCTCATAGTGTATCACTTTAAAACTATAATTGACTATTGATGTATATATGTTGATTTGAATATTATATCAGTGTTCAGTTTAGAAATCAGCTAATCCAAGATAGTAGAAATGTTGTAATTAGTAATTGCTTTATTGCTTCCATTTATGCAGTCTAATAATTTATCATTATTCTCTGATAGTTTGCCTGTATAGAAATATGGATGATGTGTGCTCACATTGTGCCTTGTAGGTATGGCATAATAGCCTATAACTTTGTTCCATAATGTTTAGTATGGATCAACAGACACTATTCTCCTCATCCCCTATTATAATGCCCCATTCTGGCGTTGTATTAGTTATAATGAGAGTAGACCTCCTATGTTAGCTCTTTGCCTAAGGGGTGTTTATTTGTTCTGATTTTTAGAAATTTGTCCTAGTGGAGTTGCCGTAATGTCTCTGGCGCATGCGCAGTTGCACTGGGGAGACGCTGACGGCAGTCTACGGAGGATACGGTGGTGGAGGGAGAACTATTTAGGGTGGTAAGTTATGTTGTTGTTGTATTGTTTGGTCTGAGGAAGGGGGAGACCCCAAAAACTTTAACCATTAAATGTCATTTTAAACGGAAAGTGCAATTCTTTGGGACTTTCTGTGAATATTTGTTTTGAAACCTAAAATTTGGCAGAAAGCCTGCCAGTACTAAAATAAAAAGGTATTTTTTTTTATTTACATATGCTGCTGTGTAGTGTCCCCCCTTAGCCCCCAACCTCCCTGATCCCCCCAAACAACTCTCTAACCCTCCCCTCTACCTTATTTGGTGCCATATTGGGTATTGGCAGCTGTCTGCCAGTACCCAGTTTATAAAAATATATATATATTTTTTATTTTATTTATTTTTTTCTGTAGTGTAGCTTCCCCCACCAAAGACCATCCCCCCAACCCCTCCAAGATCACTTAGCTATTTATTAACCCATTCCCTCCACCCTTTCTCCCACTTAGAAGTATTATTTTTTTCTGTAGTGCAGCTGTTCCCATCCGCTCCCTCCCCATGCACGCGTGCAGAGTGTCTCTCTCTGCACCGGAGGGGTAAGAAGGGTTATTGCAGGATGCCTCAATATCGAGGCATCACTGCAATAACCGGAAAGTGGCTGGAAGTGATCAGGATCGCTTCCAGACGCTTTAATCCCCTACGTCGTACAGGGTACGTTGCTGGTCTTTAAAGACCAGTTTGTGCAAGACGTACCCTGTACGACATGAGTCATTAAGGGGTTAACTAAACAATTGTTATTTTTTTTTATTATTATTATTAGTTATAAGAGTAAATAAAGAGTCTTTATCAAATGTAAGGATAGGTGGTTTTAAGAATTAAATACATTTTTTACTTAAAAATTATTTAATGTACATAGAATGTGCTACTGAATACTGTTGTCTTGATTGAACCTTCTGCATATCATCATCTTTATCAAGCTTGCCCAGCAAAATCTCACCTAACTTGCTGTACCAAGCAGTAACAGTTAGTAATAATTAGAGATGTGTCCGGGAAAACTTTTCATTTCTTCCGAAATGTTCTTTTCGTTAAATTTAACAATTTTGTTTTAGTTCATTTAGTTCAATTTGTTTGAATTTTTTTTTCTGAACTAAAATATTAGTTTCGAGCTGCAGTGCAGATTCTTGCCATTTTTCATTATCTGAAGCTATATTAGCTTTAATTTTGTCATTCTATGTCATTCTTAAAGGGACAGGAAAACCCAAAAGTGTAATTCATGATTCTGATAGAACATACCATTTTAAACAACTTTCAAATTTACTTTTTTTTACAACATATGCTTCATGCTCTTGTTGTCCTTTGCTGAAGGAACAGCATTGCACTACTGGCAGCTAGCTGAACACATCTAGTTAGCCAATCACAAGAGACAAATGTGTGCACACAGGCACCAATCAGCAGCTGGCTCCCACAATGTGCACATTAATTTTCATCAATGGAGACCAAGAGAACAAAGCACATTTTAAAAGAGGTGATTTAAAAGTGCATGCTCTGATTCTTGCAAGTACCTAGCCCTTTAAACGTATCCTTTTATTTATACATATATTTCCTATGCCCTGCATTTTTTGTAAAACAATTTGTTTTTCTTAAATGTACAGTAACTACTAGTATACTATATTGAAAGTGTCTATTCTTAAAGGGAAATTAAACATTTTTTTTAATTCATGATTCAGATTCAGAGTATGCACTTTTAAACAATGTTCCAATTTACTTATTTGATCTAATTTGCTTTTTTCTTGGTATCCTTTGTTAAAAAGCATACCTACAGGTAGGCTGAGGCTCAGAAGCAGCCAGGAAGGGAGAAAGCAGATGCTTGGTGGCTGCACATATATGCCTCTTGTCATTGGCTTATTTAGAATATGTTCATCTAGCTCCCACCAAGTAGTGGATTGCTGCACCTTAAACAAAAGATACCAAGATAATGAAGTAAAATTGATAATAGAAATAAAATGAAAAGTTGCTTACAAATGTATGCTCTATCTGAATCATGAAATATTTTTTTTTCTTTTATGATTCTTCAGATACAACATACAATTTGAAACAACTTTCCACTTTCCTATTATTACATTAGCTTTATATCCTTTGCTGAAGGATTAGCAACGTTCAACATGGGAACTCTAGTTGTTGCTGTTGTACTTTCTATTTAGGTTACAAATGATTAAAACAAAGAACAAATGTGCTGGAGGGGATGTGAGGATTTGGGAACCCCCTGACATATTTGGTGGTCTTGTCCACATATCCAGCTGCTCTGGCAAGCGGCAATCCAGTATTGTTCTTCAGAGGGTATTCAGTTATTCATGTCACCAAGTATCTGTCTCTTTCACATTTTGCCCAGGCAGTTGACCCTGCCTCAAAAATTGTTCTGTATTTACCTATTCTTAGCCGTTAAACTAGCTGTGGCCCGTATGTGGCTACAACGTATTTCACCCTCTTGGGAGCAAGTGACTGACATCTTAAACTTTGTCAAGAAAATGGAATCCTATGTCTCCCACATTCATGGGTCAGAAGACCTCCAGATCAAAATTTGGGCATACGGCCCAGAATGATTCTTACTGCCAAAATTACGGGGGACTCATGGTTCCCTGTTACTGGTCTTTTCTAAAACTACACGACCAAACTTATCCATTCAGGCTCCTATTCCCTTCCCTTGAATGAATCCGTTCCCCCCTTGCCCTCTGCCCTACATCCCTCCTCCCACACTCCCCATTCCTTTTTTTTTTTCTTTTCTCCTCCCCCCTGTCTAACAGTTTGACACAGTCTCACTATGGTTTGATTAATATATCTGATTTACAATATTCGATGGTTAATTTATGATGTTGGTATGAACAGTTATGATATAATCTTTATATTACATGGAAAATGCTGATCTCTCTGGACTACTAACATTGTGTCTGTCTCCTCGTGGAGATTGGCCTCTAACACTCCCACCTGGAGAGGTGGCGGGAAAGATCTGGAGATTTACAGGCAATGGACTCTGACATCCAGCATTCTCTATTATGCCTTTTCTTATATGTATCTGTTCCATACATTGTAATGTTCTACAAGTACCGTATTACGTACTTTTGTTATTTACATATATGCTCTTGATGCTCTTATGTTCACTCATTTATTTAAACAATAAAAATTATTTAAAAAAAAAAACAAAACAAAAAACAAAGAACAAATGCAACACACTACACAGTCACATACATACATATACACACTCATTTTCCATACCACACATACTTGTCGATTGACAAGCGCAATGTGGGGTTATTCAATGTCAGTAACACCATGTTATTGTGCCAACCATTTTACTGTGTCCACACAATCCCATTACCAGACATACTTGTCATCGGTTGAATTAGCGCAATGTGGTTTTACTCTTGCAGTACTCAGTAACACCATGGTATTGCACCAACCAACAACCATTTTTACTCACCGTCACCGCACAAACACTCTCACTCTCTCTCACAAACCCACTTTAATTTAAAAAAAAAATAATTAACCATTTTGGCTGCTGGCTTTGCACTATAAGTTTTACTTTTCCAGTATGAGTTTGTTTGTTCTGAAGCTGCAGTTCTTTTTTTTTTTTTAACTATTTTAAAATAGTTTATGCCGGCAGCAACCATTTCTTTTTTTTTAAAAAAAAAAAAAAAAAAAAAAAAGCAGAGAAATAATCTCTTTGTTTAGTTATTAAAGTGAATGTAAATTTTGATGCTAAAGTGCCCGGTTTTTAAAAATTTGATTAAAAACAGGGGCACTTTAATTCATCAAAATTTACATTTCACTTTAATAACTAAACAAAGAGATTATTTCTCTACATTTTTTATTTTTTTTATTAAAAAGAAACTTACCTTTTAAACTTGACAGCCGCTCCAGCTTCCCCCGGTCGTCGCAAAGTCATTTCTGACATCAGAAATGATGGATCGGTCATCCTCCAATCAAGGCTTCCCTCCGGGAATCAGTGTCTGATTCGAAGCCATGATTGGAGGAAGTCGGATTCCTCATTTTAGACCCAGGACGAGGCTTTGCGACAGGCAGAGGAAGCTGGAGCGGCTGTTAAGATTAAAAGGTAAGTTTTTTTCACAACGTGAAATGTAAATTTTGATGAATTAAAGTGCCCCTGTTTTTGATCGAATTTTTAAAAACAGAGGCACTTTAGCATCAAAATTTACATTCATTTTAAGTTGTTGATGGACCTTTGATCACTGATCAGTAAGCAGTTTGAATAAATGTCCCCAATAAGTTTTCCACAACTCACTCTATTTACATTTATCTTTGTTTTTTTTTTAATAATCTTTTATTGAGGTTTTGCAAAGAAACAAAATACAATACAAGTTCTTAAAACAATAATGACACCATTTCTGTTACACACGTTACAGTAATAAGAGTAAAAGACAAGATGGCTGACCCAGTAAGAGCTTCTGGAATCTCTATTTTGTAATTTTACAAGCTTAAATGGGTGACTACTTAGCTGGCCTCTTATAGGCCAAGTGATTTAGGCAAAACTGGTAAGGTATGGTAGTCACATCTAAGACCCTAGTGGGTCCCGATACACTTAGTAAATATGAATGTAGGGAATAATATTCCGTGGATAAACACCGCTTGAAATTATGGGGGGGGGCTCTTTCTCATAAACTTTGTGGTGTCGGGGAAACTTTGAAAGGCAATCTTACACAATAGGTTATATTAAGTCAATTGAGTTGCAATATGTAGGCCACAAGGATGGAAAAAGAGTAGAACATGTGATAAACAGACCATGTAAGATACTAAATTGTTGTGGTGCACCTAGCTCTAAGCTGTGAAAATGAACTTTGCAAAATGTGGGGAGTTATAGGGATTTGGGATCAAGTATAAGAAACATATATGCTTAGCTTCTAGTAAGTAGCCTGTAACACGTATTATAGGCATAACATGCATCTGTGAATGTCAATATAGGGACTTTATAACAAAATACACAACATGTGGGCACATGAACTAGCTTGAGTGTAACATAGCTAAGTTATAGAATACATACAAAAGATTGTAAGGAGTACTCCAGTTTCTTGCTTCTTTAAAAGTCCTTTATTTAATCATTTTAAAACATTCTTAATTGATCCAAACAAACAGCTTTTCAATACTTAGTCTCTGGGTCGGCTGTCACAAAAGCTGACATGTTTCGCCTACTTCTGCCGTAATCATAGCTTAATTTGTGATATACAGACCTTTGTTTAAAAAAGTGAAATATTCACCCTATTGGTTAAAAGAATCTGACATTCAGCCTATCACCAGTCTCCAAGAATTTAGAGAGTTGGCTCTGAAACCTTTACAAATATCTTTGTGTAATTCATGTATTACTGTTACTTGGAATTATAATCACAATAATCACAATAGTTACAATATTCTCTTTCTCACTTCCCATTTTATATACAATGTCAATATTAATATTAACTATTATGATCTCATATAGTTATAACTTATCCCTTTTATTAATTGCTATTTTTTAAATCCTATTGTAATTACGGCTAAGATAAACTCTTATGCCTGCTTCATTTTATTGCTCATTAGTTCCAAACTGTATTCCTAAAATTATTAAGTATATTGTGGATTTCTTCGTCATTATAGTGCTCCATAGCAGTAACACTATACAATGTATGCGTAATAATGAAAAATGTCTATTATCCTACAGTTATCTTATCTTACCTAATTCCAGTAATTTATCAAATCATATTCACTGTTCAAGCCTGTCGGTTTTCTAGTCTTTAGCCTGAGAATCCAATATACTTCCTGCCTGGCTAGTATTTGATCCCTATCCCCTCCTTGGTTTGGTTGGGGAATTTGTTCAACTATAGTCCACTTCAGACTATTTGGACTTTTATTTTGCTGATACTTAAAATGCATGATCAAAGGTGTAGTCAGTATACCTGATTTGATATTGCCCACATGCTCACAAATTCATGACCTAACCTCCCGTAAGGTCATACCTACATACTGAAGGTTACAGTGGGAACATGTTAGCAAATAAATTACATAGGTACGTCTACAGTTGAAACATTTTTTTGTGTAAAAACTTCTCCCTAGTTACCTCACTTTGAAAGCCATTGCCCTGTTGTACATATGTACAGGCTATGCAATTAGTGTTATGACATTGAAAACCCCTTTTGTTGTTAGCCAAGAACTTTGAGTACCTTGGACATTATTCTTTAGGCTAGTGGGAGCTACTCTATTTCCTATGGTTAGGCCTCTTTTGAAGGCCAATCTACAGCCCTTCCTAGCTATCTCTGCTAGGTCATCATCTGCTGTTAACAAGGAGATATGTTTAGAAACTATTTAGCAGATTTGCCCATATTGTTCACTTTAGGTAGTCAGGAATGTTACTCCCTGTCTCCCATGTTCTGCTTGTAAATGTGTATTCTTGTTCATTACTAGCAAGTGAGTTGACAGAAAGATTAGTGTCAAGAGACTATCCTAGGGAAATGGTAATACGCATCAGGGAAAAAGTTGAAAATCGTGAAAGAAAGGAATTGCTAGTAATGAACAAGAATACACATTCACGAGCAGAACATGGGAGACAGGGAGTAACATTCCTGACTACCTATAGTGAACAATATGGGCAAATCTGTAAAATAATTTCTAAACATTTCTCCTTGTTAACAGCAGATGATGATCTAGCAGAGATAGCTAGGAAGGGCTGTAGATTGGCCTTCAAAAGAGGCCTAACCATAGGAAATAGAGTAGCTCCCACTAGCCTAAAGAATAATGACCAAGGTACTTAAAGTTCTAGGCTAACAACAAAAGGGGTTTTCAAATGTCATAACACTAATTGCATAGCCTGTACATATGTACAACACGGCAATGGCTTTCAAAGTGAGGTAACTAGGGAGAAGTTTTTACACAAAAAATGTTTCAACTGTAGACGTACCTATGTAATTTATTTGCTAACATGCTCCCACTGTAACCTTCAGTATGTAGGTATGACCTTACGGGAGGTCAGGTCACAAATTTGTGAGCATGTGGGCAATATCAAATCAGGTATACTGACTACACCTTTGATCATGCATTTTAAATATCAACAAAATAAAAGTCCAAATAGTCTGAAGTGGACTATAGTTGAACAAATTCCCCAACCAAAACGAGGCGGGGATAGGGATCAAATACTAGCCAGGCAGGAAGTATATTGGATTCTCAGGCTAAAGACTAGAAAACCGACAGGCTTGAACAGTGAATATGATTTGATAAATTACTGGAATTAGGTAAGATAAGATAACTGTAGGATAATGCAATATATGGCTTAGACATTTTTCATTATTACGCATACATTGTATAGTGTTACTGCTATGGAGCACTATAATGACGAAGAAATCCACAATATACCTAATAATTTTAGGAATACAGTTTGGAACTAATGAGCAATAAAATGAAGCAGGCATAAGAGTTTATCTTAGCCGTAATTACAATAGGATTTAAAAAATAGCAATTAATAAAAGGGATAAGTTATAACTATATGAGATCATAATAGTTAATATTAATATTGACATTGTATATAAAATGGGAAGTGAGAAAGAGAATATTGTAACTATTGTAATTATTGTGATTATAATTCCAAGTAACAGTAATACATGAATAACACAAAGATATTTGTAAAGGTTTCAGAGCCAACTCTCTAAATTCTTAGAGACTGGTGATAGGCTGAATGTCAGATTCTTTTAACCAATAGGGTGAATATTTCCCCTTTTTAAACAAAGGTCTGTATGTCACAAATTAAGCTATGACTCTTGGATAATATTAATAGCAATGCAGGCAAATAAAAAGTCTGAAGGTACGGCTTGAAGAATAGGCACTTATCATGAATCTCGTAGGTATCAGTCATGTAGCTATAAATCAGCCAGATCTCCTAAACAGCTAGGAGCCTTCTAAGAACAACACACACATATGCAAGTTTTGGGCATAAAAGATGGCTTAGCTGCTGATAAGAGTTTACCCCACTCCAGTTCTGAGATACAGTGACGCAGGAGATGCTGAGTAGAACTGGCTAAAGGCCAAGCTGTGGCATCTGAAGACGGCTTTCTGATTTTGCGGGATGAGTCCGATAAAAGCCAGCTGTATGCGGGTAAACAATCCGTATGTGTGCCGCTCCCTCTCGTGTCCCCCTACCTCTATCGAGAAGGCATTATACTGGTAAGCACCCACTAAGGTAAGGGGAGATCTCAAGGTAGCGAGTGACACAGAAGTCTGATCGTGGGAAACGGAGGCACTAAAAGCCTGTACCAAAGGCCTGGCCACTTCCTCTCCGGCCGGCCGATCATAGGAGAGTTGCTCACAATGGTTCTGTGGAAGGCAGACGGACTCCCTCTCTGGTGATGTACAGCACATGAAACGTCCCCCATTATCGAGTAGGCCATATTCCTCTACAAGTACCATCTTAGGGATGTCTCCATCAGTATTGGTAGGTTTCAGCAAAGACATGAGGCATTGTAACTGTTCAGTCATCTTGCACTCTGTTTTATGCAGAGTCTCAGCGCTGTGTAGGATTCATCAGTACACGTGGCCATGTAATTAGCCGACAGCTCTAGTGCTACTTCATCTGGCGCAATCATTCCAATTCCAGCCGTGGCTCCGAAGCGGTTGTGCAGGAAGTAGGCCGCAATCACAGCGGCAGTCCTAGTTCAGTGCCAGGAGCTTTAACTGCACCAGCGGATAGAGCGATCGACAGTGTGGTCAGATATGCCTGTTTTGGATCCAATTATTATCCTGAATTGCGGGTCTATTGTCCTACACAGCACCACTGAGGAGCTTTACTGATATGCAACCATCTTTGATGGCGGTCTGGCCCCGCCCCCCTTACATTTATCTTTTATTATGATTTTATTACAGAGTTCTATGTCTGCCAAATAGTATTTTCCTCTTGAATGACAACTAAATACGACTTTGTCTGGAAAAAAATGCACCTGCAGAGTGGACACTTTACTTCCCCAGCAGCTACTACAGGAGCCACAAGAACATTAGTGGCTGCTGGCAGTCTATTTCTGATAGTTTGAGTCATGACCTTCGGCCAGTGTTACACAAACATAATGTGTGACTGACCCACGTAAAAAAAGTAGCAGTACCACCAGCATTACTATGCTGCTACTGTGACAAAAACACCAGATGTGTCTGTCCATAGCCTCCTCCAGTTCCTCCACAGATCTAAGCCTCTGAGCACTGGCAATAAGTTAAAAATTGTCCTTTCATTTCCCTCCCTCCCCCTGAGAAATGCTGGTTGGCTAGAAAACATCACAGGCTTCCACTAACAGACTGAGAGACACTGGCACTCTATTCTGCTGCTCCTTCCTGGTTTGCAGTCATTGGATAATGCCTGCTTGCATTATAAAAAACAGCATGCACTAACCGAAAACTAAAACTTAAAAAGAAAATAAAGCATTTTCGATTTCTTTTTTTTTTTTTTTCTTTTTTTTGTTTTTGGACATTTTAATTTTTGAAAATGCCATTTTCATTGTTTTCTTTGATTCTTCCAAAAATGAATGCACATGCCTAGTAATAATCTCAATTACCTTTTGGGGAGAGTATTTTAAGATCCAAATTAAATAGTTAAGACATCAAATCTTTTGTTTCAGTTCACAAATAGGGGCTCAGTAATACTTTTTTGTCTCTTATGGGCTGGGTTGTTATTATTGTCTGCTGGACTAGGATTATGTGTTAGTAATTTAACCATACAATGTAACCTAGATAACTTTTCACCTGTAGCTTGAAAGCATTTACATTAGTTTTAACAAAAACAAATATAAATGTTTCATGAAAATTCGGTTTTCCTTTATTTTTAAACTAAACGAAAACTGAATAGCGCAGCCAACGAATATTTGGGGGAGACAAATTTCCCTCAATATCCGTAACTAAAATTTTGAATGAAACAACATTTTCTTCCATGTACATCTCTAATGTACAATACAAGTTGTCTTAGAACAAAAGATGACGGTTCCAATTGGTGATGTATTCTTCATAGATGACAGAAAAGAAAATTGTTCCTTTTTTTAAGGGACAATATACTCCAGAATGTTTATGGTTTAAAAAGATAGATAATCCCTTTATTACCCATTCCTCAGTTTTGCATAACCAACATGGTTATATTAATATACTTTTTTTACCTCTGTTTACTCTCTTTATCTCTGTGATTACCTTGTATCTAAGCTTCAGCAGACTGCCCCCTTATTTTAGTTCTTTTGACAGACTTGCATTGTAGCCAGTCAGTGCTGATTCCTAGTTAACTCCACGTGCATGAGTACAATGTTATCTATATGGCACACATGAATTAACGACCTCTAGCTGTAAAAAACGGTCAAAATGCACTGCGAAAATAGGCGGCCTTCAAGGGCTTATAAATTAGCGTATGAGCCTACCTAGGTTTAGCTTTCAACAAAAAATACCAAGAAATAAAAGAAAGGTTGGTGATAAAAGTACATTGGAAAGTTGTCTAAAATTGCATGCCTTATCTGAATCATGAAAGTTTAATTTTGACTTTAATATAAAATAGAAATAAACATTACTATGGACTGAACATGTTAAATATAACACATACACACATTGATCGACCAAAGACTATTAACCATGATCAATTAAATACAATAAAAATTAAAAGGAGATTTTGTATATGATAATTTTTTGCTCCTGCTTTACTACTACATTATACTGCTATACTACTACATACTACTGCTTTACTACTACATTATACTGCTATACTACTACATACTACTGCCATACTACTACATACTATTGCTTTACTACTACATTATACTGCTTTACTACTACATTATACTGCTATACTACTACATACTACTGCTATACTACTACATACTACTGCTTTACTACTACATTATACTGCTATACTACTACATAATATATTCCCCCATCTTTTAAAAAATGGACAAAGTCTTTGAGTAACATCTTATTTAACATGAAATTTGCTTGACCCCCTATTTAGGGACTACGTTATTCCCAAAGAAATCACACACACACCAATTGTTGGAGTAAAAAGGCTGCAGCTTGTTTTATTAACAACATCTTAACATATAAGTAAAACAGATAAATATCCCCAATAATAAACTTAACTTTAAGAACCCCACAGGGCTTGCCATGTAACCCATTGTATCTCCGTTCCACAGGTCCCCTCCGGAACCATAATAGACCTCTCCTGCATGGCAGGAGGTACCCCAGCAGACTTCACAAACCATCAAAGGCAAGCCCCCCCCCCCCCCGCCAAGCTGCGACATTGAATGTACATCTCCACTACCGTAATTCTAGGGAGGGAGGGAGGGAGCTTCTTTTCACCGTCAGGTCCGGACAGAAGATGAGCTTACTTCCTGCTCACTGTCTTTTAAGAGCTCCCCTGAGGTCCCACCCCTTTACCTACCTCACACCCGGTTCCTCTCACTTGCCCTGCTCTGGGGTCAAATGCCCTTCTGAAATAGGCATTTCTCCAGGGCAGGCATAACCCCCTATTTAGGGACTACGTTATTCCCAAAGAAATCACACACACACCAATTGTTGGGGTAAAAAGGCCGCAGCTTGTTTTATTAACAACATCTTAACATATAAGTAAAACAGATAAATATCCCCAATAATAAACTTAACTTTAAGAACCCCACGGGGCTTGCCATGTAACCCATTGTATCTCCGTTCTACAGGTCCCCTCCAGAACCGTAATAGACCTCTCCTGCATGGCAGGAGGTACCCCAGCAGACTTCACAAACCACCAAAGGCAAGCCCCCCTGCCACAAGGACGGCTTATAGCCGGACCCCGCCACCACCCATGCCTTTTCCACCCCTTCCCTCAGATTGAAATTAAACAAGTGGAGCCCCGCTTCATTAAGGTGGACTCCATCTCTCAAAAAGAAGCATTCCCCTGATCCTCCTTCAAATTCTATGTGTCGTATGGACACCCCACCATTTCGCTCCACAAACGTACTCAAAATTCTATTGACCTTTCTCCTTGACATTTCTAGCCTATGCACATCCCATGCTGCCCGCCGATTCAACCGAGGTTCTATCTCCGACCATACTATTTTTAGCCCAGGGAACAATTCCCATAAACGGAGCAAATCTCTTTTAACCCTGTCTAATAAATCTTTTTGAGAGATGAAGCCCAAATCGTTTCCCCCTGCATGGATCACCAGCAGTCCTGGGGGACTATACAACCTAGCAAACTCAATCACCTTAACAATCACCTGGTCCCACCTCAACCCCCAAAACCCAAACCACCATATTCACACGGTCTCCCCATCGAAGCCCAGCTGGCTCCCCCCATCTCTCGTCATCGCTGCCTTCCTCGCCCAGTATATGTAGGAATGGCCAATAATCCAACATTCCTTGCCATGCAACCCTATGGGGATAAAGGACACACTATATTATCAATTCACCACGAACATAAGATCTAAAACTGTTAGAAGCCCACCTCCCAATCCTTCTAATCCTTGGGTCCGACATACCCAGCATTCTCACCTCAGTTGTGGCCCCAATCCGGAAAGAGTGGGACCCAAAGTCAAGCTGCGGGAGCCCCAAGACACCCAACCCTTTCCGAAAAACCAAAATAAACTGGAAGCGCGATAATGTCTCCCCGTTCTTGTGAACAAGCAACAGGCCGTCACCCTCTGATCGCACCCTCAGGAACGCTGCCACCGCCTCCACCGGGCAACATGCCCCCCCTATTCCCCGAAGGGTAATAGCTCTCCCCTGACCACCCTGATCAGTCTTAGATTGACGCAACCATATAAAAAGGTCTCGCCCATGGAACCACACATCCCTTCGTTGGATACCTCCCCCGTCTCTCTTAGATGCGCCCACTATTTCCGACACCCGAAAGGCAGCAAAAAAGGCTAACACATATGCGGCCCGAAAAAGTACCACTTTATAATTATCCGAGCATACTGCAGCCAGGGCTCCCGCCACTGGAGCCCTACCCTCTGTAATAATGCAAAGACGACTGGCCTCCTCGAGTCCAGAGCCCTACCTCCCTTGCACAAGCCTTTTGCCGCCATCCTCACCACAAATGATTTTGTAACATCATCCCAACCCAAACATTGACATAGAAAGGCGATCGCCGCCAGCCTCCTTCTTACCATGGCCCTCGACACCCCTTGTCTTCCCCACTCTCCCATCCATGCCAATAGTACGGACAACCAGCTCTGGGCCGTCATGGCCCCCCCTGCCCCTTTTAGCACCCCACACCATTCTTTCCATACCTGTGAGTAAGCCTTCCATGTGGACCC
Organism: Bombina bombina; assembly: GCF_027579735.1. Taxonomy (NCBI): domain Eukaryota; kingdom Metazoa; phylum Chordata; class Amphibia; order Anura; family Bombinatoridae; genus Bombina; species Bombina bombina. The sequence goes on from NC_069499.1 coordinate 829,031,923, forward strand.
AGCCAAGGCTCCCCGAACCATCATCATCAAGCCCTGAAGTCCACCTTCCATAAGTCCCTACCTCCTCCGCCAATGGAGCCAGCTCCCGGAACCTGTCCCACTGGAAACGTGAAAGAGAGTCAGCTATCCCATTGGCCTTACCAGGCACATGCACAGCCCTGTACAGCACATTACATCTCAGGGACTTCAACACAAACAATCGGAGAAGGACCACCACCGGGGGTGAGGATGCCGTCAGGGAATTAAACGCCGATACCACCCCCATGTTATCCGAATGAAACATAACTCTCCTGTCCCGCAGGAGCCGTGGCCAAACGATCAAAGCCACCAGTAAAGGGAACAATTCTAAGAACACCAGATTCTTAGTCAATCCTACCACCTGCCACTCCTGCGGCCAAGACCCGGCGCACCATTTACCTCACAGATAAGCTCCAAAACCGTGGGCCCCCGAGGCATCTGTGAACAGGTGCACATCAGGGTCATCCCACCCTTCCTTCTGTATTAGTGTCCTCCCATTGAAGTCCCCAAGGAACCTCAGCCATACTACCATATCCTCTTTTAACACCTTCGTCAAGCGTACATGGTGGAAAGGCTCCCTTACCCCCAAAGATAACCGTCGACAAAACACCCTCCCAACCGGGATGATCCTGCACGCAAAATTTAGCTTCCCCAACAGGGATTGCATCTCTCTCAGCGTCAACTTCTGACGCCCCAAAGCTTGCCGTAATACCCCACACAAATCAGCCACTTTGTCCTCCGGCAAACTACACTCCATCTTCTCTGAGACAATGCGTATTCCCAAGAAACTTAGTGCAACGCAGGGGCCCTCAGACTTGTCTGCTGCCACCGGGATACCAAAATCCTTGGCCACCGCTTCAAAAGCATCCAACAATCTCTGGCATGCCATGCTGCCAGCAGGGCCCACGAACAGGAAGTCATCCAAATAATGGACTATGCAAGGCAATCCCGCAACCTGTTTAACCACCCACTCCACAAAAGAACTAAACTTTTCAAAGTAGGAGCATGAGATGGAACAACCCATCGGCAAACATAAATCCACAAAAAACTTTCCTTCAAAAGAACACCCCAATAGGTGGTGGCATGCCGGGTGAACTGGCAGCAGCCGAAAAGCTGCTTCGACATCAACCTTCGCCATAAGGGCCTCCGCACCCGCCTGCTTGACCAATGCCACTGCATCTTCAAATGACGCGTAACGGACGGCTGCCAACCCAGGATCGATTCCATCATTTACCGAAGAGCCCTTCGGGTACGACAGATGGTGGATCATGCAAAACTGCCCCGGGACCTTCTTTGGGACCACCCCCAAAGGGGACAGCCTCAAGTTAGGCAAAGGGCAGGATGAAAAGGGGCCCACCATTTGCCCCAAAGCCACTTCCTTAACCAACTTTTCCTGAACAATCCCCGGACATTCCCTGGCCGACTTCAAATTCCCAGACCCCCCGCTCCTTTTCACCTCCTGAAAGGGTATGGTGAAACCCAAGCTGAAACCCATCAAAAGCAGCTTGGCGTCCCCTTGCTTCTCCCTCACTTTATAGCATACTGCTCTAGCCACGGGACCATCCTTCTGATGTCCACTGGCGTCCAGGCCCTGAAGACCCACCTCCCCTGTTCTACCCCCAGTCTTTCCCTTTTTGAAGCATCTTGCATACGAATGAACTCCCCCGCATCCCGCACATTCATGCTTGTATTTGCAAGACGCCCCAAACCGACATTGCCCATCGTTAAACTGGAAGCACAGGCCCTTCCTAAGGGCCACTGCTGCCCCGCTCCCGGTTGCACCTGAGTGCATGCCCCACCCAGTCCGAAAGGGCTGGGACCCCCGCAATGGAGTCATTATCTCGAGCCAGACCCCCATGTCCCTGTCATCCCACCTCATGTCAGGGAGGACGGCTATCCGCTGAAGAAACTGCTCGTCGTATCTCCACCACGCCATCCCCCTGTGCGTGCGGTATGCCGACGAAACCTCATCAAAGTAACAAAATAGGGCAGAACCCTGATCAGGGAATTTCTGAGCCATCACGCTCGCTAAGATACAGAATGCCCTGGACCAATTAGCGAAAGTTTTCGGAATTTTCCGATACTGTTTCTTCCGCTCCTCCTTCTTCCCCTGCTCCCCTTTTGGGCCCTCCCTAAGCTCCACGAATTGATCCAATGGAAGGAGAGAAAATAACTCTAAGAACTCCCTTTTCCATATCTTCTCCTTCACCTCCACCGCCAAATGTAACCCTAAGGGGCCTATCGAGCATAAGCACGGCCTACGCAGTGCCTCATCAGACACTCTGAAAGATACCACCCCTGAAGTGCCAGGGGATGTGAGGGGGGGGCTTGGAAACAAATTCTGAGGCTATCCCTGCTGATAAGCATGTGCACCCCAGACCCTATCACCTCCTTAACCTGCCTTCCTACTCCCCGTGCCCCTGCTCAGCTCCTTTGGGCCCACCCCTAGACCGATTCCCCCACCCCATCTACTTTCTCAACCATACCAGACCTAAAGATCAATCCCTGGCCTAAGGCTCCCTTCCCACTATAAACCTATGCCTCATGATCACTCCCCCACTGCCGAATCCCTTTGTCTAAGCCTCATTTGGGCCTGCCCCGCCATGTGGCCCACCTTATGTTATTCTCCTGGGACCTTACGGCCACGTCATCCCACCATCTGGCCGACTCTCATCCCTCTAACCCTCCTGTCTTATCTGGCCTCATGTGGGCCCCCCCTTACCACGTTCTCCCCCGTTTTTACTGACCATATACCTCCCGGCCGTTTTTTATTTCCCTTTTTCTAGGCCCCATGCACTCCGCCAGCCCCCTTTTCTTACCCTGGCCTCATTTGGGCCCCCCATCCATTTCCCTAATTCGTCCCCTTTTCCTGTCCATTGCCCCTTTTTATGTATTTATTTTGCTTTATTTTATTTTTTGCAGCCTCCACTACCGCCACACAGCACCCCTCTTCTTCGATAGCCCAGCAGCTTACCTCCAGGAGCAGCCGTTGCTGCCTGCGGACTCCACCCGACTGGCTCCCGATCCGTTCAGCAATCCGCCCACGTGACTGTCGTCTGCCTCCAACGTCTCCTGTCTCCGTCTCCTCTGCGGGCCGCTCCTCCTCTCGGACGGCCGTCCTCTGGTCCCTCTGCTGCTACCTCCTGCCGATCGCGCAGCTGAACATCCTCTCCTCTGGGCCACTGCTGGACTAAGGCGCTCTGGCGGTTGCGACCGCCGCACAGGCCTGGCCCTGGGGGATGGCTCCGCCCCCGCTGACTGGTCCGGATCTCGGCCGCATCCAGGTAGGACACCAGCTGCCTGCAGCTGCACCAGTAGCCATTGAGGACCTTTCTCCCTGGCAGCAGCAGCAGTGATCAGGTCCTGGAACTCAGACATGTGAGCGGGTAAGTACCCTCACGTTCTCTCCGGGCTTGATGAGGTGAAAGAGGCAGAGCTTCTTTTCACCGTCAGGTCCAGACAGAAGATGAGCTTACTTCCTGCTCACTGTCTTTTAAGAGCTCCCCTGAGCTCCCACCCCTTTACCTACCTCACACCCGGTTCCTCTCACTTGCCCTTCTCTGGGGTCAAATGCCCTTCTGAAATAGGCATTTCTCCAGGGCAGGCATTAACAATTTATGTTTCAATTAAGATATTGAGGGTGCCTTTCTATCAATCCAAATGGTTAGAATAAAATTTCTAGATAAGAGGACAATAAGTGTCAGTATAAAGTGAAATTTTGAATAATCCTTGTCCCACCTCGGACAGTAAATTGTCATACTATTTAAACTGACATCAATCTGAAAGTTTTATCTGTATGGCTTTTATTTAATTTATTTATTTTATTTTCTGCAGTGTAGGATTCCCTGTGGCCCTTGCCCTCCCACATATCTTTTTAACCCTACCCCTTCCTAATGGTCTCCACCATCTTATGCATGTTTATTTTATATATTTTTTTTATTCATTTAGTAATCATAATACTGTAGGGGCCTCTCTCCTCCCTCAAAATCCCTTTGCCATAGTCTAGTGGATTTCTCCCTCCTAGTAAAATATTTCCTTCCTTTTACAAGCCATCAGGACTAAAATTTGCCCAAATAACCCATACATCGATTGTCCATGCATTTGTACTCATGGGATGTGCTGATCTTTTTATAGTAATTCATAACTAATCATTGTGAACTTATTGATTATGGCTTGATAAATTCACTTACTCGTAACCTGTACAGCATCTTTCCTATAGGTGTATCCCCTCTCAGCAGTGACTCTCTCACACTTTCTCAATAACTTTCTCTCTTATACTTCTTTAACTATATACTGCTGCTTTACTACTACATACTGCTGCTATACTACTACATACTACTGCTTTACTACCACATACTGCTGCTTTACTACTACATACTGCTGCTATACTACTACATACTACTGCTTTACTACTACATTATACTGTTATACTACTACATACTACTGCAATACTACTGCATACTACTGCTATACTACTACATTACACTGCTATACTACTACATACTACTGCTATACTACTGCATAATACTGCTTTACTACTACATACTACTGCATATTACTGCTTTACTACTACATACTACTGCTATACTACTACATACTACTGCTTTACTATTACATTATACTGCTATACCACTACATACTTCTGTTATACTACTACATACTACTGCTTTACTACTACATTATACTGATATGCTACTACATTATTATATTCCCCCATCTTTTAAAAAATTGGATGAAGTCTTTGAGTAACATCTTATTTAACATGAAATTTGCTTTAACAATTTATGTTTCAATTAAGATATTGAAGGTGCCTTTCTATCAATCCAAATGGTTAGAATAAAATTTCTAGCTAAGAGGACAATAAGTGTCAGTATAAAGTGAATTTTTGAATAAGCCTTGTCCCACCTCGGACAGTAAATTGTCATAATATTTAAACTGACATCAATCTGAAAATTTTATCTGTATGTCTTTTATTTAAAGGGCCATGATACCCAAATGTTGAAACACTTGAAAGTGATGCAGCATAGCTGAAAATATCACCTGAACATCTCTATGTAAAAAAGAAAGATATTTTACCTCAAAAATTCCTCAGTAGTCACATCCCATTGTAAAGGACTTCTAAGCAGCAAATCAGTATGTCTGTCCCGGGACAGGCAAGGGAGTGAGCATCATGCACACTCACCTTATTTCCTTATTCAGTTTAAGGAAGTTTACTATGAAATCTCATGAGAGTTAAGTCAAATCTCATGAGATCACAGTAAAAAGAGTTCATGACCTTAGCACTGCCAATGCTGATTGGCTGCTGTTCATTTCTTCATTTATTTTTTTTACCTGCAGCTGAGCAACAGCTAAGTATAACTTTTTACACAGCACTTACTCTGCTGAGCTGAGGAAATTGTGAGGTAAAATATCTTCCTTTTTTACATAGAGATGCTCAGGTGATATTTTCCTGTCAGCTTTTTACAGTTATACTGCATCAGTTTCAAGCGATTTAGCATATGAGTATTATGTCCCTTTAATTAATTTATTTTATTTTCTGCAGTGTAGGATTCCCTGTGGCCCTTGCCCTCTCACATAGCTTTCTAACCCTACCGCTTCCTAATGGTCTCCAACATCTTATGCATGTTTATTTTATATATTTCTTTATTCATTTAGTAATCATCATACTGTAGGGCCCTCTCTCCTCCCTCAAAATCCCTTTGCCATAGTCTAGTAGATTCCTCCCTCCTAGTAAAATATTTCCTTCCTTTTACAAACCGTCAGGACTAAAATTTGCCCAAATCAGCCATACATCGATCGTCCATGCATTTGTACTCATGGGATGTGCTGATCATTTTATAGTAATTCATAACTAATCATTGTGGACTTACTGATTATGGCTTGATAAATTCACTTACTCGTAAACTGTACAGCATCTTTCCTATAGGTGTATCCCCTCTCAGCAGCTGAGTGACTCTCTCACACTTTCTCAATAGCTTTCTCTCTCGTCATCCTTTAACTATATACTGCTGCTTTACTACTACATACTGCTGCTATACTACTACATACTACTGCTTTACTACTACATACTACTGCTTTACTACTACATACTACTGCTATACTACTACATACTACTGCTTTACTACTACATACTACTGCTTTACTACTACATACTACTGCTATACTACTACATTATACTGATATACTACTACATATGACTGATATAATACTATATACTATTGCTTTACTACTACATACTACTGCTATACTACTACATTATACTGCTATACTACTACATACTACTGCTATACTACTACATTATACTGCTATACTACCACATACTACTGCTATACTACTGCTTTACTACTACATACAACTGCTATACTACTACATACTACTGCTTTACTACTACATTATACTGCTATACTACTACATACTACTGCTTTACTACTACATACTACTGCTATATTACTACATACTACTGATTTACTATTACATTAAGTCAAAGGGTCTGCAGCCTAATTGGTAGTACACAGAGCTGATATACAATGTTGCTATGTTGCTATCACTGTGAATGTGGTATTTTCTGGGGGTAACGTATCCTCCGATATCAAATAATCAGTAATAACAGTGAACACTTTAGGGCAACATTATTGTATCAATATAAGTCTCATGCAGACATAAGCAGTGAATGTATTGTGCTGCAATCAGAATAAAGAAGTCTCAGCACTGACAAAAAGTAACCGTTACCTGTATGTCGACACCGCTGTACAGACCTGGATAGAGACGTCTAGCCACTCCCCTAGCTCCCGGGAAAGATGCAAGGGATTGTTTGTTTGTTTCTGGCTCCCCCTTGAGCCTAGCTGTACCCTGCAACTTTGTATGGACATATGAATAAAGTCTGTTTTTACTTGCATACTGTTTACGGAGTCTTATCCCTTGCATCTCAGGTGATCCTTTTCTCCTGAACATTACTACTACATTATACTGCTATACTACTACATACTACTGCTATACTAATGCTATACTACTACATACTACTGCTATACTACAACATACTACTGCTTTACTACTACATTATACTGCTATACTACTACATACTACTGCTATACTACTACATACTACTATTTTACTACTACATTATACTGCTATACTACTACATACTATTGCTATACTACTACATACTACTGCTATACTACTACATACTACTGTTATACTAGTACATACTACTGCTATACTACTACATAATACTGCTATACTACTACATACTACTGCTTTACTACTGCTATACTACTACATACTACTGCTATACAACTGCATACTACTACATACTACTGCTATACTACTACATACTACTGTTTTACTACTACATACTATTGCCATATTACTACATACTACTGCTATACTACTACATACTACTGCTTTGCTACTACATACTACTGCTTTGCTACTACATACTTCTGCTATACTATTACATACTACTGCTATACTAGTACATACTACTGCTTTACTACTACATTATACTGCTATACTACTAAATACTACTGCTTTACTGCTACATACTACTGCTATACTACTACATACTACTGCTTTACTACTACATAATATTGCCATACTACTACACACTGCTTTGCTACTACATACTACTGCTATACTACTACATACTACTGCTTTGCTACTACATACTACTGCTATACTACTACATACTACTGCTATATTAGTACATACTACTGCTTTACTACTACATTATACTGCTTTACTACTAAATACTACTGCTCTACTACTACATACTACTGCTATACTACTACATACTACTGTTATACTAGTACATACTACTGCTATACTACTTCATAATACTGTAATACTACTACATACTGCTGCTTTACTACTACATACTACTGCTTTACTACTACATACTACTGCTTTACTACTACAAACTACTGCTATACAACTGCATACTACTGCTATACTACTACATACTACTGTTTTACTACTACATACTATTGCCATACTACTACATACTGCTTTGCTACTACATACTACTGCTATACTACTACATACTACTGCTTTGCTACTAAATACTACTGCTATACTAATACATACGTCTGCTATACTAATACATACTACTGCTATACTAGTACATACTACTGCTATACTAGTACATTATACTGCTATACTACTAAATACTACTGCTTTACTGCTACATACTACTGCTTTACTACTACATTATATTGTTATACTACTAAATACTACTGCTATACAACTACATACTGCTGCTTTACTACTAAATACTGCTGCTATACTACTACCTGAGATGCAAGGGATTGTTTGTTTCTGGCTCCCCGCTTGATCTTTTGCTACTGAACATTACTACTACATTATACTGCTATACTACTACATACTACTTCTATACTAATGCTATACTACTACATACTACTGCTATACTACAACATACTACTGCTTTACTACTACATACTACTGCTATACTGCTACATACCACTTCTATACTACTACATACTACTGTTTTACTACTACATTATACTGCTATACTACTACATACTACTGCTATACTACGCAATAATACTACATACTACTGCTTGCTACTACATACTACTGCTATACTACTACATACTACTGCTATACTACTACATAATACTGCTATACTACTACATACTGCTGCTTTACTACTACATACTACTGCATTACTACTGCTATACTACTACATACTACTGCTATACAACGGCATACTACTGCTATACTACTACATACTACTTCTATACTACTACATGCTATTGCCATACTACTACATACTGCTTTGCTACTACATACTACTGCTATACTACTACATACTACTGCTATATTAGTACATACTACTGCTTTACTACTACATTATACTGCTATACTACTAAATACTACTGCTATACAACTACATACTGCTGCTACTACTACCTGAGATGCAAGGGATTGTTTGTTTGTTTATGGACCCTGAAACTTTGTATGGAAATATGAATAAAGTCTGTATTTACTTGCATACTTTTTGCAGAGTATTATCCCTTGCATCTCAGGTGATCCTTTGCTGCTGAACATTACTACTACATTATACTGCTATACTACTACATACTACTGCTTTACCACTACATTATACTGCTATACTACTACATACTACTGCTATACTACTACATACTACTGCTTTAATACTACATTATACTGTTATACTACTACATACTACTGCTATACTACTGCATACTGCTTCTATACTACTACAAATTGCTATACTACCACATGATACTGCTATACTACTACATACTGCTGCTATACTACTACATACTACTGTTATACTACTACATGCTGCTGCTATACAACTGCATACTACTACATACTACTACATACTACTGCTTTACTACTACATACTATTGCTATACTACTGCTTTACTACTACATACTACTGCTTTTCTACTACATACTACTGCTATACTACTACATAATACTGCTATACTACTACATACTACTGGTTTGCCACTACATACTACTGCTATACTACTACATACTACTGCTATACTACTACATACTGCTGCTATACTACTACTTATTACTGCTATACTACTACATATTACTGCTATACTATTATATACTACTGCTATACTATTACATACTGCTGCTTAACTACTACATACTGCTGCTATACTACTACATACTACTGCTTTGCTACTACATACTACTGCTATACTACTACATACTACTGCTATACTAGTACATACTACTGCTATACTATTACATACTACCTCTATACTACTACATAATACTGCTATACTACTACATAATACTGCTATACTATTACATACTACTTCTATACTACTACATACTGCTGCTTTACTACTACATACTACGCCTTTACTACTACATACTACTGCTATACTACTACATACTACTGCTATACAACTGCATACTACTACATACTACTGCTATTCTACTACATACTACTGCTTTACTACTACATACTATTGCTATACTTCTACATACTACTGCTTTGCTACTACATACTACTGCTATACTACTACATACTACTGCTTTGCTACTACATACTACTGCTATACTACTACATAATATTGCCATACTACTACACACTGCTTTGCTACTACATACTACTGCTATACTACTACATACTACTGCTTTGCTACTACATACTACTGCTATACTACTACATACTACTGCTATATTAGTACATACTACTGCTTTACTACTACATTATACTACTATACTACTGCTCTACTACTGCATACTACTGCTATACTACTACATACTACTGCTATACTACTACATACTACTGTTATACTAGTACATACTACTGCTATACTACTACATACTGCTGCTTTACTACTACATACTACTGCTTTACTACTACATACTACTGCTATACTACTAAATACTACTGCTTTACTGCTACATACTACTGCTTTACTACTACATTATACTGTTATACTACTAAATATCACTGCTATACAACTACATATTGCTGCTTTACTACTACATACTGCTGCTATACTACTACCTGAGATGCAAGGGATTGTTTGTTTTTGGCTCCCCGCTTGAGTCTAGCTGTACCCTGCAACTTTGTATGGACATATGAATAAAGTCTGTTTTTACTTGCATACTGTTTGCGTAGTCTTATCCCTTGCATCTCAGGTGTTCCTTTGCTACTGAACATTACTACTACATTATACTGCTATACTACTACATACTACTTCTATACTACTGCTATACTACTAGATACTACTGCTATACTACAACATACTACTGCTTTCCTACTACATTATACTGCTATACTACTACATAATACTGCTATACTACTGCAATACTACTACATACTACTGCTTGCTACTACATACTACTGCTATACTACTACATACTACTGCTATACTACTACATAATACTGCTATACTACTACATACTGCTGCTTTACTACTACATACTACTGCATTACTACTGCTATACTACTACATACTACTGCTATACAAAGGCCTACTACTGCTATACTACTACATACTACTGCTATACTACTACATACTATTGCCATACTACTACATAGTGCTTTGCTACTACATACTACTGCTATACTACTACATACTACTGCTATATTAGTACATACTACTGCTTTACTACTACATTATACTGCTATACTACTAAATACTACTGCTATACAACTACATACTGCTGCTACTACTACCTGAGATGCAAGGGATTGTTTGTTTGTTTCTGGCTCCCCCCTTGAGCCTAGCTGTACCCTGAAACTTTGTATGGAAATATGAATAAAGTCTGTATTTACTTGCATACTTCTTGCAGAGTATTATCCCTTGCATCTCAGGTGATCCTTTGCTGCTGAACATTACTACTACATTATACTGCTATACTACTACATACTACGCATACTACTGCTATACTACTACATACTACTGCTTTACTACTACATTATACTGCTATACTACTACATACTACTGATATACTACTACATACTACTGCTTTAATACTACATTATACTGTTATACTACTACATACTACTGCTATACTACTGCATACTGCTTCTATACTACTACATATTGCTATACTACTACATGCTGCTGCTATACAACTGCATACTACTACATACTACTGCTTTACTACTACATACTATTGCTACACTACTGCTATACTACTACTGCTTTACTACTACATACTACTGCTTTGCTACTACATACTACTGCTATACTACTACATAATACTGCTATACTACTACATACTACTAGTTTGCCACTACATACTACTGCTATACTACTACATACTACTGCTATACTACTACATACTGCTGCTATACTACTACTTATTACTGCTATACTATTATATACTACTGCTATACTACTACATACTGCTGCTTAACTACTACATACTGCTGCTATACTAATACATACTACTGATTTGCTACTACATACTACTGCTATACTACTACATACTACTGCTATACTAGTACATACTACTGCTATACTAGTACATACTACTGCTATACTATTACATACTACTTCTATACTACTACATAATACTGCTATACTACTACATAATACTGCTATACTATTACATATTACTTCTATACTACTACATACTGTTGCTTTACTACTACATACTACTCCTTTACTACTACATACTACTGAAATACTACTACATACTACTGCTATACAACTGCATACTACTACATACTACTGCTATACTACTACATACTACTGCTTTACTACTACATACTATTGCTATACTTCTACATACTACTGCTTTGCTACTACATACTACTGCTATACTACTACATACTACTGCTTTGCTACTACATACTACTGCTATACTACTACTGCTATACTACTACATACTACTGCTATCCCACAACATACTTCTGCTATACTATTACATACTACTGCTATACTAGTAGATACTACTGCTTTACTACTACATTATACTGCTATACTACTGCTATACTACTACATACTGCTGCTATACTACTACATACTACTGCTATACTACTACATACTATTGCTATACTACTACATATGACTGCTTTGCTTCTACATACTACTGCTATACTACTACATACTACTGCTATACTACTGCTTTACTATTACAATACTGCTGCTATACTACTACATACTACTGCTATACTACTACAATACTGCTGCTATACTACTACATACTACTGCTTTACTACTACAATACTGCTGCTATACTACTACATACTACTGCTTTACTACTACATACTACTGCTATACTACTACAATACTGCTGCTACACTACTACATACTACTGCTTTAGTACTACATTCTACTGCTATAATACTATGTACTACTGCTTTACTACTACATACTACTGCTTTACTACTACATACTACTACAATACTGCTGATATACTACTACATACTGCTGCTTTACTTCTACATACTACTGCTTTACTACTACATTCTACTGCTATACTACTACATACTATCTTTATCCCGGTGGCGCGGAGTTGCTAACTCCACGGGCGTGAGTAGAATGTTATCTATATGGCACAAAGGATATAAAGTGACCAAAGCAAATTTAATAATAGAAGTAAATTGGAAAGTTGTTTTAAATTGCATGTGCTATCTGAATAATGAAAGTTTAATATTTACTTAACTGTCCCTTTAAATTAGTGGTTGCAGAATCACTCAAGTGTGGACCAGCAAAGCCCTTTAAAAGTGGCAAATGCAGCTTGAAACATCTTACCCTTTGTTTTACCGTGCTCTATGACGATACTGCAAGAATTGCGCAAATAAGAATGTTTAGATGTGCGCTTTATGGTAACGTAACTAAAAAAAATCCTGCAGTTTCAATCTGACCTCGCTAGAAAGGACAGTTTACCACCATCATAATATAAATTCTCCTCTGAACAACACACACTGTGAAAATGACGTGTTTAAAAGAAAAGCAGCAATTATACGTTAAAATATTTGTTACACTTAAAATTATTTCCTATATGATTCAGATAGCACATGCAATTTAAAACAACTTTTCAATTTACTTCAATTGTCTAATTTAATTGTTCTCTTGGCATCCTTTGTTGAAAAGAATACCTAGGTATGCTCAGGTGCTGCTGAAAGTGATTCAGCATAGCTGTAAAAAGCTGACTAGAAAATATCACCTGAACATCTCTATGTAAAATAGAAAGAAATTTTACCTCAAAATGTATTCACACCCCATTGTAAAGGACTTTAAGCAGAAAATCAGTATTTCTGTCCCGGTACCAGCAAGGGAGTGAGCCTCATGCACACTTGTGTTATTTTCCTATTCAGTTTATGGAAGTTTACTATGAAATCTCATGAGCTCACAGTAAAAGAGTTCATGACCTCAGCACTGCTGATGCCGATTGGGTACTGTTCATTTCTTCCTTCCTTCCTTCCTTCCTTTTTTTTTTTTTTTTTTTTTTAAACCTGCAGCTGGGCAGTAACTGAAATGTAAATCTTTATGCAGAACTTACTCTGGTGAGCTGAGGAAATTGTGAAGTAAAATACCTTCTTTTTTTTACATAAGAGATTATCAGGTGATATTTTCCTGTCAGCTTTAACAGTCATGCTGCATCACTTTCAAGTGATTTAGCATATGAATATTATGTCCCTTTGAGTATACAAAATATTTTAACATGTATAATTGCTGCTTGTCTTTTAAACACAAGTGTGTTTTTTTCACAGTGTGTGTGAATTTATATTATGATGGTGATAAACTGTCCTTTCTAGCGAGGTCAGATTGAAACTGCAGGATTTTCTATCTGAATCATGAGAGAAAATGTTTGGGTTTCATGTCCCTTTAAAAAAAATATTCAACTCAAAATGTAATTCCTTATAAAGGGCCAGATTCCAAGAGGACCTCAAAAATGAAAGTGTTTTGTAAAGTTAACATCCCTTGTGCACAATCCATACCAGTTGCATTTTTTGGATTTACAAGTCCATGGTTAATATACTGTATATCATGGGTTCAGTAATATAATGCACAATACAATATTCATATTGTATATCACATATTGCAGGTGCGTTCTTTCCATCATATAACGGATTTCTATGAGGGCTCGCAATACAATGTCAGACGTTGTTTGAGCTCCAAGCCAATGGAATACAAACATTCCACTCAATTAGTGAAATTTTAGTTAAAGGGACAGTAAGGTCAAAATGAAACTTTTATTATTCAGATACATAGTAACATAGTAGATGAGGTTGATGAGGTTGAAAAAAGACCGAATTCCATCAAGTTCAACCTATACAAATCTAAAATACTTACAAGCTCCAGTTAAGCTTAAATAATCCCACTAAAGGATGACCCATTTAATACTAGCAATCATATCTATGAATTTTGTTTATAGACAGAAATGTATCCAAACTATTTTTAAATATATCTAGGGTATTGGCATTCACTACCTCCTTTGGTAATGAGTTCCACAATTTTATTGCTCTTACAGTGAAGAAACGTTTCCGTTGCAGGAGATTAAATCTCCTTTCCTCCAACCTTAAATTGTGACCTCTTGTCACAAACAATTTTCTTGGAATAAACAGAGCTTCTGCCATCTCTGTATATGGGACTTGAATATATTTATATAAAGTAATCATGTCACCTCTCAAGCGCCTTTTTTCTAAAGAAAACAGGCCCAGTTCGGCTAGCCTCTCCTCATAGCTTAAATTATCCAATCCCCTTATTAGCTTTGTGGCCCTTTTCTGAACTTTTTCTAGTTCTGCAATATCTTTTTTTGCGATTGGTCCCCAGAACTGCACTCCATACTCAAGGTGAGGTCTTACCAGGGCTTTATATAGTGACAGAATTATGCTTTCCTTCCTTAAATCAATGCCTCTTTTAATAAATGCTAGTATCTTATTAGCCTTTGAAGCCACTGCCCTGCATTGTGCACCCATCTTTCGCTTCTTATCTATTACTACTCCCAAATTCCTTTCCTCCTCTGTTTGGCTAAGTCATGTCCCATTTAAATAATATGTTGCCTGCTTATTTTTCCTTCCAAAATGTAGAACCTTGCATTTTCCCGTATTAAATCTCATTTTCCATTTACCTGCCCATACTTCTATTTTTGCAGGTCCCTTTGCAACGAAAGTTCATCCTGCTCTGACCTAATGACCTTACTTAATTTAGTATCATCTGCAAAAATAGAGATGTCGCTATTTAATCCTTGCTCCAAGTCATTTATAAAAATGTTAAAAAGAACAAGGCCCAGTACTCCACTGATTACCTTTGTCCAATCTGAGTATGATCCATTTACCACTACTCATTGCTCCCTATCTTTTATCCAGTGGCACTGTATAAAATGCCTTTGCAAAATCTAAGTATATCATATCAACTGCTTCCCCTTTATCTATATTTTTACTTACTTCCTCATAGAATCTAATTAGATTAGTTTGACATAATCTATTTCTCAGAAAACCATGCTGATTAGAACTCATAATCTTGTTTACACGAATATGCTCATCAATATAATCCCTTATAATCCCTTCAAATATATTCCCTACTACTGATGTCAGGCTAACTGGTCTATAGCTTCCTGGATCATCCCTGCTTCTCTTTTTGAAGAGTGGCACCACATCAGCTTTACGCCAATCCTGGGGTACCATGCCTGAGGATAATGAATCTTGAAAAATTAAGAGTAGAGGTTTGTCTATAACAGTGCTAAGTTACCTTAACACCCTTGGGTGTATTCCATCTGGGCCTGGAGTTTTATTTACCTTTTCCTGATATCCTCTATACATAACTCAGTTAATGGTATGGGCTGGCATGTTCTATTTTGTTCAGAAGTATCATCCAATGGTTCCTCCCTTGTGTATACTGAAGAAAAAAAAATGGTTTAGTACCTCAGTCTTCTCCCTGTCACTGTTAATCATGCTACCCTCCACGCATTTTACTACTACATTGTACCTATATTGTCTTTCTTAGATTTTTTGCTATTTATGTACTTAAAGAACCTTTTAGGGTTAGACTTAGAATCCTTTGCAATTAATTTTTCATTTTCAATTTTGGCTAATTTGATTGCTTTTTTGCATCCTTTGTTACATTCCTTAAAAATATGGAATGTTCAGTCTGTACTATTTTCTTTGAATAATTTAAATGCCCTACGTTTTCTCCTAATTTCTCCTAACACATTTTTATTTAGCCACATTGGCTTGGATTTTTATTTGTATAACCATATGGTATTTGTTGATATGTATATTTATTTAACAAAGTTTTAAACGTTATCCATTTATCCTTTGTATTTTTATTAGAGAATACTTTGTCCCAATTTATGTTATTTAATGATTTCCTTAAATCGTTGAATTTTGCTTTCTTAAAATTAAAAGTCTTGGTTAAACCTTTAATACACTGCATATTAAAAGAGATTTCAAATGTGACCATGTTATGATCACTGTTACCCAAAGAGCATGCAAGTTTAAACAACTTTCCAATTTACTTCTGTTATCAAATTTTCTTTGTTCTCTTGGTATCTTTTAATGAAGAATAAAACTAGATAGGCTCATAAGAGCTCAGGAGTGTGCACGTGTCTTTAGTACTCTATGGCAGAAGTGTTTTGCAACATTATTTGTGGCTTTGAAAAACAATGTCCCATAGCGTACTAAAGACACATGCACACTCCTGAGCTCTTATAATCCTACCTAGTTTTACTCTTCGATAAAAGATACCAAGAGAACACAGCAAATTTGATAACAGAAATAAATTGGAAAGTTGCATGCTTTATCTGAATCATGAAAGTTTAATTTTGACTATACTGTCCCTTTAAGTTCTTTGATATACACCTTACATTAGAAATGTATACTGTACAGGCAAAAATGAGTTTTTGTCCAAAAGATTTGTTTAATTTTTTTTTTCAAATGTTTGGTTTGGCCGAATTTTGTTTATGCAAACATTCGGCACCGGTGAATATTGGATTCGGATTTGTAACGTTATTTCAAATGGGAACAGCTACTATAGACAATAGTAAAAACATATCTCACATTATAGCATTCCAACAATTAAAATAACCTATCTTTAAATGTTAAAAGAATATACAACTCCTGTGACTAAAATCCAGCATTTAGTGCCTGACGCTGTCCCTAACATCAGGGGATGATGGATAAATAAATGGGAAGACCCCCTGGACATCATTACAAACAAAGGAGTTTATGAACCAAACAATATAACTCCTTCCCCCATTCCTGCACCTTTTTTGACACCAAACAACATAAACAAACAAACAAATCTATTTAATCAATCATTCATTTTTCGACTGTCTAATAATGTTTTTCGCTGTTCATATATCAAACGACTTGACGAATTAGAAAACTTTGGACAAATTTGCATTCGTCCAAAACCCAGAATGCACATACCTTCCATGTTTTTAAGTGCTCATTAGCAAGCGATAACAGTTTATAACAATATACTGTAGATATATATATATATATATATATATACAGTATATATATATTTGCATGTGTGTATGTATATATGTGTATGTATGGGTATGTATGTCATTCTTTTATAGGGACAGACTGCACAGCAGCTGATCAGGGCAAACTCAGTTGGTGGATTATGGCACACCTCCACTTGCATAAAACACACACACATATATATATATATATATATATATATATATATATATATATATATATATATATACACACACACACATATATCTTTTATAAATACAACAAATTAAAAAATAAAAGGACTGCGGGACTGTGCTGCCTTTATTGTTTGTATAACAAACGTACCTAACAATATTTACCTTAGAATCGGAACCTGCACAAAGCTACAAAGCATTTTATATTCTTAGGTTTGCATCAGTGATTCTTTCTTATGTGTCTGAATCTTACCTAGTTAAAAAAAAAAAAGAAGAAGAATTCAGCAGGCAATAAAACTTTATAAACGTGTTGTTTTAGTTGTAATTGAAGTGAAGAATAATTAATTGGTATTTTTTTTCTCAAGTTTCAAAGTCCCTAATTATGCTTAGACAAATCATTTTAATGCATTTAAGTAAACAACAATATTGCAGCTTATGGACAATTTCCCATCTAAAACACTTTAAAAGAAATATGACTTTCATAGTAAAAAAGAGGGGGGAGGAATAAATAAAGTTAGATTTCAGATAATGGAAAAAACAGTAAACCATAAAGTAATGAAAATTTCTTTTATAAAGGGTAAGCACATTTTATGACCAGTGTAGGAAACCCAGAGGAGTAATATTAGAGTCAGACGGAAATATTCAAGAGAATAGCTTTGCCTGTGGTAAATGTGTGGATGATGCTGTGTGTGTAACGAGAACTTTATAACAATGCTTAATGGCAGTCAAAAAAGCCATTAGAAGAGGAAGAGTTGAGGTTACAATATTGTTCTGGAAGGTTTATGGCTGTGTACAGAGACATCAGGTCTAAATGTCCAGGATTACTTACTGCTTAATGCAGAACATCTTGCGCATTGTTTTGCCAGTAAGCCCATTTGGGGAGATTCCAAAAAAGTAAAGGAGAACAAATAAATTTAACAGGGCTTCCCCTAACCAAGGGATTTTGACAGCCTGTCTGATATTCAGAACAAGCCGGCCTAAGACAAAGGAATACTTAAAAAATATATAGTTAGTTACATTAACAATAATACAATTATATCATTAACAGAACCAGAAAAAAACAATGGGCTAGATTACAAGTGGCGCACTAACGTTAGCACGCATGATATTAAAATATCACATCCACGTTAACTTGAGCGCTTATTACAAGATAAAAGTAAACCCGACTGCACAAGTGCAAACTAAATTATATGTACGATGCTGGTCGTTAAACCCTGTATGACGCTGCAGTCCTGGGCTTTTCTCTGCCGCGATCTCGATAAAAGTAGTGAGATTAAGCTATTTTTGCATGCACTACGAGTGGGACACTGCAGAGTTACCGATGCAGAGAGGGCCACTCTGTGGCCTTCTCTGCATCGGGCAGTGGTGGTGACAATCGTTGGTGGCGTGGGAGAATTGGGAGGGAGGCAGGTGGGCGGCCTATCGCTGCAGGGGGCGGGGGCGGGTTGGACCTCTACACTATAGGAAAAATGTCCAGAGAGCGTCAGAGAGAGTGAAAAAGGGAGGGGGGATATCCTATAATGGAGGAGGGGGTTCAATCAGGGAGGAGGGGATATCGATCTGGGAGGGGGTAGGGTAATGAGGGGGGCAGCTACACTACAGAAAAATCAAATACAAATACAAAAATTAAAATAAAAACACAGAAAATTGGGGTTTATTGGTACTGACAGACAGCTGCCAGTACCTAAGATAGTGGCAATAGTTAGAAGGAGGAGGGTTAGAGAGCTATTTGTGGGGTGGGTTAGGGAGGTTGGAGGGTTAGGGG
Source organism: Bombina bombina (assembly GCF_027579735.1). Lineage (NCBI taxonomy): Eukaryota > Metazoa > Chordata > Amphibia > Anura > Bombinatoridae > Bombina > Bombina bombina. The sequence goes on from NC_069499.1 coordinate 829,051,793, forward strand.
AGATTCTACACTGCAGAAAAAAAAATTTGGCAGACTGTCTACTTCAGATGGGGATGACCAGTAGTGCATGGGGGAGGGAAGAGAGCTGTTTGAGAGGGGTCAGGTAGGGATCACTGGTGGGAAGTTTCAGGTGGGAGGCTAATCTCTACTCTAAAGCTAAAATGAACCTTTTAAGATACCTGAGTAACCCCTTAACTGTCGGGAATAATAGAAGTGTGGCTGCAATTAGCTGCCTTCTTTATTACCAAAAAGCAATTGCAAAGCCATATATTTCTGCTAATTCTGAACAAAGGAGATCCCAGAGAAGCTTTTATAACCATTTGTGCGATGATTGCACAAGCGGTATATAAATAATTTCAGTGAGAAACCCAAAGTTTGTGAGAAAGATAGCGATTTTTTTATTATTTGATCGCATTTGGCGGTGAAATGGTGGCATGAAATATATCAAAATGGGCCTAGATCATTATTTGGGTTGTCTACTAAAAAAAATATATATTTTGGGGGGGGTGGAGCAAACCGTCATGCAGACCGGAGGTGTTTATACGGAGCTCCCGACTCTTAGAGTTTAAAAGTAGGCAATTTACCTCTATATTGTGCTTTATTTGACCTCAGCTGGGATACTAAATCTGCTAACATCCCTAGTCACAAGCAGAAGATTTCAGGGATTCTTGTACAGGGACTCTGGGGACGCCTGTGCAGACATCAGTACTATCGCATACCAAATCCTCTATACTACAGCCAGTAATGCTCCGGAGGGTCAGGGATCCGCTCCGGAGCTCCTAATCTCAAATAAAGGCAGCAATACTGGGTAGTGACAAAGGATTCAGAATTTGGGACTAGGTTCCACCGGTAGCGCTGAAACATACCCGACTGGAGCCGCTCACTACCTGCCTTAAACCTTGCTGATCAAAGGGCTGACTACACAGAGATACCTTGAAGGGAGGTGGATAGTATATCCCCCGCGAGCAGAGGACCCCCTGATCCCGGTCTAGACCTGACAACCCTGTGGTAGTCTGACCTCCCTCTTTTGGCACGAACGGTGGCCATCTTGGATACTCGGGGAAAAAGTGTCAGCTACAGCTCCTGAGACAGCCTTCCTCCAACAGACCTAGTCGCACCAGTTCCTTTACGACCACGACTTGCGGTCTCCTGGCCCTCACTGCAGAAACTTCTTCAGAGCTTTGCAGCCCACAGCTCCACAGGTGAGAGACTACCCCCACACATACTACGCATTATCCTCATTCAGTGAAGGGGACACAGCTGCAGCTCTTGCTTCCGGAGGGTCAGGGCTCTGCTCTGGAGGCAGCAATAAATACAGAACCAATAATGGGGCACATTTAAAGTAAAGAGGCGACACCCTGCCTAGACAGCTACATCACTGTATACAGCAGGGACAGCAAGCTCATGAGGCCTGGGGGAAGTGACATTGTAATAAGCCCTCCACAGCCTGGGTTGAGGCCTAGGGCCAGAATTTTCACACCGGAGGGTCAGGGCGCCGCTCCGGTGTTAGACTCACGTAACCAAGCCTAACTGAGAGATACGTACTCATTTAGCAACTGCCTCCTGTACCCCTGGGGACATTGCAGGCTGTAGGCACTGTTTTGGCAGTGAGGACCCCCTACATTACCTTGCAGCTTCAAACACCTTAACTACCTTGTGCCCGGGGTGAGGGGGCTTCACAAAGACATATAGGCCACCTACTCCCTAATAGGCCTGCAACTCACCTAAACCCTGTAACAAGGCGTAAGGCACCACGTGACTAGCACCACGTGACTTCCTTGACCCTTCCAGACCCACAACCTGTTTTTTGCGAAAACTCTTATTGTGCTCTATTGGTTCGCCATATACAGAAGTGGACCTGCTAACTGGCCTTATGCTCCTTAAATAAGGCCTACTCTGAAGTTGTTAGAAGTTGCGAGATAGGGTCTGGAGACCCATATGGAGCACAGAGCTAAGTAAACCTGATTACCCCACATTCCTTGCAACATATATATATATATATATAGTTCTGACACCCTCTGATACCTTACATTCATACCAAGAAGATACATAACATAGAGATGTAATCCCTACACTTCTTTAATGTGATGGTTCCGATGGAGGGGTGCTGGATCAGCCTCTAGATGCTATTGACCTACAAAGCCACAAACATGAAATGATCCCGGGAGCATTGCCTTAACAACTAATGTGTATTACAGCAAATTGATGGGTGCCCTATACTACTACTAAGAAGCAGCGTATGAGACTGAAGCAGAACAGCAAGTATCTCCTGTAATGATTGAACATAGAGGGGTTGGTGCCTGTACCCCCAAGCAATGCCAATGGCGCACAGTCAAAGGAGAAAATCAAAACTACCCCACACCCAGAAAAAAACAGTCATGGACCACTTCCACCTAACTCCATCCACGCAGCCAGATGACTCGGTGAAGGATGAACTCTCAGACTCCAATATTCCCCTTGAGATCAATTTAAGAGCCTCCCTAACCTCCTCCTGCAGTAACAATGGAGCAATATCTGAAGACTCGTCCTCAATGATGGATGCAATAAAAAGGCTTTCAGCTAATCACCATGACTCTCTATCAAAGAAATTTGACAACTCAACTGCAGAGCTTAAATGTGATATTGCCTCCATAGGAGACAGAACCAACACCCTTAAGCGAAAACAGGAGGACCTCATCATCAATCATACAAACCCCCTGTAACATATGCCTGCCTGATATCACTGTCCCTTTAAGACTGCCGTCCCTGCTACTGACAATCATGCTGGGTTGGGCAGTGTCTGCATTCAACTTACCTGCCTAATTAATCATTCATGCACCTGATTCCCTCAGCCTCTTTTTAAACCACCTCAGGCCTAGTGTGCATTACATTAGCTTTAAAGTTGTGTTCCAGAACAACAGAGGTCTGTGACTGTTACTGCATGGATTTTACCAGCATATTTAAGCTACAGCCTTTCCTTTTAGCTATGCTTAAAATCATCTAATCGCAAGTATCCATATAATACCATTTTTTTTCCTGTACACTGCTACTTAACAAACTCTGAACTTTATTCTAAATTACAAGTATGCATTGGGTTATAATCACTCTCTAATTACTACAACAGAATCTTACTCAGAACTTTATAACTATTCTCTGCTACAAGATGTCATAGCTGAAATATCCTCCTCCAAATATGTTAATACATTCAGAACTCAACATCTTTGTGTTCAGTTAAAAGCTTTCATGTGATTCTCCAATATATGCACAAACAGTATTTAATGTCTTAAACTTGCAACTTGTCTATCACCTGTGCTGCTCTGTTTATTACTGACATTCAGCTTTATATGATATTATGTACTGTGAACCTGCAACAAATCTTAGTTTGTATCTATGAGTCAATCTTCTACCAGTTTACTCTAAAGGCTGAACATCCTACATTGCTATATTTTTCTCTCATGAATCCTGCAGCTACTCCTATTAACTAACTATAAATCACAGTGAAGCCAGAATATATTGTATACTTATGTTGCACTCTCCATAATTTCTACAATAACTTCTTGCAACTATGAATAACAGAGTATCATCTATCCATGTCCAGGATACTCTTCCCTGGGTCAGGGGTCGGTGTCTCCAAATCCCTACCAATGCCCCGAGGGTCTGTGTCCTGAGCGCATGTACACCGGAACATGACACCTCCTAGACTACTCTGAGAATCTGTCCTCACAAATATCCTCCCTTGAGGTGAAGCTTGCAGATCTAGAGGATAGGTCAAGGAGAAACAACTTACGAGTCAGGGGAATTCCCGAAACAATCCTCCCACAAGACCTGGAAACATATTTAAAAAAACTCTTTAGGGAGATGGTGCCAGAGGCTACTGACTCAGCCTATTGATCGACAGAGCTCACAGAGTGGTCCGACAACGAGCGATAGCTGCGGATAAACCGAGAGATGTTTTTCTCCGTCTCCACTACTTCTTCATCAAAAATAAGCTAATTAATGTCAACATGAAAAACAAAACACTCTCTGAAAAGTTTGAACGGGTACAGATGTTTCCTGACCTCTCAACCCACACTTTATTCTTAAGAAGGACATTTGCTGATTACACCATAATCCTCAGAGCACACGACATCAGATACCGCTGCGGTTTGCCAGTGAAACTCCTTATTACCAAAGATAGTCGACAATACACAGCTTTAACCCCACAACAAGCTAAGCAATTACTCCAAAGATGGAAGCTGCACCCAGATGAACCTGCTGCTTCGTCTTCTTGGACGCCTGCCTTAAGAGCCAACGCTCCGGAGTGGCAACCCCTCCCTCACAGAGCACCCCACTCTGCTAGGAGACAAACAGGCGTGCCACGCCAACCGACATAAGATCTTCTCCTTGTTGGACTCTCAGAACTTGTATTACTTCCTACCTTCTTCATCGAGGTTACCTACAGTGAACCTTACTACGTATCCTTTACAGTTGAATTGACACCAGCGACGGGCTGTCCCCCACAAATGTTTAACGTTTGTTGTTATATTCTGTCATTTTGAATTGCTGTTCTAATGGTAATGAGTTGATAGCCAAAATACCCTAGAGAGATCCCATCGATTTCCTCTGCTCATGTCAGCTTACGTAAGTCGTTAAGTAATTTTGTTTTTTTGTTTGTTCCCTTTTTTTTCTTATAACATTGTCTCTACTAGATACAGAATACATGCCCAAATGTATTTATGCACCCAGGGTACCATCTAATTTTGATAACTAGCTCTAACCTATATCCCTATAAACTCCCCCGTTTTCAGGGGACATATTATTAAGCAAGCACTGCTGATTCGGGCCCTCCCCCCCCCCTACTTAAGTGTATATATATATTATGCTATTATGCTATTGAAAAAATATTAGCTACGAGATTTGGCCCATTGCTTCCAAAGATAATCCACAGGGATCAGGTAGGATTTGTATACAATAGGCAGGGATCAAATAGCACTAGGCGGCTCCTCGATATCTTTGTAGAGGCGGAACGGCGGAAGGCTCCCTTGCTCACCCTGGCGTTCAACGCAGAGAAGGCGTTCAAAAGGGTGCGCTGGGAATATATGATGACGGTCCTCAAGGTCATGGGACTCCCTGGGGTGTTTAGGAAAGCCATGGGTGTCCTATATTCAAACCCCACAGTCAGGGTAAGGGGTCCGGGAATTTGCTCTGACCCCTTTGCTCTGCAAAATGGTACTAGACAGGGGTGCCCTCTTTCTCCACTACTTTTTGTTTTGGCCATTGAACCGTTGGTGACTGCCATCAGGTCAAACCGGGACATAAAAGGCATATATATCCATGGTACATATCAAAAGTTCAGCCCTTTGCAGATGACTTAACAGTCTTCCTAACGGAACCACTATCCTCCCTACCACATCTATTTAAGCTATTCCAATTGTTTGGCTCACTCTCGTATTACAAATTGAATCTAGATAAGACGGAGGCATACCCCTTACATATACCTGAGGTCCAACTTAAGGCCTTACAGCAACAGCATAAATTTAAGTGGAATAAAAAAGGGATTAGACACCTAGGGGTACATTTGTCCCATGATTTTTCGCAGATTATCTCAGCTAACTATCATCCACTCCTGCAAACCTTTAAACACATGTTAGTACTCCCTAGAGACAAAGAACTGGCTTCCTGTATAGGAGCCCTTCGGGCAGAGATAACGGCCAAAGAGATACTGAGAGTCTAGAATAATCTTCTTAGACTCTGTAAACTTTACTACTACCAAGGGAATAGGGCAGACAGGTTTCTTGCCAATAAACTTAGAGCCCGCACTAAATCACATAGAATCCAAAAGATAAGGTCTAATGATACAGTTGTATACTCCCCTAAAGACATCGGTAAAGCGTTCTGGGATTACTACAGTACTCTATACAACTTAAATACACACTTAGAGTCAACACAAGCAGATTCACGCACCATAGCAGAGTTCTTAAATTCGCTTTAGCTCCCAAAATTAGATGAACAACAGGCAACACGCTTGGCTGAGCCTGTCTTCATCCTAGAAGTCAAAAAGCTATCAAGACACTAAAACTACATAAGTCCCCAGGTCCAGATGGCTATACCCCACTCTTCTACAGAACCTATATTCACCTATTGGCCCCATATGTCCAGAGATTGTTCTCTGGAGCTCTTAAAACATGCGTTTCTTGCCTCTGGAGTTCTTAGAGGCAATGGTTACAACGATACCCAAAGAAGGCAAGGATCCACAATTATGCCTTAGCTACCAACCGATCTCACTAATAAACCTGGACATTAAGGTATTTTAAAAAATATTAGCTACTAGACTTGGCCCATTGCTCCCAGAGATAATCCACAGGGATCAGGTAGGATTTGTATACAATTGGCCAGGATCAGATAGCACTAGGCGGCTCCTCAATATCTTTGTAGAGGCGGAACGGCGGATGGCTCCCTTGCTCACCCTGGCATTCAACGCAGAAACGGCATTCGAAAGGGTGTGCTGGGAATATATGATGACGGTTCTCAAGGTCATGGGACTCCCTGGGGTGTTTAGGAAAGCCGTGGGTGTCTTATATTAAAATTCAAACCCCACAGCCAGGGTAAGGGGTCCGGGATTTTCCTCTGACCCCTTTGCTCTGCAAAATGGTACTAGACAGGGGTGCCCTCTTTCTCCACTACTTTTTGTTTTGGCCATTGAACCGTTGGTGACTGCCATCAGGTCTAACCGGGACATAAAAGGCATATATATCCAAGGTACATATCAAAAGCTCAGCCTCTTTGCACACGACTTAACAGACTTCCTAACGGAACCACTATCCTTCCTACAAATTGCAAATGTAGATAAGACAGAGGCATACCCCTTACATATACCCGAGGTCCAACTTAAGGCCTTACAACAACAGCATAAATTTAAGTGGAATAAAAAAGGGAGTAGACACCTAGGGGTACACTTGTCCCATGATTTTTCGCAAATTATCTCAGCTAACTATCATCCACTCCTGCAAACCTTTAAACACATGTTAGTACTCCCTAGAGACAAAGAAGTATCATGGTTGGGTATAATATCTGCTTTTAAAATGATGCTACTCCCGAAGCTCACTTATTTATTCAGATACCTACCCCTAAAGCTTCCAAAGGCACTTTTAGATAAATACCAGTCCATCTTAAACACATACATTTGGACAGGTACACGTCCTAGAACAGCACGACAGATACTTCAGGCCCCAATTGATAGAGGAGACTTGAGCCTTCTCAACCTTAAATTTTTTAATGAGGCAGCAATGCTGACTCACATATCGGGGTGGGGAGTAGCTAAAGAGTATCCTAGGTGGTATGAGATAGGGCAAGCCTCCCTCCCACATAACATCTACCTGGCAGACTTAATCTGGATGCCACACCATTATAGCCCCGCCATATTCCAATTTAGCCCGGTCATAAAATACTGCCTCTAGCTATGGCATGCTTTAAGACACTCCCCACTCACACCCATCTCCAATACATAGCATAAGAGGTCTCTTGAGTGGCTTACCAGACTCCAACCCCAATCAGTGGTCTAACCTAAACATAATGAGGGTGAGCGACCTATACGCAGGTTCTGCGTGGCCCTCCCATAAGGAAATGGTAATAAGGCACAGTCTCCCCCCTAAACTTAACTTCAAAGCAATGTCCTTTAGTTCTCTTTTGCACAGCTGGGGATTTTTACACACTGGACCGCGACCACTGACAGCCTGGGAGTCCAGATTGGACTACAAGACAACAAAGATACAGACCGCTTCCATGCACTACCAATATTGGCTAGATACCCCCATCTTACCTAAAACACACAATATACTAGCTTGGGAAAGGATTTACAGATAGTAGCAGAACCCATAATCTGGACAAAAGCCATAACAGACACTAAACAAGTAATACATTGTGTGACACTATTTGAGTTGTATTATAAGATACCGACAAAATGGCACTGGGTCCTGAAAAGACTATATAGCATATCACCAACTAACACAGCAAAATGCTGGGACTGTGGCCACATAGGAGATGACAAGCATATCTGGTGGAGGTGCCCTATTATTAAGAAACTATGGAATAGGGTCATAAACCTGTGTAGGCAGTTGGAACTCTCAATAGGCATGGGCCCTGAAACATACCTGCTACACATTAATATCCCTAAGCTCCCTAAAGCCCAAAAAAATGTATATATCTATATCCTAATGGTGACCAAATTGATAATAGCAAGAAACTGGAAACAGCAGTCTACTCCTTCCTTCCAAATAGTGACTGAGTTACTTTCATACATAAAAACAATCCAAAATCCAAAGAAGGAAGGCATCAAATGTGGAGTATAAATGTCACATTTATACTCCACATTTGCTGCCTTCCTTCTTTGGATTTTGGATTACTTTCTGGTATTGGTGGTGGAGACCTGGTTGGCGTGCAGTGACCTGCTGTGCTGGACTGTTCATTGCTATTTATACATAAAAACAATGGAAGAAGCTGTATTTTTTAATAAGGGAATGCTGAACCTTCACTCAGAGATTTGGGCTCCATGGGACAACATTACACACCTTTCTCCACCCCGGCCATGATGAGTGACAACACACTCACCCCTTCCTTACGATCTAGGTGATCACTGTAAAACAACAATAATATGCAGCAGCACTTAAAGTGCTGTTTTCCAAGAGGAGGCTTTAATGGGACCTTTATCTCCTCCCCAAATTGGGGTAGAGGGCCACGTAAAGGGGAGAATGTCCTCTTCAAATGAGGGGTAACTTGTTCCACCTATGTTATAGTTAATTACCATATAAAATGGTAAGCACCTACACCACTAGAAACCATTGAATGTATCTCTTTTGAATGATGTGTCACATTTACCATCTTTTTAAAATGAGGGGTCTCATACCCATTTCAGTAGTAGTTCATTGCCATAAACATGCAATCATCACCTAATATATTTTCTGCATCGTGGGCAGTGTCTCCAAAGAAGATTCTATCCCCTAAAGATAGAATACAACACACTTACTCAATAACCTTTACATGAAAGAAATTACCCATAAGAGGGGTCTCAAACCCATTTATGTAGCAGGTGACTGCAAAAAATGCAATTTCCTGTCTACTAGGTGAATTTTACAGTGCTTTGGACATTATCACCACAAAATAAGGATTACAATAGGGCAAGTAACCCTTATTTTAATAAAGTAGAAACTCCTCTTTTAAATGAGGGGTTACAAGTCCAGGTGGCTGTCAGCTGATCACCATGGTAACAGTGATCACCTGATAACACCAGACAACCCAAGGGGTTGGGTTATGTTTTTCTCATATAATAGTTTTTCTGCAAAAATATATTTTCTAAAAATGCTACTGAACAAAACTGACTTGAATGGGAAATGTTTTTTTTGAAGTTTATGTGTAAATGTCATGAGTGCCAAATGACTTAAAATAGCTTTACCATAGGTAGTAAATGTAATAGAACTAAAGGGATTACATTTATTTTCATAAAAAGTGACAAATAATGTAGCGTTTCCTGTATTTATGTTTGTGTATATATATATATATATATATATATATATATATATACTGTATATATATGTGTGTGTGTGTTCTTCATATATGTGATGTTGTACATTAATGGAACCCCTGTGATGTTACAGACATTTGAAAAACGGGAGCAGGTGTGTCAACGAATTACAGAAACACACAAACCAAAAAAAGGTTTTGCAAACTACAGGACTGTGCTGCACCCAAGATGATAACATTCAACAATAACACATGTAAATAATGATAAAATTGTCACAATAAAGATTAGCTTACTGATATAGCTTTGTTCATCAGTACAAACAAAATCACACAGTGCAGTTTATATCAGCTCTGTGTATATTTAGATATTCCATAGGAATGAATCTGTTGGCTACCAGAGAGGATTACAATACATTCCAAAGCATTATTTTATGATCCTCTGTGGAGATCAAGGGATTAAACCCTCTATTAGGGACATTTAAGTATATTCTTCTATACTGCAGCTAAAATAGGCCATTTTAAAATATAAAGGATGTTCATATGCTGAAAAAGTAAACAAAAGAGGGGATGGTTCGCCAAGGTTAAATAAAATCCATATTTATTTAAACAACTTTAAAAGCGGGGGTACTGCAACCCTCAAGGACACAAGCATACAAGTGGCGTAGCACTGGATGGCTGAAAAAGAAATACATTTTGCTTTTTGAGGTGAGTCACTGTCTACCAATATAGCTACAAGATATGTCCTTATCTTCCAGTGAATAATCTTTCAATAGGGATGTTATCAATACACACATGCTTCCTCTAACCTTCAAATAGACATGTGCGTTTCATTTCGTTCCAAATCGAAATTCGGATGAATTCTCCAAATTTGGAGATACGAATCAATTAGAAATTCTGAATTACCCTAACAATAAAACAAAACTAATCTGAATGCATTTGTAACAAATAAATCCGAATTAGTTTGGATTTATTCATTACATTCGAATGGCCATGGACTAATCACCATTCAGTAAAAAAATTAAATTTTGTGAGATTTAGTGAGACAAAAAAGTGAAATTATTCCATTTGTGTAACTTGGAACCATCTGATTCAACATAACACATACCGAACTTCCGAATTAACGAATCAAATTCAAAACCAATGCATACGAATTTATTGGAATCCGAAATGAATACATTTGAATGTATCCAAATTCGAATCGATCCAAAAAAATGTTTTTAAAAATCCGAATTGGTACGAAACTAACCAAAACAAATTTTTCCACTGTGCACGTCTACCTTCAAAATGAAAATAAACATATTTAGGGTGCTTTATTTTTTTATTTTAAAAAGCTTCTGATTTTCTTTGGTTTTATGTTTATTTTATTGACAAACTGTGATGCCACTAAACACAGAGTGTGGCTCAGTGATTTACAATCTCTTTAGACACTCTTGGTGTGTATTAGTCATTTATGGGACTCCCCAAATGTTTGTAACAGAATGACAGTAATTCAGTAAACTACAAAAAATACTATATACGAACAAGTATATTTAAAACTATATAGATAGGCTGTGCTCAAAGAAAGATATCATAAGCTGTATGAGATAATTTCACCAGATATAACAATGTGAGGGCTGTAACTCTCTGGTAAACAATCACAGTATTAGCCATTAGGTTTACTTTGATCCTACTTTAAAATTATCTCTCCATATGTATTTTTTAATTTATATCTATATTTAAAGGAACACTAAAGCCAAAATAAAGCTTTCATGATTCAGATAGAGCAAACGATTTTAAACAACCTTCCAATTCACTTCCATTATCTAAATGTGCACAACATTTTAATATGCACATTTTCTGAGATACCAGCTCCTACTGAGCATGTGCAAGATTCACAGCATAAATGTGAATGTATTTTGTGATTGGCTGATGGGTGTAGTGGAAAGGAAAGTTTAACCAATTTTAACATTTGTCAGAAAAAAAATCTACTACTCGTTTCAAATTCAAACCAAGTGCTTTTGCATTGTCTTTATTATGATGTGTTTGTTGATTATGCAGTTCTACTGTGTTTGGTGGTCCTTTAAAGAGATAGCTAATGCCTTTTACAAGATCTTTCTTCAGTCTTCCAGTTAATTACCCTTTTAACGACCGCTATGTACATTGTACGTTGCCGATTGTTAAGGGATTGTCTGGGTATAATAATGCCGTCTCACTAGAGGGTACATCGCTGGTCATTAAGGGGTTAACATACTGGGTTTAAACCTGTTTTAAATGCAATAAGACCTTGTTTGCTGCAAATATGTTTCTATAATCAATCTCAATCACTCACTTGCCTTATTTGGAGAAGTGGCACAGATATAATCTTCAGGCAAAGCGCTGTATTTTTTGTATATTGTTTCCTTATTTGGAGAAGCCAATCTGTGCTTGTTACTGTTGCTGGCAAGGTTAACCATGGTCATTATGTTAGCAAAATATTCATTTTTTTTGCAGTTCCTTATCTGACAATCTCTGTTGAAGTCAATTATCGCAGATAAAATGGACAGTCTTGTTGTGCCTATGGTTCTTCTCTGTTGTCAAAATCTATGGGCCCCATTATCAAATGCCAGGCAAAGTTGACTTTTGAGAACCTGTCTGCCTGGCATTCCACTGAGCAAGCAGTTTCCAATTATCTTAGCTCCTTCTAACCCCCCTCTCTAATTCTACCCCGGTTTCTAACTTTTCAATCACTGTTGGTGACCCCAAGTCCACTGCCTAGGAGTTACGCTTGTCCTTCATACCCCACATCCAAATGCTCTCTTCATCCTGTCGCAACCACCTATGCAATATCTCCAAAATTCGTCCGTTTCTGAGCGCTGAAACTACTAAACAACTAATCCACTGCCTGGTAATTTCGCGGCTTGACTACTGTAATAACCTACTAACTGGCCTCCCTCTCTCCCGCCTCTCCCCTCTTCAATCCATCCTAAATACCTCTGCTAGGCTAATCCACCTCTCCCGACGCTCTGTATCTGCTGCACCTCTCTGCGAGTCCCTTCACTGGCTCCCCATTCACAGCAGAATTAAATTCAAAATTCTTACCCTGACGTACAAAGCTCTTATCAACGCAGCCCCCCCACCTGTCTTGTTGTGCCTATGGTTCTTCATCAACATCAACTCATCAACAAATATTCTCCAGTCCGCCCCCTAAGATCCAACAATGACCTGCTCCTTGCATCTTCTACCATCCCCTCCTCTCATGCTAGACTACAGGACTTCTCTTGTGCGGCACCAACCATCTGGAATGCACTTCCTCGAGCTGTCAAACTTTTCCCTAACCTTTCCTCCTTTAAACACTCCCTAAAGCCCTTTTAGTCCAGGGAAGTCTATCTCCAAATCAGTAACAAGTGAATTCCACTTGCCTTATAGCTGCCCTCATCTAACTCCACACTAACATCATTCCCACCTTTGCAGTACCCACCTCCTGTTTCTCACCCTCCTACCCATCTAGATTATAAGTTCCCACAGGAGCAGGGCCCTCAATTCCACCTGTATTTGTAAAATACAAAAGGATCTACGGATCCTCGTTCGGGACACAAAATACTCAATGCGTTTCGCTGGTAGAGTGCCCCGGCTTACTCAAGAGTGTATTTGTTTGTTAAACTTTGTCTGGTGTCTCTTATATTGTATTGTACTGTACTTTAATCTTTGTATCCATGGACAGCGCTGTGGAATCTGTTGGCGCTTTATAAATAAAGAATAATCATAATAATAGTACAAGCAAGTGCTCATGCAGCCGCACCCCATCACTGATCATGATTTAACTCTGCCACCCTTGAGGTGGCTGAAAGTTTAATAAGCACTGGTCTTAAGAATGCTGCTTCTTAGTTGCAGGCTCTGAAGCTGCAATTGTAGCTTAAAGGGACAGTCTACTCCAGAATTGTTATTGTTTAAAAAGATAGATAATCCTTTTATACCCATTCCCCAGTTTTGCATAACCAACACTGTTATATTAATATACGTTTTACCTCTGTGATTACCTTGTATCTAAGCCTCTGCAGACTGACCCCTTATCTCAGTTCTTTTGACAGACTTGCATTTTAGCCAATCAGTGCTGACGCTGACTCATGTGTAACTCCACAGGAATGAGCACAATGTTATCTATATGGCAGTATGGCACACATGTACTAGTGCAGTCTAGCTGTGAAAAAAAATCAAAATCTGCTAAGATAAGAGGCGGCCTTTAAGGGCTTAGAAATTAGCATATGAGCCTACCTAGGTTTAGCTTTCAACAAAGAATACCAAGAGTACAAAGCAAATTTGATGATAAAAATAAATTAATTTGCTTAAAATTACATACCCTATCTCTGAATCATGACTGTCCATTTAATTAATGAGCCCTAAGTTTCTATATGGTGCAGGGTTAGGCTTGTGAAGCCCGTCATGTGCCCTTCTAGTTGCCAGTATTGGAGTATTTGTATTTTTTTTTAATTATTTGTTTAAATTACAAATAGCAAAGGGGTAAATTAACAATACAAGTATATCTAAAAAAAAAAATTCTAACCATAATTAATAATTTTATATTAAAAATGTAAAAAGTGTTTAATGTCCCTTTAACAAGAAATATGCCAACTCAAATGATTACCTATCAAGGCCTTGATCATCACACTTAGGCACTGCATAAAAACAGAAATACAAACTTTTCTCTAATCTGCACTGAAATAGAAAATATAAGTAACATGCTCAGGTTTATTGACAGATGTATATAGTATGCACACTGACCCAGAAGCACTTAGTAGCATATTTAGCTAATTGACAGCTTCTATCTTTTTAAAAGGTGGAGGTTTCCAAATGAGGTAGATAATTAACCAATTATGCTTTAGGAAGCAAAGCTCATACATTAATTTTATGACCTACAAATGAACAGTGTGTGGTGCTTATGTAAAATTATTCTTCATGCCTAAGCAGTTAGGACAAAGCTACCTCAGTCTAAATCGGCACAATCACATCACACAATTCATCTTTTTTTTTAACCCAACTTCTGCTTGGGTGTTACTGTGAAGCTAGATTAGTATTTATTTACTTCATTTGCCCAGTGTGCTCATCCTGACAAATCACCTGATATCTAGGACCATGGGAGAGCGAAACTGAAGATAGTGTCAGTAGCGGGTGCTAAATTCATATCATTATTCAGTATTTGAATGTGCATTTTACTATTTTATTTTCTCTATTAGGATTTTGTGAATATTCCTGAATGTATAAAGCATAAAAAGGTGGTGTATATACAATATATATATATATATATATATATATATATATATATATACTTTTTTGTCACATACAATGACTTTCCCATGACTGGCTCATTTAATATTTATTTAAAAACCACAAATAATTTCTATAGCAAAAGTGGAAAGGAGGGTACAATGCTCAAATAAGGATATTAATCAACGTTTACTCTCTTAATAAAAAAGATTTAATTAAAGCGATATGAAACCTAAAAAAAATAAAATCATGATTCAGATAAAGCATGCAATTTTAAACAACTTTACAATTTTCTTCTGATATCTAATTTGCTTCATTCTCTTTGTATCCTTTGTTGAAAGCATATCTAGGTAGGCTTGGCAGCAGAAATGCATTCTTGGGAGTCAAATGCTGATTGGTAGCTGCACATACAGTATATGCCTCTTGTTATTGGCTCCCAGCTCCTAGTAGTGCATTGGTGCATCTTCAACAAAAGATACCAAGAGAATAAAGCACGTTATAATAGATGTAAATTGGAAAGTTGTTTTAAATGATATGCTCTATTTGAATCATGAAAAAACATGTTGAGAGTCTCTTTAAGGAAACATTGCAGTGAACACTCATTGCTTATTTTGCCTTGTTTTTGTGTAAAATATACAAGAACCTTGTAATTAACCTTTTAACGTCTTTATGGCGTTGTATTGCGTCCAAATTTTTCTGGGCTTTAACGCCGATGGACGGAATACAACGTCATAACCGGGTGGCTTTCCTGAAGCCACTGGTGCTTCCCTGATGGGATCGCGGTCTGGAGGGCGTGCCTAGCATCATAGGGACGCCCCCCTGACGCGATCCCATCATTGAAATCTCGTGATCACTTCCACGATCGCGAGATTTCAAATTGTTTACATCAGAACAACAGACACTTTAACTCTGGCAGGAAAGGGTTAAAGGCATGTCTGTGGTGTTGCAATAGAATAGCATAACAACCATGTTTAAACATTTCTAAAAAAACAAATTAGGATTCATTTTACTACCTTCTGATTTTGAATGGCCAAACTCCACGCACCATTTACCTTATTTGGAGGAGTCAATCTGGGCTTTAGTCTGCAGACAACAAGGTTAGCCATGGTTATAATGTTAGTACAGTTAGTATAAAGAACAGTTTGCAGTTCTTATCATTAAAATCCAAATATGAACATATATGTAGCAGGTTTAGCCTTGAGAAATTAGCAGGGTGTAGTTCAAATTATTATAATTACAAAATCCTCAATTTTCAGAACTAAATGAAAAATAAATTAAAAAAATTGTTTCATTGCACATAACTGTCTGATATAAAAACAGCACAGTGTGAAACTAGAAGATTAATTATGGTATTTTACTTAGTATTAGTGAGGCAGCATGGTGAGTAAATGGTTTCAATTTGGTTCTTAAAGGGACACTGAACCCAAATGTTTTCTTTCATGGTTCAGATAGAGCATGACATTTTAAGCAACTTTCTAATTTACTCCTATTATCAAATTTTCTTAATTCTCTTGGTATCTTTATTTGAAATGCTAGAATGTAAGTTTAGATGCCGGACCATTTTTGGTGAACAACCTGGCTTGTCCTTGCTGATTGGTGGATAAATTCATCCACCAATAAAAAAAAGTGCTGTCCAGAGTTCTGAACAACAAAAAAAAAAAGCTTAGATGCCTTCTTTTTCAAGTAAAGATAGCAAGAGAACAAAGAAAAAATTATAATAGGAGTAAATTAGAAAGTTGTTTAAAATTGCCTGCTCTATCTGAATCACGAAAGAAAAAATTTGGGTTTAGTGTCCCTTTAAATATATTGAAAGTCAATGTAGAGTTGGTGAATGAGATGAGAAATGGCTGGGAAAGGAAGATGATCGTGGTGGGAAAAAAGGTGATTGTGGGACAGCAAACTGAGATCAGCTGTGAAAAATATCAGTTAAAAGAATCTCTCATTTCTAGTGAAAAAAGCAAAGTGGTGGCATTGGGGCTTAACAAATATTTTAGCATAATGTGTTAACATGAATCAAACAAGTCTCCTGAGCATTTAGTGGTTTTCTAGTGGTATTGCTAATGCTAGGGGAGAAATCAGGAACAACCCCAGGAGAATGGGTGTAGGAAATATTGTTAATTTCCATTTTTTTATTAAGATTAAAGGGACATTAAACACTAAATAAATGCTAGATAAAATGATGCATCCAAAGAAAAGATTAGTCTGAGAATATCATGTAGATGTATTTTTTAAAAGTTTAATTGATTGTTTAAATATTGACAAAATAAGTGTAAAGGTTTTGGGGACAATTTATCAAGTGTCTGGCGGACATGATTCGCTGTAGCGATCATGTCCGCCAGACATCGATAAATGCCGACAGCATACGCTCTCAGCATTTATCATTGCACAAGCAGATCTAGTAAACTTCTTGTGCAATGCTGCCCCCTGCAGATTCGCGGCCAATCGGCTGCTAGCAGGTTGTGTCAATCAACCCGATCGTATGAGATCGGGTGGATTGATGTCCGCCGCCTCAGGAGAGGCATACGAGTTAAGGAGCAGCGGTCTTAAGACTGCTGCTTCTTAAAGGGACATAAAACAAGTTGGGATAGAGACAAAATATAATAATATGCACTTTAATTACTTTACTTACAAATGTATACAGTGCCTCGCCATTAACCCTTTCTTTTAAGTGTCCGAATTGTACAGCTCTAACTCCCCCCACACAATTCCTTATATGGCTGTATCTATATCCACCATTAATATGGTAGAATGCAGACTTTAACACTCATTATCTGCTAGAGCCTGCCTAGAAGCAAATAAGCTGATGTGAACTCAGTTAAAATACAATGCCTGTGTTTCTGATGTTAAACACTGATAAGGGGTGGATTGGTCTACTCCAGAAAGCACAGCTATGTAAGTCATTGTGCCTATTTTTGAAAATTATTTTAAAATATTTGCCAGCAATTTTAAAAAAAAATGTATTCTAACTATTTTTACTTAATTAGCCCTTTTAGAATATGCAGAGATCTCAACATGGTTTTTTTGGCACTTTAACTCCTGTTTCTGCAGAAACAGGGGTATACGGCCCCATTCGGGCCATGATAAATCAGCTCCTTAGTGTCTATAAAACAATGGGAACTGCCATGTTGTAACTTAGGTTACTTTTTCTGCTGTGGCCAATTAGGGACAGTTATAAATAGGTTACTAGAGTGTGCAGCAAATGGCTGTGTGGAATATAACAGTGCTCTGCTCTTCAATTTCTAGCAGGAACTGAAATGCTCATGATTTCAGAATAGAATTACAAGAAAAGGGGTCAAAATAAATAATGAAAGTATATCTCAAAGTGTTTAATGTCCCTTTAAAGGGAAATGTTATACTTTAAAGGGACATGAAACCCAAACTTTTCTTTCATGATTCAGATAGAGCATGTAATTTTAAACAACTTCATAATTTATTTATATTATCAAATTTTATTTGTTCTTTTGGTATCTTTTGTTGAAAAACAGGGACATAAGCTCAGGAGCATGCACATGCCTATAGCACTATATGGCAGCAGTTTTGCAAGAATGTTATCCATTTGCAAGAGAACTAGATGACAGCACTATTTCCTGCGTTGTAGGGTTTCAGACACCTACCTAGGTATCTCTTCAAAAAAGAATAACATGAAAACTAAGCAAATTTGATGATAGATGTAAATTGGACACTTTTGTAAAATTTACTTCTCTGACTTAATTATAAAAGAAAATTATTTTGAGTTAGTTAAAGGGACATAATACTCATATGCTTAATCACTTGAAACTGATGCAGTATAGCTGTAAAAAGCTGACAGGAAAATATCACCTGAGCATCTCTATGTAAAAAAGGAAGATATTTTACCTCACAATTTCCTCAGCTCAGCAGATTAAGCTCTATGTAAAAAGTTATACTCAGCTACAGCTCAGCTGCAGGTAAAAAAAAATAAAAAATGAAGAAATGAACAACAGCCAATCAGCATCAACAGTGCTGAGGTCATGAACTCTTTTACTGTGATCTCATGAGATTTCATTGTAAACTTCCTTACACTGAATAGGGAAATAAGATGAGTGTGCATGTAAACTCGCTCCTTCCGCTGTCCCAGGACAGACATACTGATTTGTTGCTTAGAAGTCCTTTACAATGGGAGGTGGCTACTGAGGAACTTTTGAGGTAAAATATCTTTCTTTTTTTACATAGAGATGTTCAGGTGATATTTTCTAGTCAGCTTTTTACATCTATACTGCATCACTTTCATGTGTTTAAACATTTTGGTATTATGGCCCTTTAATTAAATATATATTTAGATATCTATTTAATAAGCCTATATGTAATATCTTGTATTGCAATAAAACAGAAATCTTTACGGCAAAATCTAGAAGTGCATTCATAAAATATCTGTTTAATTTCAAACTCACTTTTTTGTAATATTTAATTATAGCACCTTCGTCTTTTTAAACGTGTTTTCTTCTGGCAACAAGGTATTAATATTATGTAAATATATGTTTGGTGTCTATTCTTTGTTGTTGATCGAGATCTCTTACATGGGTTTTCGTAAAATCAGAAATGCAAAATTTATGATTTAATTACTTGCTGTTTTCAATATGAAGAACATATAAATATGAAACTTTATTTTAATATGTTTTACAGGTGTTTTTATATACTTTTCTTTCAGTCACTTTACTTCAGGTCTCCAGTCGTACCAAGTTTTTTAGCGCTGTTATGTGTTGTGCTAGAGCATAACACATAACTCACCACTTGTACATTTAGCGATGTTTAGCACAACCACGCTATTCATTGAAAGTATAGGGCGTGCTAAAAAAATGTCGGCTGCACTAAAAATTCTCTGGTAATTTTGTTTTACCATGGACAGGATCGCAATATAGATAGCGCACTCTGTGCTATTAATAGCGCTCCACTTGTAATATGGGCCAATATCAGGAGCAAATATCAGAAAGATTGTAGTCAACCCCTGAGTGTTTAACCCCAATAAAGTCCTGCTTGGAAGACTCAAGGATTGCAGCTCCAGAGTAGAACCCAGATGGTCAACCAATCAGGTGAGCAAGTTAGCCACCAATCATCCTTTCTCTTAATTAGGAGCTGTAATGCTTGAGTCTCGTGAGCAGTACTTTACCTATGTGTTTATACATTTTGCAGGGATTAACCACATAGAGCTAGATTACAAGTGGAACACTATTTTAACGTGCGCCCTTAGAGGGTTAGAAAACTTAGCCCAATGGTACTGAAATAAAAGACAGTGGCCTAGATTTGGAGTTTGGCGTTAGCCGTGAAAACCAGCGTTAGAGGCTCCTAACGCTGGTTTTAGGCTACCGCCGGTATTTGGAGTCACTCAAAATAGGGTCTAACGCTCACTTTTCAGCCGCGACTTTTCCATACCGCAGATCCCCTTACGTCAATTGCGTATCCTATCTTTTCAATGGGATCTTTCTAACTCCGGTATTTAGAGTCGTGTCTGAAGTGAGCGTTAGAAATCTAACGACAAAACTCCAGCCGCAGGAAAAAAGTCAGTAGTTAAGAGCTTTTTGGGCTAACGCCGGTTCATAAAGCTCTTAACTACTGTACTCAAAAGTACACTAACACCCATAAACTACCTATGTACCCCTAAACCGAGGCCCCCCCCACATCGCCGCCACTCGATTAAATTTTTTTAACCCCTAATCTGCCGACCGCCACCTACGTTATACTTATGTACCCCTAATCTGCTGCCCCTAACACCGCCGACCCCTGTATTATATTTATTAACCCCTAATCTGCCCCCCACAACGTCGCCGCCAGCTACCTACAATAATTAACCCCTAATCTGCCGACCGCAAAGCGCCGCCACCTACATTATAGCTATGTACCCCTAATCTGCTGCCCCTAACACCGCCGAGCCCTATATTATATTTATTAACCCCTAATCTGCCCCCCTCAACGTCGCCTCCACCTGCCTACACTTATTAACCCCTAATCTGCCGAGCGGACCGCACCGCTACTATTATAAAGTTATTAACCCCTAATCCGCCTCACTAACCCTATAATAAATAGTATTAACCCCTAATCTGCCCTCCCTAACATCGCCGACACCTAACTTCAATTATTAACCCCTAATCTGCCGACCGGAGCTCACCGCTATTCTAATAAATGGATTAACCCCTAAAGCTAAGTCTAACCCTAACACTAACACCCCCCTAAATTAAATATAATTTTAATCTAACGAAATTAATTAACTCTTATTAAATAAATTATTCCTATTTAAAGCTAAATACTTACCTGTAAAATAAACCCTAATATAGCTACAATATAAATTATAATTACATTGTAGCTGTTTTAGGATTAATATTTATTTTACAGGCAACTTTGTAATTATTTTAACCAGGTACAATAGCTATTAAATAGTTAAGAACTATTTAATAGTTACCTAGTTAAAATAATTACAAAATTACCTGTAAAATAAATCCTAACCTAAGTTACAATTAAACCTAACACTATACTATCATTAAATTAATTAAATAAAATACCTACAATTACCTACAATTAAACCTAACACTACACTATCAATACATTAATTAAATACAATATCTACAAATAACTACAATGAAATAAACTAACTAAAGTACAAAAAATAAAAAAGAACTAAGTAACAAAAAATAAAAAATATCTACAAACATAAGAAAAATATTACAACAATTTTAAACTAATTACACCTACTCTAAGCCCCCTAATAAAACAACAAAGCCCCCCAAAATAAAAAATGCCCTACCCTATTCTAAATTACTAAAGTTAAAAGCTCTTTTACCTTACCAGCCCTGAACAGGGCCCTTTGCGGGGCATGCCCCAAGAAGTTCAGCTCTTTTGCCTGTAAAAAAAAACATACAATTCCCCCCCCCCCAACATTACAACCCACCACCCACATACCCCTAATCTAACCCAAACCCCCCTTAAATAAACCTAACACTAAGCCCCTGAAGATCATCCTACCTTGTCTTCACCTCACCAGGTATCACCAATCCGTCCTGGCTCCAAAATCTTCATCCAACCCAAGCGGGGGTTGGCGATCCATCATCCGGTGGCTGAAGAGGTCCAGAAGAGGCTCCAAAGTCTTCATCCTATCCGGGAAGAAGAGGCGATCTGGACCGGCAACCATCTTGATCCAAGCGGCATCTTCTATCTTCATCCGATGACGACTGGCTCCATCCTGAAGACCTCCACCACGGACCCATCTTCTTCCGGCGACGTCCAACTGAAGAATGACGGTTCCTTTAAGGGACATCATCCAAGATGGCGTCCCTCGAATTCCGATTGGCTGATAGGATTCTATCAGCCAATCGGAATTAAGGTAGGAATATTCTGATTGGCTGATGGAATCAGCCAATCAGAATCAAGTTCAATCCGATTGGCTGATCCAATCAGCCAATCAGATTGAGCTCGCATTCTATTGGCTGTTCCGATCTGCCAATAGAATGCGAGCTCAATCTGATTGGCTGATTGGATCAGCCAATCGGATTGAACTTGATTCTGATTGGCTGATTCCATCAGCCAATCAGAATATTCCTACCTTAATTCCGATTGGCTGATAGAATCCTATCAGCCAATCGGAATTTGAGGGACGCCATCTTGGATGACGTCCCTTAAAGGAACCGTCATTCTTCAGTTGGACGTCGCCGGAAGAAGATGGGTCCGCGGTGGAGGTCTTCAGGATGGAGACGGTCGTCATCGGATGAAGATAGAAGATGCCGCTTGGATCAAGATGGTTGCCGGTCCGGATCGCCTCTTCTTCCCGGATAGGATGAAGACTTTGGAGCCTCTTCTGGACCTCTTCAGCCACCGGATGATGGATCGCCAACCCCCGCTTGGGTTGGATGAAGATTTTGGAGCCAGGACGGATCGGTGATACCTGGTGAGGTGAAGACAAGGTAGGATGATCTTCAGGGGCTTAGTGTTAAGTTTATTTAAGGGGGGTTTGGGTTAGATTAGGGGTATGTGGGTGGTGGGTTGTAATGTTGGGGGGGGGGTTTGTATGTTTTTTTTTACGGGCAAAAGAGCTGAACTTCTTGGGGCATGCCCCGTAAAGGGCCCTGTTCAGGGCTGGTAAGGTAAAAGAGCTTTTAACTTTAGTAATTTAGAATAGGGTAGGGCATTTTTTATTTTGGGGGGCTTTGTTGTTTTATTAGGGGGCTTAGAGTAGGTGTAATTAGTTTAAAATTGTTGTAATATTTTTCTTATGTTTGTAGATATTTTTTTATTTTTTGTAACTTAGTTCTTTTTTATTTTTTGTACTTTAGTTAGTTTATTTCATTGTAGTTATTTGTAGATATTGTATTTAATTAATGTATTGATAGTGTAGTGTTAGGTTTAATTGTAGGTAATTGTAGGTATTTTATTTAATTAATTTAACGATAGTATAGTTTTAGGTTTAATTGTAACTTAGGTTAGGATTTATTTTACAGGTAATTTTGTAATTATTTTAACTAGGTAACTATTAAATAGTTCTTAACTATTTAATAGCTATTGTACCTGGTTAAAATAATTACAAAGTTGCCTGTAAAATAAATATTAATCCTAAAATAGCTACAATGTAATTATAATTTATATTGTAGCTATATTAGGATTTATTTTACAGGTAAGTATTTAGCTTTAAATAGGAATAATTTATTTAATAAGAGTTAATTAATTTCGTTAGATTAAAATTATATTTAATTTAGGGGGGTGTTAGTGTTAGGGTTAGACTTAGCTTTAGGGGTTAATCCATTTATTAGAATAGCGGTGAGCTCCAGTCGGCAGATTAGGGGTTAATAATTGAAGTTAGGTGTCGGCGATGTTAGGGAGGGCAGATTAGGGGTTAATACTATTTATTATAGGGTTAGTGAGGCAGATTAGGGGTTAATAACTTTATTATAGTAGCGCTCAGGTCCGCTCGGCAGATTAGGGGTTAATAAGTGTAGGCAGGTGGAGGCGACGTTGTGGGGGGCAGATTAGGGGTTAATAAATATAATATAGGGGTCGGCGGTGTTAGGGGCAGCAGATTAGGGGTACATAAGGATAATGTAAGTAGCGGCGGTTTACAGAGCGGCAGATTAGGGGTTAAAAATAAAATGCAGGTGTCAGCGATAGCGGGGGCGGCAGATTAGGGGTTAATAAGTGTAAGGTTAGGGGTGTTTAGACTCGGGGTACATGTTAGGGTGTTAGGTGCAGACTTAGGAGGTGTTTCCGCATAGCAAACAATGGGGCTGCGTTAAGAGCTGAACGCGGCTTTTTTGCAGGTGTTAGGTTTTTTTTCAGCTCAAACAGCCCCATTGTTTTCTATGGGGGAATCGTGCACGAGCACGTTTTTAAGGCTGGCCGCTTGCGTAAGCAACTCTGGTATTGAGAGTTGAAGCTGCGTTAAAAATGCTCTATGCTCCTTTTTTGGAGCCTAACGCAGCCTTTATGTGGACTCTCAATACCAGAGTTATTTTTATGGTGCGGCCAGAAAAAAGCCGGCATTAGCTACGCGGGTCGTTACCGACAAAACTCCAAATCTAGGCCAGTATTAGAATTAACAGCATTTATATAATTATTATTATTATTATCGGTTATTTGTAGAGCACCAACAGATTCCGCAGCGCTAATATATAATAAAATAAACTTACTTTTTCCTGTAAATGAAGCATCTTAACACCTTATAAATAACTTTGAAAATCTCATAACTCAAGTGGATTGACCGCCCATAAAAGTAGGCAGTTTATTTTTAAATAATGTAACGCGTTCCATCCAATAGTGCAGCAGTTGTCATTTTAATATTCATGACCGGATCATCACCACAACGCATGAGCACTTGTAATCTACTGGATTCGCATGCGCAGTTTAACATAGAATGCTCAGCGGCCATATTTACTATGTTGATGTTATTATAAGAAATAGTAAATTGGATGTGACTAAGGTTAATTATTAACATCGAATTTTCTTTTGCTTATATTCTTTGCGTTGAGAGTGAGACAGACTGAGACTGATAGGTTAGGACTTAGGACGAGCAAGCAGCAGTCTGCCTTCAGTGGCACTGACCAACAACACTAATGTATGTTACGGCTCTTAAAATATAGTAACATTCCAGTGATGAGTATATTAAATAGGAGAGTGTTCTGTTGTGCAACTTGTGCTGTGATATATGGTGATCTATACAAAATATATTTATCTCTCCAGCAGTCTAGTTCTGACAAACTGACAAACTTTCAGTCACATTTCAGACATGCAATATAGCGGTCGCTGTCAAGATTGGGATTGACAGTGGCGGGTCAGCCGCTATATTGCCTGTCTAAAATGAGAATGAAATCGCACTGCAGTTTGTCAGAACTAGACTGCTGGAGAGATAAATATATTTTGTATAGATCACCATATATAATATCACAATGCTGATTATGCTGCTGAGCCTGTCAATCGGATTTGATCCAGAGCAGAGAGGACAGTCAGTCACTGTCACAGAGTAGCAGACAGGAGTGGCAGTCTGACTATAAATGTGATATAGTCACTGACTGACGTGCCGCCCCCTGTCAAGTGCTGGCTGGGTCCGTAATAGTGGCCAAACGCTTTGTAGTGCTCTGGGAAGTCAGTATTCAGAAGGGATAACGAGCTGCCTTTCCTCAATTATACCAGCATCTACGTCACTATCCCTGTATTAAGCACTTTGTTAATGACATCCTGCAGTAGAGGAGGGGGCTGAATAAACGCATGCGTTAGCCTTTTAAGACTTTAAATGCGCATGTGGGCCACCATGATGTTTCTACCTAGGTAGAACATTGTTATAGGACACACAAGATAAAAACTGGGTTTGGCGAAATAAAGATTTTTAATGACAAATATCCAGAAAACGGCTAAAAACTTTTAATAGGTACTTATTACAAATAATCAAAATATATATTGAAGTTTTAAGAAAGATTAAAAAAAATTGAGTTTACTATCCCTTTAAAGGCATGTACAGATGCATGTTAAATAACCAGTCATTATAATTGGCTTGTTAATGCTCCTGCAAGCTTGCAGGAGTACTTTGCGCTTAGCGCAATTAACCAGAGGTCAAACCTCTGGATAATTTAAAAAATGTGCCACAATTGCCCACCAAATAAACTGGACAGTTGCTTTTTTAAAATAAAAAATATGAGCATCTTTATTTTTGTTATAACAGCACCAAGCAGTTATAAGGGTTTAAAGTGAGGGGATCTGTTATATTAGGGGGGGGAAAAAACAGCACTAAAAAGTGCATTTACATTGAAATCTATGAGGACTGTGCTTTTACTTTAAATATACAGTATATGTATATGCTTATATACATATATATTTATGTGTTCATATGTGTATATAGTCATATACATATATATTTATGTGTTCATATGTGTATATAGTCATATACATATATATTTATGTGTTCATATGTGTATATAGTCATATACATATATATTTATGTGTTCATATGTGTATATAGTCATATACATATATATTTATGTGTTAATATGTGTATATAGTCATATACATATATATTTACAGGGAGTGCAGAATTATTAGGCAAATGAGTATTTTGACCACATCATCCTCTTTATGCATGTTGTCTTACTCCAAGCTGTATAGTCTTGAAAGCCTACTACCAATTAAGCATATTAGGTGATGTGCATCTCTGTAATGAGAAGGGGTGTGGTCTAATGACATCAACACCCTATATCAGGTGTGCATAATTATTAGGCAACTTCCTTTCCTTTGGCAAAATGGGTCAAAAGAAGGACTTGACAGGCTCAGAAAAGTCAAAAATAGTGAGATATCTTGATGCAGCACTCTTAAAATTGCAAAGCTTCTGAAGCGTGATCATCGAACAATCAAGCGTTTCATTCAAAATAGTCAACAGGGTCGCAAGAAGCGTGTGGAAAAACCAAGGCGCAAAATAACTGCCCATGAACTGAGAAAAGTGAAGCGTGCCACTTGCCACCAGTTTGGCCATATTTCAGAGCTGCAACATCACTGGAGTGCCCAAAAGCACAAGGTGTGCAATACTCAGAGACATGGCCAAGGTAAGAAAGGCTGAAAGACGACCACCACTGAACAAGACACACAAGCTGAAACGTCAAGACTGGGCCAAGAAATATCTCAAGACTGATTTTTCTAAGGTTTTATGGACTGATGAAATGAGAGTAAGTCTTGATGGGCCAGATGGATGGGCCCGTGGCTGGATTGGTAAAGGGCAGAGAGCTCCAGTCCGACTCAGACGCCAGCAAGGTGGAGGTGGAGTACTAGTTTGGGCTGGTATCATCAAAGATGAGCTTGTGGGGCCTTTTCGGGTTGAGGATGGAGTCAAGCTCAACTCCCAGTCCTACTGCCAGTTTCTGGAAGACACCTTCTTCAAGCAGTGGTACAGGAAGAAGTCTGCATCCTTCAAGAAAAACATGATTTTCATGCAGGACAATGCTCCATCACACGCGTCCAAGTACTCCACAGCGTGGCTGGCAAGAAAGGGTATAAAAGAAGAAAATCTAATGACATGGCCTCCTTGTTCACCTGATCTGAACCCCATTGAGAACCTGTGGTCCATCATCAAATGTGAGATTTACAAGGAGGGAAAACAGTACACCTCTCTGAACAGTGTCTGGGAGGCTGTGGTTGCTGCTGCACGCAATGTTGATGGTGAACAGATCAAAACACTGACAGAATCCATGGATGGCAGGCTTTTGAGTGTCCTTGCAAAGAAAGGTGGCTATATTGGTCACTGATTTGTTTTTGTTTTGTTTTTGAATGTCAGAAATGTATATTTGTGAATGTTGAGATGTTATATTGGTTTCACTGGTAAAAATAAATAATTGAAATGGGTATATATTTGTTTTTTGTTAAGTTGCCTAATAATTATGCACAGTAATAGTCACCTGCACACACAGATATCCCCCTAAAATAGCTAAAACTAAAAACAAACTAAAAACTACTTCCAAAACTATTCAGCTTTGATATTAATGAGTTTTTTGGGTTCATTGAGAACATGGTTGTTGTTCAATAATAAAATTAATCCTCAAAAATACAACTTGCCTAATAATTCTGCGCTCCCTGTATGTGTTCATATGTGTATATAGCCATATACATATATATTTATGTGTTCATATGTGTATATAGTCATATACATATATATTTATGTGTTCATATGTGTCATATACATATATATTTATGTGTTCATATGTGTATATAGTCATATACATATATATTTATGTGTTCATATGTGTATATAGTCATATACATATATATTTATGTGTTCATATGTGTATATAGTCATATACATATATATTTATGTGTTCATATGTGTATATAGTCATATACATATATATTTATGTGTTCATATGTGTATATAGTCATATACATATATATTTATGTGTTCATATGTGTATATAGTCATATACATATATATTTATGTGTTCATATGTGTATATAGTCATATACATATATATTTATGTGTTAATATGTGTATATAGTCATATACATATATTTTTTTAATTTGCTGCCCAATGCTACGGACGTACCCCCTGCATTGCGCTAGGTTATTTGCCATGTCTCTTTATTTAATCAATTAGCCACCATGTTTTATTTTGACATTTACTTCATACAATTTTCTTGCACAACTAACTCTTATGTATAAGATCGGGGGTTAAAGTCCCCAAAACCCTGCACGCCCTCTGCCATGCTCTTGTCTTCAGTGCTGATTATGGTAATGTATTATTATTATTATTGCTTGAACTTATATTTTTCAACCAGTTATTTTTACACCATTATTCCAATCACATTCTCAGCTTCATTCATTTGTGCTGTGTTTATTTACACTTAACACATACAAAAGTCTAGAATAAAATAAGGCAGGGATAGTTATTTACAGGGCCGGCTAAACCATGGGACCAAGTGGGTGCAAAGGACCCAGGCACCACCTGTAAAGGGGCAGCATCTCAGTCACTGTCAGACCCAGACCACTTCTGTGTCTCCGTGGGGGAAGTCGTAGGCTCCCAGCAGCATAACCTCATAATGCACAAAGACACAGAAGTGGTCAGGGGTGACATTCAAGATGGGACAAGTGCATCTCTTCCCTAACTTCCCACTTATTGTGCACTTGTGTATAAGCATTAGTTACATGCAGCTAGGCAGACAGACTTAGTAATGTCAGGGCCAGTCTAGTAGGGTGATATGCTAATCAGTATTGTTACTACTGGGAGGGGCGTCATTTCATTATCGGACCCAGGCAGGACTATATTTTGTGCCAGCGCTGGTTATTTAAAGGGACAGTCTACACCAGAATTTTATTGTTTTAAAAGATAGATAATCCCTTTATTACCCATTCCCCAGTTTTGCATAACCATCACAGTTATATTAGTATACTTTTAACCTCTGTGATTATCTTGTATCTAAGCCTCTGCAAACTGCCCCTTTATTTCAGTTCTTTTGACAGACTTGCAGTCTAGCCAATCAGTGCCTGCTCCCAGATAACTTCTTGTGCATGAGCACAGTGTTATCTATATGAAACACATGAACTAACATCCTCTAGTAGTGAAAAACTGTTAAAATGCATTCTGAAAAGAGGTGGCCTTCAAGGTCTAAGAAATTAGCATATGAACCTGCTAGGTTAAGCTTTCAACTAAGAATACCAAGAGAACAAAGCAAAATTGGTGATAAAAGTAAATTGGAAAATTGTTTAAAATTACATGCTCTATCTGAATCATGAAAATGTAAAGTTATTTTATGGAATAATATTGGGATATTCTGGCTCCTCTTTAACCTGTGCTTTCAATCACCAATTAAAAAAAAAAAGATTCCTTTGGGAATTAGAAGATGTATAAAATAGTAAATGAGTAGATCTATAATGTTAAAGGCAATTTCTAACAAAGTTTTGATTAGTCTGTTTAATAATTAAGAAAAACATACCCAGTGTGTTCATTTTGTACAACACAAGTAGTCTAGGTTTTATATTCAATTACTATCTTGAACATACTGCACATGCAATTCAGTACTGAATAATTGATAGTGTTAGATGGAGATGAGACTAATTGCAGGGTGAAGACTCAGGACTTGCACACGTTGATAGGTCACATTAAAAGGGCTGCTTGACCAGCGAACCACAGCTGTGTAAAAAAAATAATAATATACAAATTTACGCCCCAACATAACATAATCCAGTGATTTTATGTTAAAATAAATGCAGCTTTTGTTACACAAAATAAAGTAAATAGTGACTTACATTACTTTTTATTAAAGAAATTAAAATTAAAGGGCAATGATTTTCAAAAAATGACATGCTCTAATTCTATTAGAGCAGGTCATTTTAAGACTATCAAGCTTAGACTGCTGTGTGTTTGACCTCCTGTAAAGGAGTAAAACACACAGTAAAAGTACCGTTCAGGACTCGCAGAGCACCGCTGGTACAAAGCAGTAAACAGCTAGTCACACAACTGTGGAGCTAGCACTGCTAATTGCATCACCAGTGTTTTCAAGCAGTACTCTGTGAGTCCTGAGTAGTACTTCTACTGTGTGTTTAACCCCTTTGCAGTGAGTTAAACACACAGTAGTCTAGACTTGATAGTCTTAAATTTACCTGCGGATTAAGCTTGCAGAAATGCACAAATTAATTCACACATATTCAGGACAGGATATTTAAATACATATTTAAAGCATAAACATCCCACTTTTAGAGCCACACAAATTCACCTACTTCAGACTCTTGGCCTGCACACCCTCTGCAATATATAACCACATCAGACACAACCCCTTGTTCAGCACTTCCTCTATCAGACACACACCACAGCAGACACAAGCCCTTGTTCAGCAGTTCCTCAATCAGGCACACACCACACCAGACACAACCCCTGGCTCAGCAGTTCCTCTATAACACACACACACACCACATCAGACACAAACCCTGGCTCAGCAGTTCCTCAATCAGGCACACACCACATCAGACACAACCCCTGGCTCAGCAGTTCCTCTATAACACACACACCACATCAGACACAAACCCTGGCTCAGCAGTTCCTATATAACACACACACCACATCAGGCACAACCCCTGGCTCAGCAGTTCTTCTATCAAACACACACCACATCAGGCACAATCCCTGGCTCAGCAGTTCCTCTATAACACACACACACCACATCAGACACAACCCCTGGCTCAGCAGTTCCTCTATCAGGCACACACCACATCAGACACAACCCCTGGCTCAACAGTTCCTCTATCAGGCACATACCACATCAGACACAACCCCTTGTTCAGCAGTTCCTCTATAAAACACAAACCACATCAGGCACAACCCTTGGCTCAGCAGTTCCTCTATCAAACACATACCACATCAGACACAACCCCTGGCTCAGCAGTTCCTCTATCAAACACATACCACATCAGACACAACCCCTGGCTCAGCAGTTCCTCTATAAAACACATACCACATCAGACACAACCCCTGGCTCAGCAGTTCCTCTATCAAACACATACCACATCAGACACAACCCCTGGCTCAGCAGTTCCTCTATCAAACACATACCACATCAGACACAACCCCTGGCTCAGCAGTTCCTCTATAAAACACATACCACATCAGACACAACCCCTGGCTCAGCAGTTCCTCTATCAAACACATACCACATCAGACACAACCCCTGGCTCAGCAGTTCCTCTATCAAACACATACCACATCAGACACAACCCCTGGCTCAGCAGTTCCTCTATCAGGCACATACCACATCAGGTACAACCAATTGTTCAGCAGTTCCTCAATCAGGCACATACCATATCAGACACAACCCCTGGCTCAGCAAATCCTCAGTCAGGCACACACCACATCAGACACAACCCCTGGCTCAACAGTTTCTCTATCAAATACATGCCACATCAGGCACAACCCCTTGTTGAGCAGTTCCTCAATCAGGCACACACCACATCAGACACAACCCCTGGTTCAGCAGTTCCTCTATCAGGCACATACCACATCAGACACAACCCCTTGTTCAGCAATTCCTCTATCAGACACACACCACATCATACTCAACCCCTTGTTCAGAAGTTCCTCAAGCAAGCACACACCACATCAGACACAACCCCTGGCTCAGTAGTTCCTCTATAAAACACATACCACATCAGACACAACCCCTGGCTCAGCAGTTCCTCTATAAAACACATACCACATCAGACACAACCCCTGGCTCAGCAGTTCCTCTATCAAACACATACCACATCAGACACAACCCCTGGCTCAGCAGTTCCTCTATCAAACACATACCACATCAGACACAACCCCTGGCTCAGCAGTTCCTCTATCAGGCACATACCACATCAGGTACAACCAATTGTTCAGCAGTTCCTCAATCAGGCACATACCATATCAGACACAACCCCTGGCTCAGCAAATCCTCAGTCAGGCACACACCACATCAGACACAACCCCTGGCTCAACAGTTTCTCTATCAAATACATGCCACATCAGGCACAACCCCTTGTTGAGCAGTTCCTCAATCAGGCACACACCACATCAGACACAACCCCTGGTTCAGCAGTTCCTCTATCAGGCACATACCACATCAGACACAACCCCTTGTTCAGCAATTCCTCTATCAGACACACACCACATCATACTCAACCCCTTGTTCAGAAGTTCCTCAAGCAAGCACACACCACATCAGACACAACCCCTGGCTCAGTAGTTCCTCTATAAAACACATACCACATCAGACACAACCCCTGGCTCAGCAGTTCCTCTATCAGGCACATACCGCATCGGACACAACCCCTGGCTCAGCAGTTCCTCTATCAGGCACATACCACATCAGACACAACCCCTTGTTCAGCAGTTCCTCTATCAGGCACATACCACATCAGGCACAACCCCTTGTTCAGCAGTTCCTCTATCAGGCACATACCACATCAGGCACAACCACTTGTTCAGCAGTTCCTCAATCATACCACAACAGACAACAGCTGGCTCAGCAATTCCTCTATTAGGCACATGCCACATCGGACACAATCCCTTGTTCAGCAGTTTCTCAATCAGGAGCATGCCACATCAGACACAACACCTGGCTCAGCAGTTCAATAAATACGGTTTATATCACTAATATGACAGATTTAATCATGCTAGTATTAGTATTATGAAACCTTACATTTTTCTTTAATGATTCAGATAGAGCATGAGATTTAAAAAAAAAAACTTTCTAATTTACTTCTATTTCTAGTATCGCATTTTCTTCATTCTCTTGGTATCTTTTGTTGAAAAGCAGGGACATATGCCCATTTCTGGAGCACTATATGGCAGTAGTTTTGCAAGAATGTTATCCATTTGGAAGAGCACTAGATGGCAGCACTATTTCCTGCCATGTATGCTTCAGACGCCTACCTAGGTATCTCTTCAATACAGAATATCATGGGAACAAAAGAAATTTTATAATAGAAGTATATTGGAAGCTTTCTTAAAATGGTATGCTCTGTCTGAATCACAAAATAATTTTAAAATAATAAATATTTGAACAGCCAATAAGATTTACGTAGCTCTCATCCTATTGGCTGATTTGAATTTTTCAGCCAATAGGAATGCAAAGGTACCCCAATATAAAAGGGGTACCTTGCATTCAATCTTCAGTGTCTGGCGGACGATCGCATGAAGAGGACCTCCGTGTCAGACCGATGGACCTCCGCCTCTGCTCTGTTTCCGTGCATCCACCGACCGCTCCGCCTCCGCCATGAAGATAGAAGATGGACCCACGATGGATGAAGATGTAGCCGCCTGGATGAAGAAGTTTGGCTGCTGGGATGAAAATGGATCGCTGGACTTCATCAATGGTGAGTACCAATTTTGGGGTTAATGTTAGGTGTTTTTTTTGGGGGGGTGTTTTTTTTATATTAGGGCTTTTTTTATTTTTAATGGGCTGATAAAAGCTTTTCGGGTCAATGGGTACATTAAGTTTTTTTTTTATTAGTTTTTTTTTATTTTGAGGGGTTGTAATGCTAGGGGGTATTTGGTTTATTTTAGTGGCAAAAGAGCTGTTAACTTTAGGGCAATGCCAGAGGCGTAACTAGAAACCTCAGGGCCTGATGCAAGAATCCATGAAGGGACCCCCACCCCCCACACAATTTTTATTTTATTTTGATATATTTTTGTTTTGCAATATATATATATATATATATATATATATATATATACACACACACACATATACATACTATCTATAGGTATTGGGTATCGCAAGCCTAGCCCACCAGCATATTACTATATTTACCTGTTTGTGTACCCATTGTGGAAAAAGTAAATTTATGCTTACCTGATAAATTAATTTCTTCTATGGTACGACAAGTCCACAGATTCATCCTTTACTTGTGGGATATTATCCTCCTGCTAACAGGAAGTGGCAAAGAGCACCACAGCAGAGCTGTCTATATAGCTCCTCCCTTAGCTCCACCCCCCAGTCATTCGACCGAAGGTACAGGAAGAAAAAGGAGAAACTAAAAGGTGCAGAGGTGACTGAAGATTAAAATAAAAAAATATAATCTGTCTTAAAATGACAGGGCGGGCCGTGGACTTGTCATACCATAGAAGAAATTAATTTATCAGGTAAGCATAAATTTAATTTTCTTCTATAAGGTACGAAGAGTCCACGGATTCATCCTTTACTTGTGGGTTACAATACCAAAGCTACAGGACACAGATGAACGGGAGGGACAAGACAGATGGCTAAACAGAAGGCACCACTGCTTGAAGAACTTTTCTCCCAAAAATAGCCTCCGAAGAAGCAAAAGTATCAAATTTGGAAAATTTGGAAAAGGTATGAAGCGAAGACCAAGTTGCAGCCTTACAAATCTGTTCAACAGAAGCATCATTTTTAAAAGCTCATGTGGAAGCCACCGCTCTAGTAGAGTGAGCTGTAATTCTTTCAGAAGGCTGCTGTCCAGCAGACTCGTATGCCAAACGGATGATGCTTTTCAGCCAAAAAGAAAGAGAGGTAGCCGTAGCTTTTTGACCTCTACATTTTCCAGAATAGACAACAAACAATGAAGATGTTTGACGGAAATCCTTTGTCGCTTGCAAGTAAAATTTTAAAGCACGAACCACGTCCAGGTTGTGCAACATACGCTCCTTCTTAGAGGAAGGATTAGGACACAGAGAAGGAACCACAATTTCCTGATTAATATTCTTATTGGTAACAACCTTAGGAAGGAATTCAGGTTTGGTATGCAAAACCACCTTATCAGCATGGAAAACAAGATAAGGCGAGTCACATTGCAATGCAGATAGCTCAGAAACTCTTCGAGCCGAAGAGATAGCAACTAAAAACAGAACTTTCCAAGATAGAAGTTTAATATCTATGGAATGCATAGGTTCAAACGGAACTCCTTGAAGAACTTTAAGAACTAAATTCAAACTCCATGGCGGAGCAACAGGTTTAAACACAGGCTTGAGTCTAACTAAAACCTGACAGAACGACTGAACTTCTGGAACATCTGCCAGACGCCTGTGCAGTAAAATTGATAAAGCAGATATCTGTCCCTTTAGGGAACTAGCTTATAGCCCCTTCTCCAATCCTTCTTGGAGAAAGGACAAAATCCTAGGAATCCTGATCTTACTCCATGAGTAGCCTTTGGATTCGCACCAATAAAGATATTTACGCCATATCTTATGATAAATTTTCCTAGTGACAGGCTTTCAAGCCTGATTCAAGGTATCTATGACCGACTCAGAGAATCCCCGCTTGGATAAAATCAAGCGTTCAATCTCCAGGCAGTCAGCCGCAGAGAAACTAGATTTGGATGCTGGAACGGACCTTGAATCAGAAGGTCCTGTCTCAATGGCAGAGTTCATGGTGGAAGAGATGACATGTCCACCAGGTTTGCATACAAAGTCCTGCGTGGCCATGCAGGTGCTATCAAAATCACTGAAGCTCTCTCCTGCTTGATTCTGGCAATCAAACGAGGAAGGAGAGGAAATGGTGGAAACACATAAGCCAGGTTGAACGACCAGGGTACTGCTAGAGCATCTATCAGTACTGCTTGAGTATCCCTTGATCTGGACCCGTAGCAAGGAAGTTTGGTGTTCTGACGAGATGCCATCAGATCCAATTCTGGTGTGCCCCATTGATGAATCAATTGTGAAAATACCTCCGGATGGAGTTCCCACTCCCCCGGATGAAAAGTCTGACGACTTAGAAAATCCGCTTCCCAGTTCTCCACTCCTGGGATATAGATTGCTGATAGATGGCAAGAGTGAATCTCTGCCCATCAAATTATTTTGGTAACCTCTATCAACGCTAGAAAACTCTTTGTCCCCCCCTGATGATTGATATATGCTACAGTTGTGATATTGTCTGACTGGAATCTTATGAATCTGGCCGAAGCCCGCTGAGGCCACGCCTGAAGCGCGTTGAATATCGCTCTCAGTTCTATAATATTTATCAAGAGGAGAGCCTCCTCCTGAGTCCACACACCCTGTGCTTTCAGGGAATTCCAGACTGCACCCCATCCCAATAGGCTGGCGTCCGTCGTCACTATGACCCATGCTGGCCTGCGAAAACACATTCCCTGGGACAGATGATCCTGTGACAACCACCAAAGAAGAGAGTCTCTGGTCTCTTGATCCAGATTTATCTGAGGAGATAAATCTGCATAATCCCCATTCCACTGTTTGAGCATGCATAGTTGCAGTGGTCTGAGATGCAAGCGAGCAAACATAACTATGTCCATTGCCGCTACCATTAGTCCGATTACCTCCATACACTGAGCCACTGACGGCCGAGGAATGGAATGAAGAGCTCGGCAGGTGGTTAAAATCTTTGATTTCCTGACCTCCGTCAGAAAAATTTTCATGTCCACCGAATCTATCAGAGTTCCCAGGAATGGAACTCTTGTGAGAGGAATAAGTGAACTCTTTTTTACGTTCACCTTCCACCCGTGAGATCTTAGAAAAGCCAATACGATATCCGTGTGAGATTTGGCTAGTTGGAAAGTTGACACCTGAATTAAGATATCGTCCAGCTAAGGCGCCACTGCTATGTCCCGCGGCCTTAGAACCGCCAGAAGGGACCCTAGCACCTTTGTGAAAATTCTGGGAGCTGTGGCCAACCCGAAGGGAAGCGCCACAAACTGGTAATGCTTGTCCAGAAAGGCAAACCTGAGGAACTGGTAATGATCTTTGTGGATAGGGATGTGTAGATACGCATCCTTTAAGTCCACGGTGGTCATATATTGACCCTACTGGATCATTGGTAAAATAGTCTGAATGGTCTCCATTTTGAAGGATGGGACTCTGAGGAATTTGTTTAGGATCTTGAGATCTAAAATTGGTCTGAAGGTTCCCTCTTTTTTGGGAACCACAAACAGATTGGAGTAAAACCCCTGCCCCTGTTCTGTTTTCGAAACTGGGCAGATCACTCCCATGATATATAGGTCTTCTACACAGCATAAGAACGCCTCTCTTTTTGTCTGGTTTACAGACAATTGAGAAAGATGGAATCTCCCCCTTGGAGGAGAATTTTTGAAATCTAGAAGATACCCCTGGGTTACGATTTCTAAAGCCCAGGAGTCCTGAATGTCTCTTGCCCAAGCCTGAGCAAAGAGAGAAAGTCTGCCCCCTACTAGATCCGGTCCCGGATCGGGAGCTACCCCTTCATGCTGTCTTAGTGGCAGCAGCAGGCTTCTTGGCCTGTTTACCTTTGTTCCAAGTCTGATTAGGTCTCCAGACTGACTTGGATTGAGCAAAATTCCCCTCTTGTTTTGCAGCAGGGGAAGAGGTAGAGGGACCACCTTTGAAG
The DNA here is from genome assembly GCF_027579735.1 of Bombina bombina. NCBI lineage: Eukaryota > Metazoa > Chordata > Amphibia > Anura > Bombinatoridae > Bombina > Bombina bombina. The sequence goes on from NC_069499.1 coordinate 829,089,245, forward strand.
TTTCGAAAGGAACGAAAATTATTTTGTTTGGTCCTCATCTTGTTTATCTTATCCTGAGGAAGGGCATGGCCTTTTCCTCCAGTGATGTCTGAAATGATCTCTTTCAGTTCAGGCCCAAATAGGGTCTTACCTTTGAAAGGGATGGCTAAATGCTTAGATTTTGATGACACATCAGCAGACCAGGACTTAAGCCATAACGCTCTACGCGCTAGAATGGCAAAACCTGAATTTTTTGCAGCTAATTTAGTCAGTTGAAAAGCGGCATCTGTAATGAAAGAATTAGCTAGCTTGAGAGCCCTAATTCTATCCAGAATATCATCTAATGGGGTCTCATCCTGAAGAGCCTCCTCCAGAGCCTCGAACCAGTAGTTACAGGAACAATGCACGCTATAGGTTGCAGAAGAAAACCCTGATGAATAAATATTTTCTTTAGGAGACCCTCTAATTTTTTATCCATATGATCTTTGAAAGCACAACTGTCCTCAATAGGTATAGTTGTACCCTTAGCCAGGGTAGAAATAGCTCCCTCCATCTTAGGGACCGTCTGCCACGAATCCCGCATGGTGTCTGATATGGGAAACATTTTCTTAAAAGTAGGAGGGGGAGAGAACGGAATACCTGGTCTATCCCACTCCTTAGTAACAATGTCCGAAATCCTCTTAGGGACCGGAAAAACATCAGTGTAGGCAGGAACCTCTAGATATCTGTCCATTTTACACAATTTCTCTGGAACTACAATAGGGTCACAATCATCCAGAGTCGCTAAAACCTCCCTAAGCAATAAGCAGAGGTGTTCTAGTTTAAATTTAAAAGCCGTCATATCTGAGTCTGTCTGAGGGAACATCTTTCCTGAATCAGAAATCTCTCCCTCAGACAGCAAATCCCTCACCCCCAACTCAGAACATTGTGAGGGTACATCGGATATGGGTAATAAAGCATCAGAGGGCTCAGCATTTACTCTCACACCAGACCTACTGCGCTTCCCCTGCAACCCAGGCAGCTTAGATAAAACTTCTGTGAGGGTAGTATTCAGAACTGCGGCCATATCTTACAGGGTGAAAGAATTAGCACTAGAACTACTTGGCGTCGCTTGTGCGGGCATTAATGGTTGTGACACTTGGGGAGAATTAGATGGCATAACCTGATTCCCTTCTGACTGAGAATCATCCTGCGACATACTTTTATTAGCTAAAATATGTTCTTTGCAATTTATTGCCCTTTCAGTGCATGAGGGAAACATTTTAAGTGGGGGTTCCACAATGGCTTCTAAACACATTGAACATTGGCTTTCCTCAATGTCAGACATGTTGTACAGGCTAGTAATGACCACAAACAAGCTTGAAAACACTTTATTTAGTGAAAAAATAACAATCTTAAAAAACGGTACTGCGCCTTTAAGAGAAACAAAGCATACACGTTCTGCAAAACCGCTTTAAAATACACCAATCGTTTCAAATTTTTGATATAAGATTCAATTTATGCAGTTAAGTTTGCCCCACAAGAAAAAGAAACACTTAACCCTTTATTGTGGAAACTGGATAGATAATAGGCCTAAATCCGGAAAAAAACACCCCCTGCACCTCGCCACAGGCCTGCTGTGGCGCCTACCTGCCCTCAGGGATTGGAAAAATGGGGTTAAAGCTTCGATTTGGCACAAAACAACTGCGCATCTGAGGCGCGAAAATAGGCCCTGCCCATCTCACTCGATGTTTTGTCAGCCTCAATGAACCGCACCAGAGCGGTTCCAAACTAGCCATGTGGGTTCTGAGACCCCAACAAGAAGCCAAGTGTACCCTCAATAAAGTCTTCCAAAAAAACGTTACCCAAAGAAAACGTTAACAGTACTCCCAGTTCATAAAACGTTTGCCCACAAACATTTAAAACTCAGTGTCAACCATTTTTTCATTAGCCCCTTATGCAAGCATAGTAATACCCTTCTATCTCTCTTAGGATTACTGCTTACCCTTACCCTCATGGGGATACTGTCAGCCTTTCTGAAATACCACAGTCTCTCCATAAAAAATTACTGAACATACCTCACTGCTATATAGCATGAAAACGTTCCTCACACTGAAGTTTCTGGTACCCCTCAGCCATTCTGTGGGAACTGCTCTGGATCTTAGTGACAAATGCTAAGATCATCAGCCTCCAGGCAGAAGTCTTCATCCATCTGCTGCCTGAGAGTAAATAGTACACACCGGTACCATTTAAAATAAAAAACTATTGCTTGAAGAAAATAAAAACTAACATTTTATCACCTCTTTCACTTTACCCTTCCTAGTACTTAGAGTAGGCAAAGAGAATGACTGGGGGGTGGAGCTATGGGAGGAGCTATATAGACAGCTCTGCTGTCATGCTCTTTGCCACTTCCTGTTAGCAGGAGGATAATATCCCACAAGTAAAGGATGAATCCGTGGACTCGTCGTACCTTATAGAAGAAAGTACTGTGACTGTGTTGTCATTCGGGGACACACAAAACAGTACTTTTCCTTAATGGGTTACTGACAAGTACACATACAAGTAAAGTTAGGAAATCGTGCACAAGCACATTACACCAGCTCACCGCTAACGTAAGCAGCGCTGGTATTGGAGTGCGGTAATGAGCAAAATTTTGCTCAACGCTCACTTCTTGTCTGGTTTGTAAAAACTCGTAATACCAGTGCTGTCTGTAAGTGAGCGGTGAGCATAAACTGCTCGTTAGCACCGCACAGCCTCTATCGCAAAACTCGTGATCTAGGTGACTGTGTTCAGGCACAGGGGGTTATTTAAGATTTAGCACAAAACAATGCTAAATTTAAGACAATAGATAATAAGCAGTCACAGTCATGTGATCAGGGGGCAGAAGGTTCCTAGATACAAGGTAATCACAGAGGTAAAAAATATATTAATATAACTGCGTTGGTTATGCAAAACTGGGGAATGGGTAATAAAGGGATTCTTTTAAAACAATAAAAATTCTATGGTAGACTACCCCTTTAGGTTAAATTGTTTTTCAGATCCATTCGTTATTTTGGATCCATTCTTTATTCATATTCATTATTCTATTCTAAACTTTAGAATAGAATAATGAAAATATGAATAAAGAATGGATCTGAAATAATGAATGTATCCGAAAAAGGAAGTACCTTAACATAACGAATATGCCGAAACAAAATTATTTATTTAACTTAACATAATGAATATGCCTAAACGAAATTAATTATTTAACAAATGAAAACAAAACCATTTTTTTTTTCGTGCACATGTTTATTGATCATAGGACGAAATTTTCCTGAGTTCTATTCCCTAATTAATTCTCTATTGTACTCAAAACAGGAAAAAAAAGTGATTCTAGGACAAAAGCCCCCGTTAAATTTTTCCCTTCACCCATCCTGAGTTGTTTGTAACCAATCCAAAAAAGGGGTAAAACCAAAAGAGAACGCCGGCATTGCCAATACACATTTAAGAAAGCTTTATCAAATATCAATAATTTGTAACTGATAAAAAAAGGGTGACTAGTGAGGGTGACCCCTGTAATTTGGATACTTCTAGCGTTAGCTTTGGGCGTGACCAGGCAAATTATCCTTTATTACAAAATGCAAGGAGCAGAGTGATAGAAGTAAATGGGTACTAGTGGAGGGCCAAACAAAGAATTTGTATCCATATTTCATCCTTAAAAAATGACCTTCTGTACAGAGTAACCTCAGAAGAAGGTCAGGAGATTAAGCAGCTTGTAGTACCTTAATCTTATACTTAAAAAAGTACCTTTTGCCCATTCGCATCTTTTGGGGGATTATTGGGGTGGAAAAAACACAGGAGATGGTCCTCAAAAGATTATTTTGGTCTGGGGTGTATGAGCAAATAAAGGGGTATTGTGCCTCTTGTAAAGAATGCCAGTTGTCATCCCCAAAGCCAAAACTAAGGGCCCCACTTATACCTCTCCTAATTGTTTAGGTTTCCTTTGAAAAGATAGGCATGGACCAGGTATGTCCATTGGAGAAATCAGCTTGAGGTCACCAATATATTTTGTTTATCCTAGACCATGCCACTTTATACCCTACTACGTAAAGCTACTACTAAGTATATAGCTAAAGAGTTGGCACAAATGTTTTCATGGGTGGGCATTCCGAAAGAAATACTCACCGACCAAGGGATACCTTTTGTCTCACCTCATGAATGAGCTATGTCAATTGTTTAAGATACAGGCTTTAAGAACTTTGGTATACCACCCTCAGACAGATGGTTTAGTAGAAAGATTTAATTGCACCCTTAAGTCAGATTGTTAGCAGGTATGGTAAGGATTGGGACATACTTCTCTATTTGTTGTTTGCAGTCTGTGAGATTCCTCAAAGTTCAACAGGCTTCTCCCGATTTTAACTTTTGTATGGTAGGCATCCTAGGGGTATGTTAGACATTCTTAAAGAAACTTGGGAAGAACAAGGGATCCCAGGAAACAATGTGCTACAGTACTTAGAGCAGATACAGGAATGCATGGCTCATGTTGTTCCCATTGTCTACCAGCATATGGAGAAAGCTCAGGGTACTCAAAAACTTAACTATGATCAGAGTGCTACACAGAGACAGTTTCAGTCAGGTGACTGAGTAATAGTTTTAGACCCAACAGCCAGGAGTAAGCTTCTGGCTTGTTGGCAGGGTCCGTATGAAATTATAGAAAAATTAAGTCCTATTAATTACAAAAATAGACTGCTTGAGCAGCCACAGGAAGGAGAAAGTCTTCCATGTAAATCTTCTGAAATCATGGAGAGATAGAGAGGCTTGTATAGCTGTAGTGAAAAACACAAGAGTTGACTCCATACACTTAGAACCTTCGGTAGCAATTTCCCCAGAGCTCACACCTGAAAAAGCAGAGGAAGCTAAAGAAATGGTAGAAAGGAATAGGAATGTCTTTTCACCTATGCCAAGTAAAACTAGTGAAATCACCCATGACATAATCACAGAGCCTGGGATAACCCTTAAGGTAAAATCATATAGAATACCTGAAGCCAGGAGGGAAGTTGTAAAGGCAGAAGTAAAAAAAATTCTTGAGCTTGGGGTGATTCAGGAGTCTCACAGTAACTTCTCTAGCTCAATTATGTTTGTACCCAAACCTGATGGTTCTATAAGGTTCTGCAAAGTTTTCATAAAGCGAAATGAGATATCAAAGTGGGTATATGAGCTTGTAGAAAGACTAGCCAATGCCAGATTTCTCTCTACCTTGAACCTCACTAAAAAGTATTGGCAGATACCGTTATCCGAGCGCTCTAGAGAGAAAATGGCCTTTGCTACTCCTGATGGCTCTCTAGGAATAGTATATGTCTCAGGCTGGAGACCAGTTAGCATGGCTGACTGCCTGTAAAGCAGGGTGGGCAATTATCGGCCCTCCGGATGTTATGGACTACATCTCCCATAATGCTCTTTCAGCCATAATGATGGCAAAGCATCATGTGAGATGTAGTCCATAACATCTGGAGGGCCGATAATTGCCCACCCCTGCTGTAAAGAGACACACTGGTGAAACAAACATGTTTTGATTAGTTTTGTATTTTCCTTATGCCATTTATGTGAAGTATTAAACTGGGTTCAGTTTAGCTGACCAGTTTATCATTAGTAAGGGAAACTAAAGTTAGGCTCCTGACAGGAGTAAGTTTTTTATTTTTGTGCTTTGTTTTGCTGGTTGCTTTGAAGTTGCTGTACTTACAGAGATAGTGAGTGCACGTGTTATGTTAAAAGACTAATTTTCACTGAATAAAACTATTTGGAAATACAGTTACCATGGCCTTTGAGACTGTTCTTCCAGTGACCTTACCACAATATATATACATACATATGCATATTTGTGTATGTATATATGTATATCTATGTTAAAGTCCTTTTTTTCCCTAACACCTGAGATCTAATGCAATTTTTTTTTTATATTTTTATCAGACAGTGTTAATATGAGTTTAACTGCACTGTTAAATGTATTTTTGATGTGTTTTGTGCAACTTTTTTGTGTCAAGTAACAGTTAACCAGAGCTCACACTATTCAGACATGCATTAGATTCAATTGCACTCAAGCAAACAAATTTACTTTCAACTTGTAATGCACAGTCTGTTTCCATTGCAAGCAAATAGCCGACCCCATATCGCTTGCATGCTACATTTAGCACGCCACTCGTAATCTAACCAAAAGTATCCAGAGTCTGCATAATTAATGCTCATTGGCTTTTAAGTACTTCTAGGTAATTATCATTGGCTGATATTTAATGAGCATTACTAAAAAGTACTTATCAAGGGGACTTCCGGTGGGAGGAGCGTGAAGCTAGCACACACGCTCTGTAAGTTCCTGTGAGTTGGTTCTTTTCCATACACCCCACGCACCTAATCTTCCAGTGTCCGGGAGAAAGTATCCAGCTTGGGGAAGAATGTTACTGCAGTAACCGGTGTCTGAAGTCTCGCGAGCCAGCTGAGGCCGGATGGCTCTGGCCACAAGCACAGACGGAGTATGAGGAGCGGGGTGGCAGCTTAGAACGGCGGTAAGAGAGACGGAGAAGCCAGACAGTGGTGCCATAATAAAGCAGGGCATCAGAAGATAGCCTGCGAGTTGGAGGAGGACACTCAGTGTACAACGTTGCCACAACTTCTTTTCAGCTAGGAGACGGAGGGGAGGTATCCCGCCCGGAGCCGAGCAAGGAAATTGTTGGATTAAGAACCTGCAAAGAACGCCCAAAAGATCCTGAGAAAACAGAGGTGTCCTAACAGAGTGTTCCAGGATTAAAACCGCAAGTATCAAGTATTTATTATTTGAGTCGCCACCCATGCCGTCTGAGCCTGGGGCAGAAAGTGTTTGTCTGCTGTGGTAAAAGTGGGTCACCCAGTATGCTGTCCCAGCGAGGCCTGATTACATTAAGGGTTGTGAAAAGCTATTGGCGGAGAGACCTGGATAAAGTTTGGTGAGGCTAAGACTCTATGGCTGCAGAGTGTTACACTGGAGGGTATAGACGGTTTGAAAGCTGTGGACTATCTTTCTTTCTCTGCTCGGAGAAAAAAGTATCATTTTACATAAATGACATTTGTTTAGAAAGAAAACCAGCCACTTTCATATATATAAGCTTATAAGAGCATAAATAGATGGTGGCTTAAAGTGTGAGATTGAGATAATGCAGTGCTTTCAGGATGCTGTGAGCAAGTCGTTTAGTTCTGCCCTGATAATTAATTATACCTCATTTTAACCCAGGGTTTGTGGTAAAAGCTGGCAGGTTTAAGAAAGGCTAAACAGCATGATAGTTAAGATCATCTAAGAGATTGCCTTAAAACTGCAATCTACACTCTCTTCCTGGAACTGGCACTAAAGGGTATCCCTATAAAACTGAAGTTGATTATTTATAGGCATAAGACTGTGAGAGCTAGCTGGAAAGCACCTTATTTCCATCCTAAGGCGGCCACAGTATCTACATTGACAAGCTTCAATGGGCTAATAGGGCCTCTGTTAAAAGAAAAGACACTGCTGGGGGTCTGACTGTAGGGGCCTGGCATCAAGTATAAAATTCAATTAAAACAACTTTTGGGGATAGTAGAAGCCAAGAAGGATCCCGTCTGGGTCTAACATATTACTGTTATTAATGGTCATAAATTATAAGCCGGGCTTTAACATCTACTGATAATCGAAACTGGTTCCCTTGTAGTAGGGATTATTGTAAAGTGAATGTATCACGGTATATAATCCTAACATGGATAACAGGATATAGCATCCTCTGAGTGTAAAATATATTCCTAAATCTAATAGTTTTTTGGTTTATAGAATCTCAATAGGTCAAGAAACAAAAACAGGGCTAGTTTTGCTCTGCTTTTGGCAGATATTTTTTCAAGTACATTGGCTAATAATTTTGGGAGATAGAAATTATAGCTGGAATTGCTGTTTATCACTGCAAGTACTTTTTTTGTGTGTTTTTTGTTTTTTACACAGTCTTGTTCAACTTTTTTGTGAGGATTTGTTTTTCACATCACACAGGGGGTCAAAAAGAAAAGAGAAAGGAAGGGGAAAGGAAAAGGGAAGAAAGAAAAGGGGGAAAGGAAAAGAAAAAAAAAGAGAGAGAAAATAGAATAAGAGGATTATATACATTATCTACTCTCTGCCCTTGGGGGCAGGAGAGTATATAATCACGCTAATATCATTTTACACATACTCAATTAAGATTTAAAAAGTATTTTTTTGTAAATATTCACAGAAATACAGGATTAATGGAAAGGTTTGTCACTAACACTAGGGTAAAATCACCAGCAATGCCAGCTAAAAAAGACAGAAAAACCAAAGTGGCTCAAGAGAACTTAGAAGGTTCTTTAGATACATCTAGTTTACAGGGCCCACAGCCAGAAGTACAAATGATGTTCAACCAATTAGCAGAATTAATTCTCCCTAAATTTGATTTAGTCCAAAAAGAACTGACTGGGTTAAAAGCGGAGATAAGACAGTTCTCGAGTAGGTTAGTTAAGGTAGAGACGCGTGTATCAGACTTAGAGGATATATGTAACAATCAGGAAGAGCAGACTAAAAACAATAGGGATATAATCAAAACATTACAAGCCAAAATTGAAGATCTTGAGGATAGGTCCCGTCGCAATAACGTAAGAGTGGTGGGGCTCCCAGAAAATGGCAAATTTTGTGATTTACTAGAGTTTGCCTCTAGTATTCTTCCCAACTTACTGGAAATACAAACAGAGTCAGGAAAGATGCAGGTTGAAAGGGCACATAGGGTAGGCCCATTTAGAGAATCAGATGAAGGTAAAGGACACCCGAGAATGATCTGGATTAAGTATTTGAATTTTGTAGATAAGACCAGACTATTGCAGCAATACAGAAAGAGCAAGGCATTAATGATAGATAACATACAGATTTTTTTATTTCAAGATTTTTCGGCTGAGACATCTGCCAAAAGGAAGGAGATGGCCCCATATTGTACGGGGTGTATTAATGCAGGAATAAAAGCAAATTTAAGATATCCAGCAAAATTAATAATTGATGACAGCGAGAACCGCATAGTGTTAAATTCGATATCAGAGGCTAAATCTTTTTGCAACAAGAATAATGTAAAAGTGATCAAGAACATACAAAATAGGATAGGAGTAGATAGAGTAGTTAGGGACGATAATAGTAAAAGATGATAATCTCAGGGGTGACCCTTGAGCGAATGGTATAGGATGATAAGAGAAATGTAAGTATATACACTTTGTATGGTGAGGTGGAATTATTTTTATGATGTTGTGAAGGATTTTTTTAAAGATTTTTTTTTTTTTACTCTTTTATCTTTCCCCTTATCTCGGCTCCCCAGGCTTATTATTAGAAATATGTATGTTAACAGCAACTTCCGGTGGGCGGGCTAGGAGAGAAGGCGCGCATCTGAGCGTCCAGACAGCCGCAGCCCTAAGCCGCATCTACAGACCCTAGGCTCTGAGAAAGTCGGGTTAATCAGGATCCCATTCTGCTCCACTATACCACGGGGATAACTAACCCATATGTTGAATGGAAGGATAAAGTGACGGAGAGGCTAGGAACGGATAATCCGATGTGAGAGCACCATGGCTCACCCCTGAAGTCCGTCATAGCAATATCTTGCTCAGCTGCGAGGGCACAGTTGATTTAAAATTGCACAACTGATCTGCAGGACAAGACCCAAAGACTCAGCATAAAGGAAAAGATAAGTGGCTATTTGTTGATGGAATCTTATATTGCTGGGGTTTTTAAAAAAAAATGGTCATATAAAGGGATAATGTATATGGCAATCTAGCCTGGGTTATGCTGCATATAGTTAGCTTTACACCAAAAATGATGGAAATAACTTGCTATGTCTCCCAGTGAAGATGCCTATACACATTGCAGGACTCTTTAACCCTTATCTATATCTATCAGTGTGCTGCTGGAATATTGACCGTTTGTATTTTCTCTTTGATATCTATTGCATGGTTTGTAAGTCTGGGGTGCTTTGTATCTATGGACTATCTATCCGATGGTAGTGAACTTATTATTAGCAAAGCCCAGTGAAGGCACCTGCATAAAAGGAAAGGGGGAAAGAACAAAACAGAGAGCAAAAGGGAAAAGGCAATTGGTTGTTTTTGATAACCTGTGGTTAAAACAAGAGTGTAATATAGCAGATATAAAAAAGAGATAAAGCTGAATGTATTGCTTATGGTCACTTAGTCTGGGGTGTGTAGTGTACATCTGTTTTTTGGGCTAATAAATCCCTGGAAATAAATTTCTACGTTCCCCAGTGAAGATTATATAGAAACTGTATGGTTCCGGAAACTGTAAAAAATCCCTATAGACATTTATCAAGTTGTCGTATGAATGTTAAACTGCTAAGGAGGAAGGAGGAAGGGGCAGAAAGGGGAAAGACAGGAGGAAAAGAAGAAGAAGGGAAAAAGAAGAGAAAAAGGGACACTGAGGCTACATCTATAAGACAGCTGGGGGTGATAAGTATTTCTGGACTATCGTATTGGATGTAAATTAATGCACCTCTAGCATAGCCGAGTGAAGGCTGTGTTGTGGCAAACAAACCCCCAATATCACTTAAAGGGATACTCAGAACTACCGTGAACTTTATTGTTTTTTCTTGTCTTATTTTTTCTGAGTTTAAGATTGATCTTATGTAAGAAAGGGTACTCATATTATTGGTGTAAAATATTTGTGTCAAAATGCTTTTTACTTCCGAAAAGGACTTTTTTGATGTATGATCTATTAGGCTAGGTTATACAACATACTATTGGTTACATAATAAGGTTACTGGAAATTAATCACACGTTTGTCATTTATGGTTAAAAGATTTAGCACGTCTATAGGATTTGCTCTCTTCCTTCTGTATGGTCTATAAGTTTTGGGTGCTTTGCATTATATTTACGAATGTTGATTATCTGAAAAGTAGCAAAAACTCCCACTGCAAAACAGCAGAGAGATGAAAAATGGGAAAGAAGTTTCTATCTTCTATGAAGCCTAGAGTTAGAATATAAACATAATCTGTAGGAATTATCTTCTGCACACAGACCCTATCAGAGTCTTATTTTAACACTTCACTTTTCTGTACTCATAAGCTTTATTTTTTATTTTACTATCAATTCAAGAACTATATAAGGTTCTCACTTTAAATAACACACCTGTGCCACATTTGCTGAGTAAGCAGGGTTTTTCTGGGTTTTTTTATATCCACCCTACACATTTCACTGATTCATTTAACTCACTTTTTTTCTGTTTTTTTTTTTTTTTTTACTTTACTTTTTTTATTGAGGAAACAGTAAGTGCATACAATAACCATGGCAAGAGCATCACTTCAAATATTCATATCACAGTTGACTTAGTTTAAACAGTAATGTTTATAATCCTCATTTTTAATTCCCCATAGTTCAGTGTAATAGGTCTCTTTTGGACCATTGTTGTTATTATATTTGGAGTCCAGGGGGTTAACTTAGAGCAAAAATTAAAGAAAAATATAAAGAAAAAATTGCATCCAATACCAAACATCACATTAGAACAGAATACGTTTCGTCAAAATAAGTTTCATCAAGGGTGCAAAAACCGAGATCATATACACGAACAGCCTGCAATTCACAAAGCTAAACCTCTGAAAGATGTTATTGTATTAAAGAGACATATGATCACTCCATATAAAATCCCTGAGTGCTATTTCACGGTTCTAAATATATGGAAGTATTCTTATGCTGCAAGATGTATAACTATAAGCACTGCGTTATACTTTTGCTTAAATACAGCTCTCATTTCCATTTTAGAAGTAGAATTATAATTAGAGTCCCGCCCGTGACCTCGGCTGTTGGTCACAGGAAGGCTCCACCATTTGCTTCCTCCCTTCATATGAGAGCCATGAATCTATGAAATCAGTGTCCCCTATAATTTATCTACTGTATAAGCTTCCCCAGAGGTCCACCACTAACCCCCGCAGAAGTTAATCTGAGATGTTTCAAGTATACGGGCAATTCATAAACAAGACTAAATAAACATGAGAGCTATAGTGCTTGTTATTTGCTGCTAATAGAAGCAAGACCTTGTCAATCATATTCTCTTTTGTATAGAAACCAAATACATAACCTAAACTTGCAGTGCATGAACACCAATAAAACACAGCATTATATTAACCATGTTAAGAGAAACATGCATATAGAAACAGGGTATAACATCATACATTTGCATAACAGAGTTTTAGTGAGATATACAAATAGGTAGAAACATGCTACAACATCATACATTTGCTTAACAGAATTTTGGTAAGAGAAACACGAATATAGGAACTGGTTATATCATCATGTAATTGCATAACGGTATAGGGCAAAGTCCGACTTGTCTAAGTTATTTCCAGGCCCACTTCCAAGGCTCTAAGCAATTCTCCTATTGTCTCCCGTCTGTCAGGAACCCTTTCAGTGAAATTGGGAGGAACATTTGTCCTCAGTAAAGGAACCACACTCACTCCACATAATGGGTTGTTTGCCGACAGGGTTTGAGACCAGAGGATATCAGAGGCAGTCCGAGAGTCCCTCTTAAGCTCCCAGAGCAGCTCCGCATTCAGTATAATCTTGCCTGTCGACTCAATCCCATATAATAGGTTAGCATGTTTTACAGACAAGTACGTAGTTGTGAGTTGACATGTTTTCTCAAGAAGCCGGTATTTAGGTAGTATTAGGGCTTTAAGAGTTGAAGTGACAGTCAGATTCTTGGGTTTTGAACTAGACGGAGAATGTTGTATTGGCTCCGTTTGTATCGGTTTTAATGTATGGAGCGATGTTGAATTTTTGTTAACATGTCTCAGCTGCAGGGAAGGCTCCATGGGAGCGCCCGTTACCGCGGCGCCAACTCCCAGTGCAGCCACATCTAAGGCTTTGAGACCAGAGGATATCAGAGGCAGTCCGAGAGTCCCTCTTAAGCTCCCAGAGCAGCTCCGCATTCAGTATAATCTTGCCTGTCGACTCAATCCCATATAATAGGTTAGCATGTTTTACAGACAAGTACGTAGTTGTGAGTTGACATGTTTTCTCAAGAAGCCGGTATTTAGGTAGTATTAGGGCTTTAAGAGTTGAAGTGACAGTCAGATTCTTGGGTTTTGAACTAGACGGAGAATGTTGTATTGGCTCCGTTTGTATCGGTTTTAATGTATGGAGCGATGTTGAATTTTTGTTAACATGTCTCAGCTGCAGGGAAGGCTCCATGGGAGCGCCCGTTACCGCGGCGCCAACTCCCAGTGCATCCACATCTAAGGCTCCGTCTGTACTCATCTTCTTACTGCGTATCTGCTGTTTATCCATTAGATAGTCCCAGGGAGCTTTTTGAAACAAGTCCAACAGGCGTGCTTCCAGCTTTATCGGGATGCCATCTATGCAAGTTGTCAAGCCATACTCTCTCTCAACCACCATATTTGATTTTATAAGAAGGTATTTATGAGCCCTAAATCCTCTGTTCAACTTGATATTTATTGTCCAAAGTCTCTTTGGGAGTGTGCAAGGAGATATTATGCTGCTCGTGATCCCGACCTTGGCAAAATACCTCGGCTTTCCGAGGGGGGAAGCGCTGCCTATTATGAGCCACCGCTCCAGGCCTTATTTGTCCAGTCTCGTGATCCGGCGTCAAGAATACAGCAAATAGCTTACATATTGCTTTAATATCGAATATCTCCGTGATACTAGTTGTTAGGATGATTTTTGTGCTGTAAAAGATCTGTATCGGCGGATTTAAGATTTTCAGCCGGAGCTCTAGAAATCTGCGGCCATTTTAGACAGCTGCTAGGACATGCCCCCTTTTTCTGTTTTTTTTTTCTCTCGCACAAGGAGAAATTTGTTTATGGTATAAAAGATAAATCGCCAATGATGGCTTCAAAATATAGAGAAAGGAATAAAAATAAAAATATCATTGAAAACCCTTCTGTAGATCTGGGGGAATCAATAGCTACTAATCAAGAGTCACAAACTCTAATAACTCAAATGCCTAATTTATTTCTGCCGCAATTTGATAAAATAAGGAAAGATATATTCGAGTTAGCGAATGATTTAAAACAATATAATTCCAGACTATCAGAAGCGGAAGATAGGATCTCCTATCTGGAAGATCAGGTAGTGTCAAAGGAATCAGTAATTACTTTAATGGGCCAACAAATGTCTAAATTACAAGAGAGATTAGATTCTATGGAAAATCGATCTAGACGTAGTAATATTAGGATATTAGGTATTCTGAAAAAGTTAAAAATGAGGAGCTAGAAAAACTAGTATCACAAGAGCTACCAAAATGGCTACAAATTCCACTAGAAGATAGGAAAATAATAGTGGAATTATTAATTGCAAAACTACTAAATTATCAAGACAAGGTAGAAATCCTGAAATATTATAAAAAAGTTAAAAGATCCTCTGATAATAGATGGCTTTAAAATAATGCTTTTTCAGGATTTTTCATTGGAAACATCCACAAGAAGAAAAGCCATAACTCAAATATGCAATCAAATAAATCAGAATGGGCTGAAAGCCTATATAGTTTACCCAGCTATATTAAAGATTGAATGTAGAGAGGGTATAAAATCTTTTGATAATTTACAGGAGGCAAAGAAATTCTGCTATGACAAGTTCAAAAATTATTAATTCAGTCCAAGATAGATAGTTCAAAACATATTTTGATAAATGTAACTGCAATGCCTACTCTTTGTTTTGTTTTTTTAAGTATAATTAAGAAAAGAAGAATTGTATTTAGGATGAAGTTCATTTTACTTTGTGTAAAGTTTAGATATTGTTATAATTTTATTAAATGCGTTTTACCTGATAAGAGTTTTTTTTTTGTTTTTTTTCCCCGCTCCCTGTCTTTTCCTCCTTCTCTGCTTCATTGGGACTCCCCCCCTCTGGGCCACCATGATGGTTAAAATTTTATAATATTTCTTGAAGTAATAAACCATTAACTATTGTATTGTGGAATGTGGCTGGTATCTCATCACCGATTAAAAGAAAAGCAATTCTTAAAAACCTTAAAAAGCTAGACTCAGATATTGCACTACTGCAAGAGATAAGATTAAAAGAAATAGAAATAGCTAAATTAAAAACTAGCTGGGTGGAAGAAGTGTATACCACGTCCTGTTTAAGTAGGAAAAGAGGGGTAGCTATATTAATCAATAAAAAGTTAGACTATAAAATAATAAGATGTGTTTTGGACCCAGAATCTCGTTTTTTAATTCTTCAAATGCAAATTAAAAATCTTTTTATCACTATATGTAATGTATATGAGCTAGATCTAAAATTTTGGAATAATCCCCAAGTTAAACTGATGGAATATACAAATGCCAATTTAATTGTAGCTGGTGATTTTAATTTAACCCTGAAATTTCCTATAGATAGATTTAGCCCTAACACTAGAAAACAGAATTTATGTTTACCTGATAAATTACTTTCTCCAACGGTGTGTCCGGTCCACGGCGTCATCCTTACTTGTGGGATATTCTCCTCCCCAACAGGAAATGGCAAAGAGCCCAGCAAAGCTGGTCACATGATCCCTCCTAGGCTCCGCCTACCCCAGTCATTCGACCGACGTTAAGGAGGAATATTTGCATAGGAGAAACCATATGTTACCGTGGTGACTGTAGTTAAAGAAAATAAATTATCAGACCTGATTAAAAAAACCAGGGCGGGCCGTGGACCGGACACACCGTTGGAGAAAGTAATTTATCAGGTAAACATAAATTCTGTTTTCTCCAACATAGGTGTGTCCGGTCCACGGCGTCATCCTTACTTGTGGGAACCAATACCAAAGCTTTAGGACACGGATGAAGGGAGGGAGCAAATCAGGTCACCTAAATGGAAGGCACCACGGCTTGCAAAACCTTTCTCCCAAAAATAGCCTCAGAAGAAGCAAAAGTATCAAATTTGTAAAATTTAGAAAAAGTGTGCAGTGAAGACCAAGTCACTGCCTTACATATCTGATCAACAGAAGCCTCGTTCTTGAAGGCCCATGTGGAAGCCACAGCCCTAGTGGAGTGAGCTGTGATTCTTTCAGGAGGCTGCCGTCCGGCAGTCTCATAAGCCAATCGGATAATGCTTTTAATCCAGAAGGAGAGAGAGGTAGAAGTTGCTTTTTGACCTCTCCGTTTACCAGAATAAACAACAAACAAAGACAAAGTTTGTCTGAAATCCTTAGTAGCTGCTAAGTAAAATTTGAGAGCACGAACTACATCCAAGTTGTGCAACAAACGTTCCTTCTTTGAAACTGGATTAGGACACAAAGAAGGCACAACTATCTCCTGGTTAATGTTTTTGTTAGAAACAACCTTTGGAAGAAAACCAGGTTTAGTACGCAAAACCACCTTATCTGCATGGAACACCAGATAAGGAGAAGAACACTGCAGAGCAGATAATTCTGAAACTCTTCTAGCAGAAGAAATTGCAACCAAAAACAAAACTTTCCAAGATAATAACTTAATATCAACGGAATGTAAGGGTTCAAACGGAACCCCCTAAAGAACTGAAAGAACTAGGTTGAGACTCCAAGGAGGAGTCAAAATTTTGTAAACAGGCTTGATTCTAACCAGAGCCTGAACAAAGGCTAGAACATCTGGCACAGCTGCCAGCTTTTTGTGAAGTAACACAGACAAGGCAGAAATCTGTCCCATCAAGGAACTTGCAGATAATCCTTTTTCCAATCCTTCTCGAAGGAAGGATAGACTCTTAGGAATCTTAACCTTGTCCCAAGGGAATCCTGCAGATTCACACCAACAGATATACCAAATTATGTGGTAATTTTTCTGGTTACAGGCTTTCAGGCCTGAACAAGAGTATTAATAACAGAATCTGAGAACCCTCGCTTTGATAAGATCAAGCGTTCAATCTCCAAGCAGTCAGCTGGAGTGGGTCGAACGGACCTAGAACAAGAAGGTCTCGTCTCAAAGGTAGCTTCCATGGTGGAGCCGATGACATATTCACCAGATCTGCATACCAAGTCCTGCGTGGCCACGCAGGAGCTATCAAAATCACCGACGCCCTCTCCTGATTGATCCTGGCTACCAGCCTGGGGATGAGAGGAAACGGCGGGAACACATAAGCTAGTTTGAAGGTCCAAGGTGCTACTAGTGCATCCACTAGAGCCGCCTTGGGATCCCTGGATCTGTACCCGTAGTAAGGAACTCTGAAGTTCTGACGAGAGGCCATCAGATCCATGTCTGGAATGCCCCACGGTTGAGTGACTTGGGCAAAGATTTCCGGATGGAGTTCCCACTCCCCCGGATGCAATGTCTGACGACTCAGAAAATCCGCTTCCCAATTTTCCACTCCTGGGATGTGGATAGCAGACAGGTGGCAGGAGTGAGACTCCGCCCATAGAATGATTTTGGTCACTTCTTCCATCGCTAGGGAACTCCTTGTTCCCCCCTGATGGTTGATGTATGAACTTGGCCCTCGCTAGCTGAGGCCAAGCTTTGAGAGCATTGAATATCGCTCTCAGTTCCAGAATATTTATCGGTAGAAGAGATTCTACCCGAGACCAAAGACCCTGAGCTTTCAGGGATCCCCAGACCGCGCCCCAGCCCATCAGACTGGCGTTGGTCGTGACAATGACCCACTCTGGTCTGCGGAAGGTCATCCCTTGTGACAAGTTGTCCAGGGACAGCCACCAACGGAATGAGTCTCTGGTCCTCTGATTTACTTGTATCTTCGGAGACAAGTCTGAATAGTCCCCATTCCACTGACTGAGCATGAACAGTTGTAATGGTCTTAGATGAATGCGCACAAAAGGAACTATGTCCATTGCCGCTACCATCAAACCTATCACTTCCATGCACTGCGCTATGGAAGGAAGAGGAACGGAATGAAGTATCCGACAAGAGTCTAGAAGTTTTGTTTTTCTGGCTTCTGTCAGAAAAATCCTCATTTCTAAGGAGTCTATTATAGTTCCCAAGAAGGGAACCCTCGTTGACGGAGATAGAGAACTCTTTTCCACGTTCACTTTCCATCCGTGAGATCTGAGAAAGGCCAGGACAATGTCCGTGTGAGCCTTTACTTGAGGAAGGGACGACGCTCGAATCAGAATGTCGTCCAAGTAAGGTACTACAGCAATGCCCCTTGGTCTTAGCACCGCCAGAAGGGACCCTAGTACCTATGAGAAAATCCTAGGAGCAGTGGCTAATCCGAAAGAAAACGCCACGAACTGGAAATGCTTGTCCAGGAATTCAAACCTTAGGAACCGATGATGTTCCTTGTGGATAGGAATATGTAGATACGCATCCTTGAAATCCACCTTGGTCATGAATTGACCTTCCTGGATGGAAGGAAGGAGTGTTCGAATGGTTTCCATCTTGAACGATGGAACCTTGAGAAACTTGTTCAAGATCTTGAGATCTAAGATTGGTCTGAACGTTCCCTCTTTTTTGGGAACTATGAACAGATTGGAGTAGAACCCCATCCCTTGTTCTCCTAATGGAACAGGATGAATCACTCCCATTTTAGCAGGTCTTCTACCCAATGTAAGAATGCCTGTCTTCTTATGTGATCTGAAGACAACTGAGACCTGTGGAACCTCCCCCTTGGAGGAAGCCCCTTGAACTCCAGAGAATAACCTTGGGAGACTATTTCTAGCGCCCAAGGATCCAGAACATCTCTTGCCCCAGCCTGAGCGAAGAGAGAGAGTCTGCCCCCCACCAGATCCGGTCCCGGATCGGGGGCCCGCATTTCATGCTGTCTTGGTAGCAGTGGCAGGTTTCCTGGCCTGCTTTCCTTTGTTCCAGCCTTGCATAGGTCTCCAGGCTGGATTGGCTTGAGAAGTATTACCTTCCTGCTTAGAGGACGTAGCCCTTGGGGCTGATTCGTTTCTGCGAAAGGGACGAAACTTAGGTTTATTTTTGGTCTTGAAAAGACCTATCCTGAGGAAGGGCGTGGCCCTTGCCCCCAGTGATATCAGAGATAATCTCTTTCAAGTCAGGGCCAAAGAGTGTTTTCCCCTTGAAAGGAATGTCAAGCAATTTGTTCTTGGAAGACGCATCCGCTGCCCAAGATTTTAACCAAAGCGCTCTGCGCCACAATAGCAAACCCAGAATTTTTTCGCCGCTAACCTAGCCAATTGCAAGGTGGCGTCTAGGGTGAAAGAATTAGCCAATTTAAGAGCACGAATTCTGTCCATAATCTCCTCCTAAGAAGAAGAATTACTAATAATCGCCTTTCCTAGCTCATCAAACTAGAAACACGCGGCTGCAGTGACAGGGACAATGCATGCAATTGGTTGTAGAAGGGAACCTTGCTGAACAAACATCTTTAGCAGACCTTCTAATTTTTTATCCATAGGATCTTGGAAAGCACAACTATCTTCTATGGGTATAGTGGCGCGCTTGTGTAGAGTAGAAACCGCCCCCTCGACCTTGGGGACTGTCTGCCATCAGTCCTTTCTGGGGTCGACTATAGGAAAACAATTTTATAAATATGGGGGGAGGTACTAAAGGTATACCGGGCCTGTCCCATTCTTTACTAACAATGTACGCCACCCGCTTGGATATAGGAAAAGCTTCGGAGGGCCCCGGGGCCTCTAAGAACTTTTCCATTTTACATAGTGGTTCTGGAATGACCAGATAATCACAATCATCCAAATTGGATAACACCTCCTTAAGCAGAGCGCGGAGATGTTCCAACTTAAATTTAAAAGTAATCACATCAGGTTCAGCTTATTGAGAAATGTTTCCTGAATCTGAAATTTCTCCCTCAGACAAAACCTCCCTGGCCCCCTCTTGTAGGGGCCCTTCAGAAACCATGTCATCAGCGTTCTCATGCTCTACAGAATTTTCTAAAACAGAGCAGTCGCGCTTTCACTGATAAGTGGGCATATTGGCTAAAATGTTTTTGATAGAATTATCCATTACAGCCGTTAAATGTTGCATAGTAAGGAGTATTGGCGCACTAGATGTACTAGGGGCCTCCTGTATGGGCAAGACTGGTGTAGACGAAGGAGGGGATGATGCAGTACCATGCTTACTCCCCTCACTTGAGGAATCATCTTGGGCATCATTTTTACTAAATTTTTTTTTTTATGACATAAAATACATATAGTTAAATGAGAAGGAACCTTGGTTTCCCCACAGTCAGAACACAATCTATCTGGTAGTTCAGACATTGTAAACAGGCATAAACTTGATAACAAAGCACAAAAAACGTTTTAAAATAAAACCGTTACTGTCACTTTAAATTTTAAACTAAACACACTTTATTACTGCAATTGCGAAAAAGTATGAAGGAATTGTTCAAAATTCACCAAAATTTCACCACAGTGTCTTAAAGCCTTAAAAGTATTGCACACCAAATTTGGAAGCTTTAACCCTTAAAATAACGGAACCGGAGCCGTTTTTATATTTAACCCCTTTACAGTCCCTGGAATCTGCTTTGCTGAGACCCAACCAAGCCCAAAGGGGAATACGATACCAAATGATGCCTTCAGAAAGACTTTTCTATGTATCAGAGCTCCACACACATGCAGCTGCATGCCATGCTGTCCTCAAAAACAAGTGCGCCATACCGGCGCGAAAATGAGGCTCTGACTATGATTAGGGAAAGCCCCTAAAGAATAAGGTGTCAAAAACAGTGCCTGCCGATATAATCATATTAAAATACCCAGAATAAATGATTCCTCAAGGCTAAATATGTGTTAATAATGAATCGATTTAGCCCAGAAAAAGTCTACAGTCTTAATAAGCCCTTGTGAAGCCCTTATTTACTATCTTAATAAACATGGCTTACCGGATCCCATAGGGAAAATGACAGCTTCCAGCATTACATCGTCTTGTTAGAATGTGTCATACCTCAAGCAGTAAGAGACTGCACACTGTTCCCCCAACTGAAGTTAATTGCTCTCAACAGTCCTGTGTGGAACAGCCATGGATTTTAGTTACGGTGCTAAAATCATTTTCCTCATACAAACAGAAATCTTCATCTCTTTTCTGTTTCTGAGTAAATAGTACATACCAGCACTATTTTAAAATAACAAACTCTTGATTGAATAATAAAAACTACAGTTAAACACTAAAAAACTCTAAGCCATCTCCGTGGAGATGTTGCCTGTACAACGGCAAAGAGAATGACTGGGGTAGGCGGAGCCTAGGAGGGATCATGTGACCAGCTTTGCTGGGCTCTTTGCCATTTCCTGTTGGGGAGGAGAATATCCCACAAGTAAGGATGACGCCGTGGACCGGACACACCTATGTTGGAGAAAATATGACTATAGACTTAAAAAAGAAGCAAAAGTCTTTAAAGCTTTTCGGAAAATATTGAAACTTCAAGATATCTGCCACTTGCGGATGAGAAAGCATTCACGTGCATGTCTAAAAGCTACCGATCTCTATCCAGAATTGACTTATTTATGATAGCCGAATTTTTTGTAAAAGGGGATACCTTAGCTGAAATGAAAGATTTTACAATATCAGATTATGCCCCAGTTGTATTAAAAATCCCACTGACTCAATGTAAAAGAAATAACTTTTTTTCCCTAGATATATGAAAGTTAATTCATCATTTACAGAATGGCTCAAAAAAAGAAGGAATGAATTTTTACTAAATAATAAAGAATATAGTCAGAGAAAAGAGATTATTTGGGAAACAGCAAAGGTGGTATTAAAAGGAGAAATCATAAGCTATGATAAGGTTAAATGCCAGGGAGACACAACTTTTGAATCAGCTCTCCAATACATTTAATAAGTATCTAATGAATCCCTCTAAAGTGAATTGGCTAAAATATGTCAGCTCAAAGCAGGAAAGGGATGCATTCCTAATTCAAAAAGTATACAGAGAGGATTTAAAGGGTAGAGCAAGATTTATGAATTTTGGTAATAAAACAGGGAGTTACTTAGCTAAGATCACAAAGCTAGCTAAAAAATTGAATGTAATAGGTGCCATTAAAAAAGATGGTATAAGGGTGACAAATACTAGAGATTTATGCAAAATCTTTTTTGAGGTTTTCCAAAATTTTTACAATGCTGAGGAAATACATCAGGATAACAAAAAAGAATTCTGGGAGAATATAACGGTCCCAAAGTTAGATAATGAAAGTCTAGAGAAATTGAATGCTCCGATATCGAAGGAGGAAATAGAATCAGAAATTAGAAATGCTACTTATAACAAAGCTCCAGGGCTGGACCAACTACCCTCAGAATTTTATAAAATTTTAGCAAGCGAGGTTACTCCCTTGTTAACAGACCTGTTTAATCTCTACTATTCCGGTGATAGTCCAATGTCCAAATTTTTTACGAAAGCAACTACCACACTGATCCTTAAAAAAGGAAAAAATGCTGACCTGATTGATTCTTACAGACCAATTTTGTTATTAAATGCGGACTATAAAATTTTGGCCACAATAGTGGCGAACAGACTTAAAAATGTTATGGATAACCTTATAACAGTAAAGCAAACAAGTTTTATGAGGAACAGATCTTCCACTCTAAATATTAGGAAAACATGTGTAATACTGGACTATTACTGGAATGGTAGAGATCAGGAAAAAAAAGATAAACTAGATGATTTGGCTTTGATAACAATTGACGCTGAAAAAGCATTCAATGCAGTTCAGTGGGACCATCTATTCTCTACCATCTATTCTCTGTCTTCTTTACGGGACATTTTACCAATTATATTAGATCTATATATGACAAACCTATATCCTCAATTTTAATAAATGGGATGCTTACATCCGAAATTAGACTGGGAAGAGGTACAAGACAGGGTTGTCCCCTGTCTCCGTTACTATTCAATCTAGTAATCGAGCCCTTGGCAATAAAATTAAATCAAGATATACAGGGAATTGTATGTAATTCAGTAGAAACAAATATTTTATTACATGCTGATGATGTTATTGTCTTCTTAAGAAACACAAAAATTAATATCCCCATTCTTATGGATCTCCTTAATAAATTTGGCTCGTTCACAGGATATAAAGTTAATATGACTAAATCAGAACTGATGTGGATTAGAAAACAAAAAACTCTGTCCAGAATATTACATTTAAATAAGTAGATAAAATATTATATTTGGGCATTTGGCTAAATAAGAACCCTGCAAAATGGTAGAAGGAAAATTATAACTCTATTCTTCTCAAATTAAATAATTCACTAGCGTTCTGGAAGAAGCTCCCTTTATCTTTATCTGGGAAAATTAACTTAGTGAAAATGATATGGTTTCCAAAAATCATATACAAATTACAAAATCTTCCACTATTAATTAAAAAGAAAGATATAAAAAACTTTAATAAAGGGCTAACTATTTTTTTCTGGGGAAAAAAGAAAATTAGATACTGTATAAGCAAACTGTGCCTACATAAAAAGGCTGGTGGGTTTTCCCTCCCATCCTTACAAGACTACAATATTGTATGTCTAATTAAAATAGCAGTTGAGTGGCTTCTCGGAGAAGATCATTTTATCTCCAAAGAACTGGAGTCGGCAATAGTGAGACCATTCTCCTTAAAAGCATTATTACATTTAGATATAAAAAGAGTACCAAAGGAATGTAAGAATCTAAAAGTGATATATACTATAATAAGAGCTTGGCAGATTTTTTGTAAAAGAATTGGCTTAGATTTTAGGAAGTCAAATTATCTTGAAATTATTGGAAACCCACTTTTTCCAGAAGCAGTAAGATCTGAAGTCTTCTTTAGGTGGAGACGAGCAGGTCTGAACTTTGTCTCACAAACAATTGATATAGTAAATGGAATTGAGATAATAAAGTCATTTGAAGAATTAAGACAACAATTTAATCTGCCACAGAAAGATTTTTTTGCATATCTCCCTCCAGCTCAGACACTGGCTGACTGAACTGAAGAAGAATTATAAAGGAGATGGAAATTGGGAACAAATAGAATCTTGCCTTAAAATATGTAGAACAGGGAACTACTCTATTAATAAATGGTATAAATGTCTGAGGAAGGAAGTAGATGAACTAGGTATTGAGAATCTGATTTTGAACTGGTATCTTAAAGGTTTAAAATCAACAGATGAAGAGGTGATCAAGAATAGCCTAATTAACACCTGGAAGGCTACCCAAGCAAGTAATTTTAGGGAAGCGCATCTAAATATTATACATCAGGAATATCTCACGCCTTCCCTCTTACATAGGTGGAGATCAGATATCAGTGATAAATGTATTAAATGCCAAAAGAGATTGGCTGATTTACTTCATTATATATGGGATTGTCCCAAGATAAAGCAATTTTGGAAGAAGGTTAATTTTTGGCTAGTTAAGATTCTTCATGAGAACTATACTTTACAGCTTGAATCAGTGATCTTTCTCTTACCATAACAAAACAGATATAGAAATAGAGATTTCATAAATTTCTCAATTTTAATAGGAAGGAATTTAATTATGAAAATATGGGTGTCTAGAAAAAGTCCTAATATTGCGGAATTCGTGGAAAAAATGTATACTTTGTTAATACTGGAACAATGTGCGACAGAACCAGATAAGGAAAATAAAATAAAATATTTTTTCAAGAAATGGGGAGATATGATAAAATCATATTCATTAGACATACAGAAATCAATAATCCGGCCCTTCCACCATTCTCTATATGTTCAAGAAGAAATGTTAAGAGGTGATCTTCCTCAATTCTGAGCTTATCTGAAAGTTTAAAGAGGTGGCCTGGGGAATGGGGGGATGGGGGGAGGGGGTAAGAAATGGTTAGACGGGAATTTTTTGTTTTTCTCTTCTACAGATTCCTTGTATTGTTCCGGCTATTTAATATAGAGATATTGATTCTCAAATTAAATAAACTAAAGAGTGAATATATTATAACTCCAATATATGGAAGGCTGTGTAAACTTGCCTTGTTTTTTTGTCGGGTCATGTATGTACTGTATAAAAATAAAAAGGTTAAAAGACTGTTATGAAACTATATATATTTGCTTTTGATTGCTGGGAATTTCTTTTTTTTCCTCCTTCTCTTCTTCCTTTCTGGACTAGGTATTACCTTTGCAAGGCAATTATATGTATCGTTATTACACTGTTGAAATAATAAATAAATAAATAAATAAACAATTAAAAAAAAAAGAAAAGAAATATGTATTTTAAGATAGATAATGTTGGTTTCGGGTTCTGTGTGTTTTAGAGCTAGAGATATGGGGGATTTAAGAGTAGTCTCTTGGAATATTGGGGGGTGACGTCACCAATTAAACGTAAAAATATTTTAAAAACATTGAAAAAACATAGCCCCGATATAATTGGTCTGCAAGAGTTACATTTGAAAGCAGTAGAAATCCCCAAATTAAAAACTAACTGGATTAAGGAGATTATTGCAACACCATGTATAAAAAGAAAAGGTGGGGTAGCCATACTCATCAGTAAAAGAATTTCATACAACTTGATCAAACAAGAGCTAGACCCTTTAGGGCGTTATATGATTATACAGATAGAAATTGAGAAATAAATCTGGTCATTTTGTAATGTATATGGACCCAACAGACTAGATCTAGATTTCTGGCATAAATTAAAAACTAAATTAACTTCATATCTAGGACAGAATTTGATAATGATGGGAGATTTTAATATGGTAATGCATACAGAGATAGATCGATTTTTGCAAAAGCAATCTTCTAGGCAGCAGAGAGGCAAAATGCTTGAGAGAAATTAGTAAGGACCTAAAACTGAAAGATATATGGCAGTTGCAGCACCCCGACATTCGGAATTTTTCATGTGAATCTAGGGCATACAAAAAAATTTCACGGATAGACATGTTTTTAATAGAAGATACAAATTTAAAGATAGATATGGAGTCTCAAATAGAGAATATCACATTATCTGATCATGCTATTATTTCCCTAAAATTAAAGGTTAATAGTAATGAGGAAAAAAATATAAATACCTTTAGCTTTCCAAAATATATGTATCATAATGTACGGTTCTGTAATTTGCTTAGGATAAAATGGCAAGAATATAGCAAGTTAAATGCAGAATATCAGTGTAAACTGGAAATTTTCTGGGAGGCAGGGAAAACGGTCATGAGAGGAAAAATAAAAGCAGACATGGTTAAAAGTTAAAAAAAAAAATCAGAGAGCAGAGAGTTACACTTAGCAAATCAACTTAAAAATAGTTTCAGAAAGTATTTGAATAATCCAGATTCAACAATTTGGGAAAAATATAGCCAAGCCAAGACAGAAAGGGAGGTATTTTTAAAGACTAAATGGTCCTTAGAAGAATTGAAGGCAAAAGCATACTTTCAGGGATATCAAGGAATCTCAGCAAAATATTTAGCCAAACTCATAAAATTTAGGAAAAAAAAGAATATGATACCTTTAATAAAAGAGGGCAAGGCCAGTTACTCTCGAGCATCAGAGATTAGGGAGGCATTCTTAAAGTACTATCAACAATTATACACAAGAATTCCAGTTGATGAGCTGGAGAAAGACAAATTCTGGCAGAATATAACTTTACCTGGAATAGAAAGGGAAGAATTAAAGCAAATTAACAGAGAAATCTCTATAGATGAAATAGCTGTGGCTATAGATAAAATTAAATTGGGGAAAGCACCAGGCCCAGATGGGCTGCCAGCGGAATTCTATAAGATAATAAAAGATAATGTTCTAGACGTATTAAGTAGTTTATTAAAACAGTATTTTATACAGAATGATCTGAAATCTCCTTATTTCCTGGACTCAATAGTTTCTTTAATTTACAAAAAAGGTAAAGACCCAGAGAATATGGGGTCATATAGACCAATTTCTCTTTTAAATCTAGATTACAAAATTTTGATGGCTATTTTGGCGGAAAGACTTAAAAATATAATGGGGTCCTTGATAAATGAAATTCAAAATGGTTTTATGGCAGGAAGAAACCCCGCCCGAAATATGCGTAGGGTCCTAATAACATTAGACTATTTTTACAAGAAATGGGGAATGCTGAGCAAGAATAGTAAGGATGATTTAGCGCTGGTAACTATAGATGCAGAGAAAGCATTTGACTCTATAACATGGGACCATATGTTTACGTCCTTAAGGAAGTTTGGTTTTGAATGAAATATACTGAACATAATAAGGTTAATATATAATAAGCCCAGATCACAGTTACTGGTAAATAATGAACTAACGCAGTATATTACACTGCAGAGGGGCACCCGTCAGGGCTGCCCTCTCTCACCTTTTTTGTTCAATATTTCGCTTGAGCCATTAGCTATTTATTTAAGGAAGGAAATAAGGGGTATAGAGATAGGCAACAAGAATTTAGTGATTTCATTATATGCAGATGACATTCTGTTATTTTTGAAAAACACGAATCTGAATATTCCTAAATGCTTAGAAATTATAAGAAATTACAGTCAGTTCTCTGGATACAAAATAAACTCTAGCCAGTCCGAAATCTTGTGGATTCATAAGACTCAAAAAAGTTATGATAAACATCCCTTTCAGGAAGCCAGTTACATTAATTATCTAGGGATTAAACTTGGTAGCAATCCAAGGGAATGGTATCTGCTGAACTTTACTGAGGTCTTTAGGGAGCTCGCCAATGATTTTAGTAAATAGAACATGTTTTTACTATCGCTCTCGGCGAAGGTTATGGTCATCAAGGCAATCATTTTTCCACGTATCTTGTTCCTGATGCAGATATTACCTTTATTTATCTCTCCGCAAGAGGTACAACAAGGCCTGTGCAGGGTTTCTATGGGGCAATAAGAAACCACGACTTGCAATTAATAGACTTATGGAACTTAAAGAGTATGGGGGTTTTTCCTTGCCTAACCTAAAATATTATAACTTTTCAATGGCAAAATATGCCGTAGATTGGCTTACAGAAGTGGAGTACACCACGTACTATGATTTAGAACCAAGTTTAGTAGCCCCATTCAATTTGAAGGCTCTACTCCACCACCCATATAGTAAATTACCAAGCACAGTATATCAGATGTCAACTCTGGCAAATATAATCTGTGCTTGGCAGAAAGTGCTCCAGTTGTTAGCAATTGATTATAGTATATCACGGTATCTACCTTTAAGGGGTACACCTGATTTCTCACCAGGCTACTACAATGCAGTTTTTCAAGAATGGCAGGAGAAAGGATTAGTGAACTTTGCACAATTACTAGATGAGAATAGAAGCAATATAGAAACATATGCAGTGATATCTAGAAAGTATCACCTTTACCCTAATTTTTGTTTTGCATATTTACAGGCCAGGAGCTTTATGAATCAATTAGATTGGATAAGAAGGCGAATGGGAGAGTGGCTAGAGATAGAAGCAGGGTTGAATATATATAAAGCAGGAGCCCGCTCAATCAAATACTGGTATCAAAGACTACTTACAAAGGGGGGGCAAGAATATGTAGATAAGTTAAAGAAGGGTTATTTGAAATATTTCCCAGAAATATTGGTTCAGGAGATAAGGAAAAGTATAAGTACAGGTAGCCCTCAGTTTACGCCGGGGTTAGGTTCCAGAAGGAATGGTTGTAAATCGAAACCGTTGTAAATTGAAACCCAGTTTATAATGTAAGTCAATAGGAAGTGAGGGAGATAGGTTCCAGGTCCCTCTCAAAATTGTCATAAGTAACACCTAATACATTATTTTTAAAGCTTTGAAATGAAGACTTTAAATGCTAAACAGCATTATAAACCTAATAAAATAATCACACAACACAGACCTCACTTGCATTTTTCTGCAAACAGTTCTTTCTATGCATTCCAATCTGGACTGATTTATAGACAGGAAGATCTTGTTCCTTTGAAATCTGCTCGATAGCTCAGGTCTGGTTAAACTGATTAATTTCAGCTAGCTTGGCTTTGCTGCAACACAAGTGGACAGCTCCACCTACTGGCTATTTTAATAAATGCACTGCTTCTCAATGCTTTTCAATAGCAGTCACATGACTGGAAAAAAAGGTTGTTATTCTGAAACGGTGTAGATACCACAACTAACTGTAGCTGGAGGGAGTCACAATTAAAGTTAATGAATAAATACTATCTGACACCAGATAGGATCAACAAGTGGGCACAGAATGATAGGAAACGTACCTGTACTAAGTGTAGAGCAGAGGGGGCGGACATTTTTCACTGTTTTTGGGCATGCACAAAGATCAGACAGTACTGGGGTAAGATTAATTTTTGGCTAAATAAGATATTGAAAAATTATTTTATAATTGTCCCGTTCTTTGTGTTTTTCCTTGTTCAGAATCCAATACAGAAGGGAGACAAAATGTTAATAAATATGTCAATCCTCGTTGCACGTAATTTAATTCTTAGAAAGTGGGCTTCCCATGCAGCTCCTAGTATTGCGGAATTTAATAATGCTTTAAAATTACAAATGAACTGCATGATAACAACTTATTGAAAGAAAATTATTTTAGAAGTACTTTAAAAAATGGTTAAAGGTGATCCTAGCCTGGCCTATGTCAAATCAAATTCAATTCATCTCACAACTAAAATATTCAATATATCTGCAAGTATTGATTATTGAAGGAGCTCTTCCTAGACAGTGGTTAGAACTATAAGATATATAAGAGGGGGCCGACGCAGAGTTTGGGGAGCCGAGAACTATATATATTTTTTTTATTATTGTGTGTAAGGGGGAGGAGCGAGGGAAGTGGGTTATGAGGGATGGTATCTCCGAACCCGGAGGATTTAAGTTATAATTAATGATAAGAGTGCTCAGAAAGGAGTATAACCAAAGAAAAATGTATTTTTGTAGTAAGCAAGATTAGCTATATTCACACACAAAGTCTGACGGTGGTTATGTTCTGATGTTCTCTGAATTGTCAAAAGATGTGTGCTTTATGTTTTGTTTTATTTTGTTTTGATATCATTCTTGGTGTATTTGTGTGTGTTTGGATATAATATGAAAATCAAATAAACTGACCCTTTGATGGGTTATTTAAAAAAAAAAAAAAAAAAAGAAGAAGTACTTATCAAGCAATAAGGATTACCAGGTATACGCAGCAGCCTATGATCATCATAGAATAAATACCCAACTGCTCTACAGCCCGTCCCCAGGTTACAGATATCCGACTTAAGTACAACTCGTACTTAGAAACGGATGAAATAGAGCTTTACCGCCAATCCCTCTTTACAGGAGAACCCAAAATATTTAAAATCCAATTGTAACAAGGACAGAAAGTGATGTGAAATTGTCTGAACAGGGGCACAGCTAGCAAAACAAACTTTCCCCTATGCTATCCAAAACTAAAAATAATTTGGATAGAGTTTCCCCTAAAAAAAGTGCCTGCTCCAACTTACATACAAATTCAACTTAAGAACAAACCTATCTTGTTTGTAACCTGGGTACTACCTGTATTAGA
This sequence comes from Bombina bombina, assembly GCF_027579735.1. Taxonomy (NCBI): domain Eukaryota; kingdom Metazoa; phylum Chordata; class Amphibia; order Anura; family Bombinatoridae; genus Bombina; species Bombina bombina. The sequence continues at coordinate 829,119,450 of NC_069499.1, forward strand.
TTAAAGTAATGGTAAACTCTCCCCTTTTTAAAATCAGATCTGGAATGTAAGCGCTATTTTAGATGGAGTTTAATTCATTAGCTGTAATAAAGATGCAGTATAACATGCTTTTTAGATATGATATAGATATATAGATATGAAATTCAAATACTGCATGCTCCTCCGCCCACTTCAAAAGTAAAATTTTCTGTGAGCTAACAGATTGAATTGTTGTCCAATCAGCGCTCTCCCCATATGGCACTTTTGTTGTAGCTAGAGCATTGATTGGAGAGTAATTCAATCATTTAGCTGACAGGAAAATTGACTTTTGAAGTGGGTGGTGTAACGTGGGTTATTTGAATTTCATATCTATATTAATAACTAAATTATAGCGCACCTTCATTACAGCTAATTAATTAAACTCCATCTAAAATAGCGCTTACATTCCAGATCTGATTTTAAAAAGGGGAGAGTTTACCATCACTTTAAGTTTAAATTTAAACAACTTTTACTTCAAATGGTGACAGGGAAAATAAGTTCAACAAGTTTTTTATGTTGTGTTTTCATATTATAACATATCTTTTGAGTATGTCATCTCTTTTAACTGTGAACCCAAACTTATATATGTAGTTGTATGCAAAGGTTAAAGAACTCCAAGATGGATGTGATACAAGCAGGTTTAATGTTATAATCAAGCCAGGTTTAAATTAAAACAAAGCATTATTAATTGACAGTCACTCTTTAAAGGGACATAGTACTCATATGCTAAATCACTTGAAACTGATGCAGTATAAATGTAAAAAGTTGACAGGAAAATATCACCTGAGCATCTCTATGTAAAAAAGGAAGATATTTTACCTCACAATCTCCTCAGCTCAGCAGAGTAAGTGCTGTGTAAAATGTTACACTCAGCTGCTGTCCAGCTGCAGGTAAAAAAAAAAAATTTAAAAATGAAGAAATGAACAGCAGCCAATCAGCATCAGCAGTGCTGAGGTCATGAACTCTTTTACTGTGATCTCATGAGATTTCACTTAACTCTCATGAGGTTTCATAGTAAACTTCCTTAAACTTAATAGGGAAATAAGATGAGAGTGCATGAAAGCTCGCTCCTTCCGCTGTCCCAGGACAGACATGCTGATTTGCTGCTAGAAGTCATTTACAATGGGATGTGGCTACTGAGGAATTGTTGAGGTAAAATATCTTTCTTTTTTACATAGAAATGTTCAGGTGATATTTTCCTGTCAGCTTTTTACAGCTATGCTGCATAACTTTCAAGTGTATCAACATTTGGGTATTATGGCCCTTTAAGTTATATTGACATGCATACAAAGAGAGAAGCGCTCTACCAGGAACGAACAACAGCTCATCAGCTAGTTCTATGGCGATTTACCACCCGGAAGCAGCCTCTTTTAGACCAGTGTGCTTTTCACAAAGGAAAACTTTCCTGAAGTATATCAGTCTGATCCAGCCAGTTAAGGTCAGTCCAGCCCCGAAATACCAGGCAATTCTCCTCTGAACAAGGAACATGACAACCCCAGACGATCGTTTCGGCCTCCTATGGGCCTCGTCAATGAGGTGCAGCCACATTCCTCTAAGCACACTGGGCAAGGAGTCCACGTCTGGTTTCCCCCATCACCCATTGGGAGACTTCCCCAGGGTCATATTAATTTGCATACAAAGAGAGAAGCGCTCTACCAGGAATGAACAACAGCTCATCAGCTAGTTCTATGTTGATTTACCACCCGGAAGCAGCCTCTTTTAGACCAGTGTGCTTTTCACAAAGGAAAACTTTCCTGAAGTATATCAGTCTGATCCCGCCAATTAAGGTCAGTCCAGTCCCGAAATACCAGGCAATTCTCCTCTGAACAAGGAACATGACAACCTCAGACGATCGTTTCGGCCTCCTATGGGCCTCGTTAGTGAGGTGCAGCCACATTCCTATAAGCACACTGGGCAAGGATAAGTTATATTGACAGGTAGGTGACAATATAATTGCCAGAACTGCTTTTATTCCTACCTCCCACCTCAGTTAAATACATTCTTTCATAGGAAAGGTTCCAGAGAAATAGACAAGATTTTAGATGCGAAATATAATAGGCGAGGTGATTGGATGACCTAATCAGAGGAAGGATCCAACTATCCAATAATATTTCTAGATGACCTCCCAAAAGCCAAGGCATAAGAAAGAACTGCAACAAGCACTTAAAGGGATGTGAAACCCACAATTTTTCTTTCATGATTTAGGTAGAACATACCATTTTTAACAAATAGTCAGTTTACTTCTATTATCGAATTTGTTTCATTCTCTTGGTATCATTTGTTGAAGGAGCCGATGTGCACTACTGCTTTGTAACTGAACACATGGGTGAGCCAATAACAATCAGTATATATATGAAGCCATCAATCTGCAGCTAAACCCTAGGTTCTTTGCTGCTCCTGAGCTTACCTAGATAAACCTTTCAGCAAAGGATAACAAGAGAAGGAAGCAAATTAAATAATAGACACAAAATGGAAAGTTGTCTAAATGTGTATGTTCTATCTGAATAATGAAAGAAGGGTTTTGGGTTTCATGTCCCTTTAAACTGCCAAGATTGCCATGTAAATAAGGAGTATACTTATCTGCTTTGCTATTTTCCTTGCAGTTTGTACTATTCTGTAATAACTAATCCCGCGTCTTAAAATGCAATCAAGATAAAAGTCATCTATCTATCATCTTTCTATCATCTATCTGTTTGTCTGTCTAGGAACAGTATCTATCCATCTATCTACAATCTATCTATCTATCATCTATCTGTCTGTTTGTCTATGAACAGTATTTATCTATCTATTTATCTATCATCTGTCTGTCTAGGAACAGTATCTATCTATCTATCTATCTATCTATCAATCATCTATCTATCAATCTGTTTGTCTAGGACCAGTATCTATCTATTTATCTATCATCTGTATGTCTAGGAACAGTATCTATCTATCTATCTATCTATCTATCTATCTATCTATCTATCTATCTATCTATTCTAATAAATCTGCATAAATATGATGTCCTACAGATTTTTTATGTGACATTATATAATTAATGGCCCTTTACAAAATGCAAGTCAATTTCATTTTAATAGAAGTATTGTAAAAAATAGTTTAGTTACTCGTCTTCTAGAAGTACAGGATTTGTTTTTATTTCATTTTAGGTTTTTAACTTGGAAGTCTTCTGGTACTAATTAACCCACAATATTAGTGAGTCATTACAGAAGGCAAATTTTCTGCCAATTAGTGTAGACAGTGTATTTATCAATGGTGACCTACTAATTAACTATTTAGCCACATACCCACTGAGTAAATATTATTCCCCAGACTTGTAAAATGTCTTGCTCTGTAAATGACATATTTCAAGTCACAATACCCAGTAGTGCTGAGATTAGTAAATACAATACTTGAGCTTTAATTATTCATGCTCAGTATTAAGCTGTTATCAACCAATAAGATAAAATTATAATAAGCCACAGATTACAGAGGAGGCCAATAGAAGCACAAAACATGCTTCAGCTCTTGTTTAAACTAAGACAATCATTCAGGCAAAGTGATGAATCTAAAAAAAGAAATGTATTCATTTGCATCTCTAACATACAAATTCATATTTTATTAAACAACCAACATTTCTTAAGTAGTGTCATTCAACAACGCTCTTGATGGTCTGTTCTATAGGTAAATTATGAAGGCAACAAAGTGGTTATTCCAGTTTTAATTATTCAAGATGCAAATACTCTATCAATCTATATATCTATCTGTCTATCTATCACTTAACCCAGCTTGAATTTTTGATGTAAAAACTTTGTATTTAGGTGTAATAGTTTTAAAGGGAAATAATACTCATATGCTAAATTACTTGAAAGTGATACAGTATAACTGTAAAAAGCTGACAAGAATATATCACCTGAGCATAAATATGTAAAAAAGGAAGATATTTCACTTTAAAATTAATTCAGCTCACCGAATAAGTGCTGTGTAAACAGTTATACTTCAGCTACTGTAAAGCTGCAAGTTGAAAAAATGATCAAAACAATAGCCAATCAGCATCAGCAGTGTGAGGTAAGGCTTTGCATTTGCTGTGATCTCATGAGATTTCATATAACTTATTTAAGCTGGACAGGAAAATAACATGACAGTGCCTGCACATGCCAGATGCACACTCCATTGCAAGTCCTGGGACAAGCATCCTGACTGGCTGCTTAAAATCGGTTTACAGTGGGATGTGAATACTTAGGAGATTTGAGGTAAAAAATATTTTTTTTACATAGAGATGTTCAGGTGATATTTTCTTGTCAGCTTTTTACAGCTATGCTGCATCACTTTCAATTGCTTCAACGTTTGAGTATTATGTCCCTTTAACTTTTTATTAAACCAGAAAACAGCTGAGTCTATTGACATTTAGGGGTCAATTTATTAAAGTCTGGTGGACATGATGCGTATCATGTCCGCCACACATTGCTGAATGCGGACTGAATGCAGACAAGCAGTTCTAGTAAACTGCTTGTGCAATACCGCCCCCCTGCAGATTTGCGGCCAGTCGGCCGCTATTAGGGCATGTCAATCAGCCCAGTCATATAGAATCGAACGGATTGCTGTCCGCCACCTCAGAGGTGGTGTATGAGTTAAGGCGCAGCAGTCTATAGACCACTGCTTCTTAACTCCTGTTTCCGGCGAGCCTGAAGGCTCGCGCGGAAACAAGGTGAATTAGCCCAATTCGGCCAATAATAAATTGACCCCTGAGACTGAGCTCTCACAACTACTCAAGCATAGGGAAAAAAGTAATGTGAAAAGCAAAGAATGTCATTGAAAAGTAATGCCATTCAAAATATTAAAGAATAGTTTTTTTTAAGTGATCAAAGATGAATTAGATTAATTCAAAACTCATGCAACAATCAGTGCAAGAGGTAAAAAAAATAGAAACTAGTGTGAAAATGGATTGGAATGGCCTGAAAAACTGAAAAAACAAACAAACAGAAACTCATGTGAAAATAATCTCATTGAATGCCTTAGAATAGACCCCTAAATGCATATCTTCACTGTTTTTTTTTTTAATTTCTTTTTCATTCATGTGATTACTTCTGTTAATGATATATAATAATTTATTTTAATAACCACATTTTCTTTATCACATATACAGTTTTATTTGAGTATATTTTATTCAATAACCTTAAATCAGCCTTTTTTTTTTTAAATGAATTGATCCATGATTAGTGTGCATTGGAATAGAGTATTTTAATTAAAGGTTTCATTATAAGTTAAATTAAAATTTCCTTTTTTGTAAATAATAGGGTGAAGGTCACTTATCAAGCTCATTATTGGATAAATACATTTTATTCATTTATTTTTTTAACGTAAGGTCGTTCTGAAGACTGCATTCTAGTTAATGCCACTAGGTGGAGAAGTAACCTTAACATAACGTCACAACCAGTTCCTAGTTTCAACATGCTTAAAAAAAAACTTTATATGTATGTGCCACTTAAACAGAAATAATTATTGACTCAATCTTTGGAACTAGAAACGTAACAAAAAATATAAAATAAACTACTACTGTTAGTTGGTCCCTTGTTTTTATATAGAAACAGCAAAGACAAGTTGAAATAGGTGTTTTTTTTTAACACTTTCATATGCCTTACCACTGGGTACATGAAAGGAATATAAACAAACAAACAAAGGGTGGTGTGAGTGCTAATCAGGAAAAAGTTTCTGTGCTTGAATCCCTAATATGGTCTGATAAAATCTCCAATTACAGACTATACGATAAAGAGGTGAGAGTGGTGTGGGATAAGCGCTCCAGTTAAGTAGAGCCAACCAGATTATTAAAAAATAAAATGAAATAACAAGAGGAACTAATGATAATAAAAGAGAATTTTTATAGTGATTTAAGTAGATAACTAGTTAATGCATACAGAATATGTTAGCATATACTTAATTACATAAGATGCCGGCATCAGTAACAATCAAACATATTAATCATATTAAAAACAGAAAAATACAGCCGATATAAAATTTCTAAAAGGTTCCCTGAGTGTTTCTTAAAAATATATACGAATATGAATAAACTTGATAAAGGTAAATGACTCTTAGCACAGTGAAATTGGCTCGGCTAAATGTTACCAGTATTATTTTTAAGCAATGGAATATTTGGTCACAGTATTCAGTGGAGGCGTCTGATCTGTTCAGCCGTTAGGAGTAACTGTGAGTGATGGATCGGGAGGTGTGACGTCACGTCACCTGACTATTGTATTCCTCCAATCTCTGTGATATGCTTAAACACAACAAGTTTGAAATTTGTATCCAATTCTCAATTGTAACAAAGTATACTCTTTTATGTGATGGTTAGTATCAATACTTGCAAGTGTCCAATGTCCAAAGAATCTGTCCAAATTTGAAAAAAACGGTTTGTTTTATCAGCAGCTCTGAATCCTATGGAGTGTTGATCCGTTTGGTTTTATGTCCGTTCTGAAATGTGAAACTTGTCCTTATCCGAAGAAGCTCCTAAGCACTTGGTTTTTAGTGTATATTAGGGCTGTGTAAAGGGTCACACAATACTCCCAGCTACCTTACCCAGTGTTTACAAGAGGCTCATAGGTAGCACATAAACGCACACATGCTGTGCGTTTATGTGCTACCTATGAGCCTCTTGTAAACACTGGGTAAGGTAGCTGGGAGTATTGTGTGACCCTTTACACAGCCCTAATATACACTAAAAACCAAGTGCTTAGGAGCTTCTTCGGATAAGGACAAGTTTCACATTTCAGAACGGACATAAAACCAAACGGATCAACACTCCATAGGATTCAGAGCTGCTGATAAAACAAACCGTTTTTTTCAAATTTGGACAGATTCTTTGGACATTGGACACTTGCAAGTATTGATACTAACCATCACATAAACAAGTATACTTTGTTACAATTGAGAATTGGATACAAATTTCAAACTTGTTGTGTTTAAGCATATCACAGAGATTGGAGGAATACAATAGTCAGGTGACGTGACGTCACACCTCCCGATCCATCACTCACAGTTACTCCTAACGGCTGAACAGATCAGACGCCTCCACTGAATACTGTGACCAAATATTCCATTGCTTAAAAATAATACTGGTAACATTTAGCCGAGCCAATTTCACTGTGCTAAGAGTCATTTACCTTTATCAAGTTTATTCATATTCGTATATATTTTTAAGAAACACTCAGGGAACCTTTTAGAAATTTTATATCGGCTGTATTTTTCTGTTTTTAATATGATTAATATGTTTGATTGTTACTGATGCCGGCATCTTATGTAATTAAGTATATGCTAACATATTCTGTATGCATTAACTAGTTATCTACTTAAATCACTATAAAAATTCTCTTTTATTATCATTAGTTCCTCTTGTTATTTCATTTTATTTTTTAATAATCTGGTTGGCTCTACTTAACTGGAGCGCTTATCCCACACCACTCTCACCTCTTTATCAACATGAAAGGAATATTACCAGTGGAGCACAAATTAGCGCTCCCGGTCACAACTTAAACTTCGCTAGAAGCTTTTTGCGTGCGTTAGGTACTGCGTGTATTACACTGTGAAAATAAAAGGCGCAAAAAAGCGGAATTAGAATATCATAACTTCGGCTGATTATATATAGGTATAGCTCTATAAAAACATATATAAGAATATCTATTTATAAATATTTAGAACATATTCCTCTATGTGAAAAACATTGGAATGTGAAATATTTAAACAGTTTATTAAAAATGAATATTGCATAAATATGATTTTACATGTTTTCATCTACTTAACTGCAAAGGGCTCCAATGCACATATATATATACATATATATATATATATATATATATAAATTATGTCTATTTATGTATACATATGTATTCATGTATGTGTATAAATGTATGTAATTACATAAATACATATGTAAGACACACACATATATATATATATATATATATATATATATATAGTATAGTAGAACTGGGTCCAACGGACGGCCTCCGTTGTTGAATGCGATCCAAGAACAGCCGGCACACAGGAAATTTTGCAAAAATCCGATTTATTCAGCAAAAGAGAAACCAGACGTTTCGGCTCTGTCGTAAAGACCGGTCTGTATACCATTGAGAAAGGCTCACGACAGAGACGAAAAGTCTGGTTTCTCTTTTGCTGAATAAATCGGATTTTTGCAAAATTTCCTGTGTGCCGGCTGTTCTTGGATCGCATTCAACAACGGAGGCCATCCGTTGGACCCAGTTCTGCTATACTGTGTGTATTTGCCCTGCCGAGCACCTGGTGGATGCTTATTTGGCGAGTGCCGTTTCCCACAAACGATTTGTATATATATATACATACATATACATATATACATGTATACATGTATATACATGTATATGTATGTTTCTCTATGTTAAAAAGCCCTTTGCAGCCCTTTTTTTCTAACACCTGGGACCTCATATCTTTGAACCCTTATAACTTTTATTTATAAATAAATTGTATTAGTGTAATCAGTGTAACTGTACTTTTAAATGTATTTTTGATGTGTTTTGTGACTCTTTATATCTGCTCTGATCAATTAATCGCGTTTACTTTCAACCTGTAACATGCAAACTACTTCCGACGTGTGCAAACAGGCACAATAAACTCGATATCACTTACGCGCAACAGTTAGCGTGCCACTCGTAATCTACTATAAGGAAGAAATAGTAATAGATAAACATATGATGGGTAAGTTAATTTTATTGTTTGGGTACTTGGGTAGCCTTATGAATATCACAGATTCAATACCAAATCTTCAACTGATTAAACAGCTGTATTTGTTGCCCACGAGGGAAGAGAAATGCATTGTGGTTGAGTGATACATGTTTTTATGCATTTTTTTTATGTCATTTTCAAGAGATATATTTGAGATAAATTGTGGAAGATTTATGCTTAGATTCCAGAGTTAGTGACATCATTAAAAAACACAACTGTATTTGGATGCGCCTAAAAAACTCTCAGGGATCTTAGTCTAAAAGTGAAGTGTTACTGGTATACGAAATATATGATCTAGTATAGATTATTTGAAATGTGAGGAGTGCATACACAAAAATTCCTAAATTATGTATATATCACACAAGACCGTGTCTAATTATTTGGGTATTTATATTTACAAATTATATATCATCTTAAACTTAAAGGAAAAAATGCAGAAATAACGTATATCTTTAGAAATAACGCAGAAATGCAATAAGGAAAATAAAATAGATAAAGATATATGTTATTTCTGCATTTTTTCCTTTAAGTATAAGATGATAATTTGTGTAAAAATACACAAAGGAACTTTTGTGTATCCACTCCTCACATTTCAAATAATCTATACTAGGACATCATATATTCCATATACCAGTAATGCTTCACTTTAAGACTAAGATCCCTGGGAGTTTTTTAGGCACATCCAAATACAGTTGTTTTTTTGACTTGTGAGTAGACTACCATCAAGAGAATAATATTTCTCGCAGGATATGCTATGTGGCGCCCGACATTTGTTTTACAGAAGTATTTTCAAGCTTTGATCCAGAGCTTTTACGTGGGAGAGTGACGGGGGTGTGGACTAAGACCAATCACAGAGAAGATTTTATGTATTACTTCAAGGTATATGGAACTTTTAATCTAATCTTGAGTCTAATATTTGATTTAAAGTGGGCTATAGCCCTTTGTTGCCAGTGGATCTATATAGTACAGGGTACTATGTTATTTGAGATTATGCATATCACAGGCACTCTTGCATTCCCTTACAGTCACATGCCTGGGAATGTTTTCCAGGTATCAACCATCCTTTTCATAAAGACATATTCTGCAAATTTATCCTAAACCAACTACTTTCCAACTTGAAACCATGGCTCTGTTCTCATGTTGCTTTAGTTGTGAAAAATGATTTCAGCCTCAGTTCTGTTAATAAATAATATGATACACTTTCTATCTTGACCATAGGACTAATCTTTATTTGTGATTCTAAAAACTACCACACTAATTATAACTTTAATCTGCATATTTATTTTACAGAAAATACAAATAAAAGTGATATGTTAAATAGCTCCTTAATAACACAAAATATTGAATCTGTTGGTATATATTAGTAAACGTTATTCAGCCTATTTTTGCCAAACTCTTGTGTTTTTTGGTCATGGATTTAGACAGGGTGGGTTCCATGCAGATACTACTATACACACCACATTGTATAACAATCTAAAGTACACATATCACACAAAGCACAAACAATTTAAAAGTCCAATTTTTGTCACACATATAATTTGCTACTTTTGTTCCAAATAGACATTTTTGTGTAAAAATGAAATGCTCTATTTTTTTGTTGTTAGAACATTTTATTTGTAATCAAATGTGTCTTATTTACTCTCTAACTCCTGAGTCATAATATGGGGTCACACAACAGGAATAGAGCTATACATAAATCATTGCTCGTAACTTTATCTGGAGTGGCATGGAACAAAATGTGCACTACAGGGAGCTAGATGACCACATGTGATGAACCAATGACAAGAAGCATATGTACATAGCCTCCAATCCACAGCTATCATTTCTACAAAGGATGTAAAAGTAACAAAGTAAACTTGATAAGAGAAGTAAATTAAAAAGGTCTCTTAAAATTGTGTGCTCTACCAGAATCAAGAAAGTTTAATTTTGACGTTCATATCCTTTTTAGTGAAAAACCTGCATCCAAATATTTTAGGCACAGCTGTAAGGACAAATTTAATTATTTGTCATATTTTGCTTTTTTGCTTCCATGAAGGTCTCTAAAAGTCATTGTTAAAATCTATTCCATTCCTTTTCTCCGATATACTTGTTTTAACTAGATTTTGCTGTTATCTTGTTTAATAGTTAATTTTTTTCTAATTAAAAGCCACTTCACTTCTTAATGACTGAAATAGCTTTGAAAATTTATATTAAAATCAAAGCTGCTATACATTGGACATGTGCATGGCGAAAAAATTCGGTTCGGATCGATTCGTATTTTTTTGAATTTCGGTTTGGATCGATTCGAATTCGGAAAAATTTGAATCAATTCGGTTCGGATTCGTTTCGGATTTATTCGGATTCGAATAAATTTGTCTGGATTCGGTTTGATTCGTTTCGGAAATTCGGAATTTCGGTAAGTGTTAGGTGGGATGTGCTGTGTATTAGACTAGTATTATGTACTGTATATTAGGTGTAACCCATAGCAGAGTGATATAACCTAATATACTGTACAATACTAGTGTAATCCATGGCCATCCGAATCTACCGAATAAATCCGAACTAATTCGGATTTATTTGTTAGATTTGGCACTATTTTAATTCAGAAATTCGAATCGATCCGAATCCCGAATTTTACGAATTCGGCCGAATTTCCGAATCGATCCGAACCGAATCGCACATGTCTACTATACATTGATTTAGATTCATGGTCACTGCAGAGAGGTTTGGTTGTTCAGACAAGATCATGTCTAAATGACTTATCTTTTCCAGCTTATCGGCAGTGGGCGTTCCTGCCATTAATATCTATAGCTGTGCTCAGCGCCCCAATACATCATATCTCGCACATCAAAACATAATCTCTAGCAACTCAGTAACAATAATTACAACAGTGTAATTATTAGAAATATGTTGTTGTGTTTTCTTATGGTAGTCTCACTGGATAGAACGAAATTTGACCTTTACTCAGCATACAGAATTTAACAAGGTTTTCCTTGTTAAGTATCTTGTTTCCTGGTTGTGTATTGCTGTTTCAAAGCTGATGAGGTTGTCTCTTTTTTATATTGGTTTTCTTTAACTTTTTTAAACGTTTCTCCTGTGCATCTGTTAAGAGTGGACTATTTTATAGAAGATTATCTGATTAATTCAATTGTTAAAGGGACACTGAACCCAAATTTTTTCTTTCATGATTCAGATAGAGCATGCAATTTTAAGCAACTTTCTAATTTACTCCTATTATCAATTTTTTCTTCATTCTCTTGCTATCTTTATTTGAAAAAGAAGGCATCTGTAACGATCTGTGATAATATGTAAAGCTCTGTGATATGCAGCAAGTATTTAAGTAAACATTTAAGACCTCTAAGCAGGATAAATAATTGTGGAGTGTTACAAGTTACTAAGTGTGCTTGCTAGTAAGATAAACACTAACTTAATCACTTGTGTTAATTTAGCCTGAGGGATAAGACCCAATAATATGAGTAGTACTAATGAGCTTTATCTTAGGCAGGTCTTATATAGTGCAACAGGAAGCATAAGGGTTAAACATAAATAGTATAAGTCTGTAAAGTCAGATTCACTGGTGACAGGTGAAATATGGAACCCAGACTGCACAGATACAAACAGGAGTTTTACCTTCAATTCAACTGTTGTTTAAAGAGTAATGTCAAATGAGTAAACAGAGACTTAAGCACTCTATATACAGAACCTTAATTCAGAAGCAGAGCCTGTGAGAGGAATCCCAGATGCGGGTAGGTAGAATACTTGCAGGGATTAGTGAGCGTGCAGCGTGGTAATGGCTCCGTGTAGCTGGGAGTCTGTATGCTGTCTGTTTAGACAGGGAGAGTGTGTCAGAGCGGTAGCGTGAATCGGCGCTGCGGTGACGTCAGCGGCTGTGGCAGCTTGAAGCAGAAGCTGCTTGTAACGGCAAAAGGTTTCTCTGATCAGGAGAATCTTGTTTTGGTACTCTAGGTAAGGAGTTGAGCTGCTTTACTTTGGCAATAAACTTCAATAAACCAGCAATGCATCTTGGTTACAAGGAGATTAAATAAGGAAACCTGATCAGCTTAATTGAAATAAAAGGTGGTATGACAGGTTAGATACGCTGTGTAAGGTGGAATGGATTTAGACATGACATATCCCCCCTGCAAAGGAACCCCAAAGGTGTCAAGGCACGGGTCTTTCTGGATGGCGCCTATGGAAATGGGACACCAGACGGGGTGCAGAGAGATTGGAGGCCGGCTCCCAAGAATCCTCGGAAGAATCGAATCCAGCCCAATGCACTAGGTACTCAAGTTGACCATGGCAACGCCTAGAGTCCAAGATAGAGTGGACTTCATACTCAGGATCGGGTGCCGGGGAAGATGGTGGAGGGAGAGGCAGACATCGGGAGGTGTCACAAGGCTTGATGAGGGAGATGTGGAACGTCGGATGGATGCGGTAGGAAGAGGGCAACTGCAGAGTGACCGTGAGAGGGTTGCTGATGGAGATGATGGGAAAAGGCCCCACAAAAAGGTTGTTGAATTTCCTACAAGGAGTAGGTATCCTGAGATTTTTTGTGGCTAACCAAACCAGGTCACCAACCTTGTATACGGGAGGAGCCCGATGTCGGAGGTCATAGGAGCGTTTCTGGGTGGCTTGAGCTTGCTGAATGTTATCTTTGATTACGGTAAATGTTTGTTTGATAGAATTGATCAGGTCATTAACCTGCGGACAAGGAGTGTCAGTTGGAGGTAACGGATGAAATCGTGGGTGGAGTCCGTTGTTGGCATAAAAGGGTGAATACCCCGTGGAGGTGTTGGTAGTGTTATTAAAGGCGAATTCAACGTGTGGTAGGAAAGATAGCCAAGAGTCCTGTTTGTTGGAGCAAAAGCATCTCAAATATTGTTCCAACCACTGATTGGTTCTCTCACATAACCCATTAGATTGCGGATGGTATGCGGTGGTAAGATGTTGTTGGATAGAAAGAGATTGACAAAGATATTTCCAAAACTTGGAGGGGAATTGTGACCCTCTGTCACTGAGGACGGATGTTGGGAGTCCATGTAGTCTAACAACCTCTTTGATGAACAGTTCTGCAGTTTTTTGAGCAGTCGGTAGTGATTCTATTGGAATAAAATGTGCCATTCGTGAGAATAAGTCAACGACAAAGATAACAGTCATGCCGTCGAATTTTGGAAGGTCCACTATGAAGTCCATGGACACACTAGCCCAAGGGCGTTCAGGAATAGGTAAATTCTGTAATAGCCCCAGAGGCAATTGATGTGAGGGTTTACAAGTCTGGCATGTGGGACAAGACTTGACATAATTGTTAACAGACATTCTCATAGATGGCCACCAGAAATATCTGCGAAGTAGATCTAGGGTCTTGTGTATACCCAAGTGACCAGCTAAGGAAGAGTCATGGGAGAGCGATAGGGCTTTGTTGCGGAGCGAAGGAGGTATATAAAGTTTGGAGTGGTTGCAGAGAACTCCGTTGACATCAGGTAAGAGAGGGTAAGAAGATTTTGTTGTATCCAGCTGTTGTTGGGTTTTTAGTTCAGCAAAATCCTTGGAGAGGAGACCTATGATGTGGGACTTGGGGATAATAGTTGAGTAGGATGGGGTTGTCTGGAGTCTAGCATCCTTACAAGAGAGGGCGTCAGCCTTCCCGTTTTTTGTTCCAGGACGGTAAGTGATGGTGTAGGAGAATCGGGAAAAGTAAAGACTCCAGCGGAGCTGACGGGCTGAGAGCGTACGGTTGGTCTGGAGGTATTGCAAGTTCTTATGATCCATGTAAATCACTATGGGTTGTTCTGCGCCCTCCAATAAGTGTCTCCACTGGTCGAAAGATGACTTAATGGCCAAAAGCTCCTTTTCACCAACCGGATAGTTCAACTCCGCTGGTGTCAGAAGTCTGGAAAAGTAACATACTGGATGGAGTGAGTCTTTTGGAGAAGCTTTTTGTGAGAGAACGGAGCCGATAGCGTAGTCTGATGCATCCACCTCTAGAACAAACTGTGCTTTGCTATTAGGTAGTTGTAGAACTGGGGATGTGATAAACCGCAATTTTAGGAGATCAAAGGCGTTCTGTGCCTGGGAAGTCCATAGAAAGGCAGAAGTGGTTTTGGTCAGATTAGTGAGGGGTTTGGTGATGGCTGCGAAATCTTTAATGAACCGTCTGTAAAAATTTGCAAAGCCTAAAAAACGTTGGACGTCTTTTTTATTGGAGGGTCTTGGCCAGGAGGTGATAGCTGTAATTTTACTGTCCTCCATCATGATGTTACTTTTACTAATATTGTAGCCCAAGAAGGAAACCTGACTGACATGGAAAAGGCATTTTTCCAGCTTAACATACAATTTGTGTGTCTGTAGTCTGGATAGTACAAGCCTGACGTGATTGATATGTTCTGAGTAAGAAGAAGAGTAGATTAGGATGTCGTCAAGGTAGACCACCAGAAAAGTGTCAAGAATATCCCTAAAGATGTCATTAATGAAGTTTTGAAATGTTGCCGGAGCATTACAGAGACCGAACGGCATAACGGTATACTCGAAAAGACCATACCTGGTCCTAAATGCCGTCAGCCACTCGTCTCCGGCCCTTATTCTAACAAGGTTGTATGCGCCCCTAAGATCCAGTTTCGTGAATATAGTTGCGCCTCTTAACCTCTCAATCAATTCTGGGATGAGAGGTAGTGGGTATCGGTTCTTTACAGTACGCTTATTGAGTTCCCGATAATCAATTATGGGACGTAAGGACCCATCCTTGTTTTTAACAAAAAAGATGCCGGCTCCGGCAGGGGAAGTGGATGGACGGATAAACCCCTTCTTTAAATTCTCAGCAATGTAAGACTTTAGATGGATTAATTCGGGTCTTGAGAGGGGGTAAATATGCCCATAGGGTATGGTTACCCCAGGGAGAAGGTCAATGGGGCAATCGTAAGGCCTATGTGGAGGCAATGTCTCAGCCTCCTTTTTGTTGAAAACCTCAGAGAAGTCAAGATATGGAGAAGGAATGGTAGGAGTAGTTGTGGAAAGCAAGTTGGAATTAGGAAAACACGTGGAAGTACAGTAAGGTGATGAGAAGGATAAGGTGAGAGAATCCCAATGAACCGTAGGTTGGTGTTTTTTGAGCCAAGAGATACCCAGAACGATAGGATAAATTGGAGAAGAGATGATATCAAAAGAGATAGTCTCAGAATGACCAGAAGTAGATGTAACAAGGAGAGGGATGGTTTGTTGAGAGACTGGACCTGATGCTAATGGTGTACCATCAATGACTTTAAGAGGCATAGGTGTGCTTTTGAACAAAAAAGGTATTTTATTAACTTCAACTAAACTTAAATCAATAAAGTTTGCACATGCTCTGGTGTCAATCATGGCGTTACAGTTTATCCTGTGTCGATCCCACTGCAAAAGTAAGGGTAAAGTAAGATAGGTGATAGATAAGGTTTTTGTATGTAAGCAATGTTTAGTTGTGAGTGCCTTACCTAACTTCTGCTTTGTGAGTAAAGGACATTCTTTAACAGTATGTTCAGTCCCCCCACAATACATACAGAGATTGAGTGTACAGCGTCTAGCCTTCTCTTGTGGGGAAAGAGGTCCTCTGAGGAAACTGATATCCATAGGCTGTTCAGCTGAAGAACTGGAAGTAGGAGGTGTGGGTAAAACCCTGCGTACAGGAGTAGTTGAAGGGTTTCTTTCTTGTCTCCTCTCCCTAAGCCTACGGTCTATAGTGATAGTAAGAGAGTATAACTCTTCAAAGCGGTCTGGTATGCCTACCCTGGCTAATTCGTCCTTAATGTCCTCCGCCAATCCTAGGCGATACTGGTTTTTTAAAGAAACCTCATTCCAGAGGGAATCCCTGGCCCAGATCTTAAAGAGGGTGATATACTCCTCTACCGGTGTTTTTAGCTGCCTGAGGTTTCTTAGTTTACCTTCTGCAGTAACTTGCCGATAGGGGTCGTCATAAAGGGTAGACAAAGCTTTGAGGAATGCATCTAAAGAGTTTAGGATAGGATCCTGGGTCTCATAAAATGAATCTGCCCAGGCCCTAGGTTCTCCCCTCAAGTAGGACAATATAGTGAGCACCTTGCTCCGGTCAGTAGCATAGGTCCTGGGACGTAAGTCAAACAATAGTAGACAGGCATTTCTAAACTGTCTGAAAGTGGAGCGATCACCAGAAAACTTCTCTGGGTATAAGACCTGAGGTTCAGCCTGGTGGTCGTTTCCGGTATTTCTGTTAGATAAAACTTCCCTAAAACAGGCTTTGAGGCTCTGGTTCTCTACTTGCAGCTCTCTAAAAGCCTGGGTCAGATTATCTAAACGTTGGTTAAGGCTGTGTAGTTGTGGGGTCACATCAGAAGGCTCCATTTTAATATGGCTGGTTTATTATGTAACGATCTGTGATAATATGTAAAGCTCTGTGATATGCAGCAAGTATTTAAGTAAACATTTAAGACCTCTAAGCAGGATAAATAATTGTGGAGTGTTACAAGTTACTAAGTGTGCTTGCTAGTAAGATAAACACTAACTTAATCACTTGTGTTAATTTAGCCTGAGGGATAAGACCCAATAATATGAGTAGTACTAATGAGCTTTATCTTAGGCAGGTCTTATATAGTGCAACAGGAAGCATAAGGGTTAAACATAAATAGTATAAGTCTGTAAAGTCAGATTCACTGGTGACAGGTGAAATATGGAACCCAGACTGCACAGATACAAACAGGAGTTTTACCTTCAATTCAACTGTTGTTTAAAGAGTAATGTCAAATGAGTAAACAGAGACTTAAGCACTCTATATACAGAACCTTAATTCAGAAGCAGAGCCTGTGAGAGGAATTCCAGATGCGGGTAGGTAGAATACTTGCAGGGATTAGTGAGCGTGCAGCATGGTAATGGCTCTGTGTAGCTGGGAGTCTGTATGCTGTCTGTTTAGACAGGGAGAGTGTGTCAGAGCGGTAGCGTGAATCTGCGCTGCGGTGACGTCAGCGGCTGTGGCAGCTTGAAGCAGAAGCTGCTTGTAACGGCAAAAGGTTTCTCTGATCAGGAGAATCTTGTTTTGGTACTCTAGGTAAGGAGTTGAGCTGCTTTACTTTGGCAATAAACTTCAATAAACCAGCAATGCATCTTGGTTACAAGGAGATTAAATAAGGAAACCTGATCAGCTTAATTGAAATAAAAGGTGGTATGACAGGTTAGATACGCTGTGTAAGGTGGAATGGATTTAGACATGACAGCATCTAAGCTTTATTTTGGGTTAAGAACTCTGGACAGCACTTTTTTATTGGTGGGTGAATTTATCCACCAATCAGCAAGAACAACCCAGCTTGTTCACCAAAAATGGGCCGGTATCTAAACTTACATTCTTGCATTTCAAATAAAGATACCAAGAGAATAAATAAATGTGATAATAGGAGTAAATAAGAAAGTTGCTTAAAATTTCATGCTCTATCTGAATCACAAAAGAAAATATTTCTTTCAACACCGCCCCCTGCAGACTCGCGGTCAATCGTCCGCCAGCAGGGGGGTGTCAATCAGAGCTCAGAGCAGGTGGACAGGGTTATGGAGCAGCGGTCTTTAGACTGCTGCTTCATAACTGCTGTTTCTGGCAAGTCTGAAGGCTCGCCAGAAACACGGGGCGCCAAGCTCTATTCGGAGCTTGATAGATATGCCCTATAATCTTGTTTGTATGTAAACGCTTTTAACCTAGACATACATTTTTCAACCGGGAAATAGGGTTGCCAGCTGTCTTCCCCAAAATTACTGGACAATCAGCCAGTGAATGGGCACAATGATAAATAGGGTCACACAATGCTCCCCCAAAATCTATACCTTAGTCCCTACTCTTAATCCCACAATTTTTCACAGATAAACAGTGTTTAACCCCCTAGCAGCCAGCAACAAACAAATCAATAGTTGTATCTCTTTGGCTGCCAGTAACACTTGTAAGCAGAAGTGATTTGACATTCTTGACTGCCCCAAACTTCTTTCTGCTACATATTTGTAAATGAGTTTCGGCGTATGAGACATTTTACATATAGCGGACACTCAGGGACTTTAAAAGACTGGAGATGTAAGTGTCCAGTATTTTTGTGAAGATTTTACTGGACAGGCTGCTATAATACTAGACTATCTGGTTGAATACTGAACACCTGGCAACCCTACCTGGAAATAAGATGTGAAAGTCTAAGAAAAGTATAGCACCTCCTTCTTAGTGCAAGCTGTGACTACCAGACCTCCAATCAAATAGAAGAGAAAGACAGCAGCACTTACTCCATAAAAAACAAAATTTATGCTTACCTGATACATTTCTTTCTCTTGTGGTGTATCCAGTCCACGGGTTAATCTATTACTTGTGGGATATTCTCCTTCCCAACAGGAAGTTGCAAGAGGACACCAACAGCAGAGCTGTCTATATAGCTCCTCCCCTAACTGCCACCCCCAGACATTCGACCGAAGACAAGCAAGAAAAAAGGAGAAACTATAGGGTGCAGTGGTGACTGTAGTTTAAAAATAAAAAACACCTGCCTTAAAGTGACAGGGCGGGCCGTGGACTGGATACACCACAAGAGAAAGAAATTTATCAGGTAAGCATAAATTTTGTTTTCTCTTGTAAGGTGTATCCAGTCCACGGGTTCATCCATTACTTGTGGGATACCATACCAAAGCTTTAGGACACGGATGAAGGGAGGGACAAGGCAGGAACTTAAATGGAAGGCACCACTGCCTGCAAGGACTTTCTCCCAAAAATAGCCTCCGAGGAAGCAAAAGTATCAAATTTGTAGAATTTAGAAAAAGTATGAAGCGAAGACCAAGTTGCTGCCTTACAAATCTGATCAACAGAGGCCTCATTTTTAAAAGCCCATGTGGAAGCTACCGCTCTAGTGGAATGAGCTGTAATTCTTTCAGGAGGCTGCTGGCCAGCAGTCTCATAAGCTAAACGGATTATGCTTCTCAGCCAAAAAGAAAGAGAAGATTCTGAAGCCTTTTGGCCTCTCCTCTGTCCAGAGTAGACAACAAACAATGCAGATGTTTGACGAAAATCCTTAGTAGCTTGTAAATAAAACTTTAAAGCACGAACCACGTCAAGTTTGTGTAATAGACGTTCCTTCTTTGAAGAAGGACTAGGACACAGTGATGGAACAACAATCACCTGATTGATATTCTTATTAGATACCACCTTAGGAAGAAACCCAGGTCTGGTACGCAAAACTACCTTATCTGAATGGAAGATCAGATAAGGGGAATCACACTGTAAGGCAGATAACTCTGAAACTCTTCGAGAACCCCTTGAAGAACTTTAAGAACTAAATTTAAACTCCATGGCAGAGCAACAGGTTTAAACACAGGCTTGATTTTAACTAAACCCTGACAAAACGCCTGAACGTCTGGAACATCTGCCAGACGCTTGTGCAGAAGAATAGACAGAGCAGAAATCTGTCCCTTTAAGTAACTGGCTGACAATCCCTTCTCTAATCCTTCTTGGAGAAAGGATAATATCCTAGGAATCCTGACTTTACTCCATGAGTAACCCTTGGATTCACACCAATGAAGATATTTACACCATATCTTATGATAGATTTTCCTGGTGACAGGCTTTCAAACCTGAATTAAGGTATCAATGACCGACTCGGAGAAACCACGTTTTGATAAAATCAAGCGTTCAATCTCCAAACAGTCAGCCGCAGAGAAATTAGATTTGGATGTTTGAATGGACCTTGGAGTAGAAGGTCCTGCCTCAGCGGCAGAGTCCATGGTTGAAGGGATGACATGTCCACCAGATCTGCATACCAAGTCCTGCATGGCCACGCAGGTGCTATCAAAATCACTGAAGCTCTCTCCTGCTTGATCTTGGCAATCAGACGAGGGAGTAGAGGAAATGGTGGGAACACATAAGCCAGGCTGAAGGACCAGGGCACTGCTAGAGCATCTATCAGCGCTGCCTGGGGATCCCTTGACCTGGACCCATAACAAGGAAGCTTGGCGTTCTGACGAGATGCCATCAGATCCAGTTCTGGTTTGCCCCATAGTTGAATCAGCTGGGCAAATACCTCCGGATGGAGCTCCCACTCCCCTGGATGAAAAGTCTGCCGACTTAGAAAATCCGCCTCCCAGTTCTCTACTCCTGGGATATGGATAGCTGAGAGATGGCAAGAGTGAACCTCTGCCCATAGAATTATCTTTGAAACCTCCAACATTGCCAGGGGGCTTCTTGTTCCCCCCTGATGGTTGATATAGGCTACAGTCGTGATATTGTCCGACTGAAATCTGATGAACCTGACCGCAGCTAGTTGAGGCCAAGCCTGAAGAGCATTGAATATCGCTCTCAGTTCCAGAATGTTTATTGAAAGGAGGGCTTCCTCCTGAGTCCACGAACCCTGAGCCTTCATGGAGTTCCAGACTGTGCCCCAGCCCAGAAGGCTGGCATCTGTCGTCACTATAGTCCACTCTGGCCTGCGGAAACTCATTCCCCTGGACAGATGGACCCGAGATAACCACCAGAGAAGAGAATCCCTAGTCTCTTGATCCAGATTTAGCAGAGGGGACAAATCTGTGTAGTCCCCATTCCACTGATTGAGCATGCAAAGTTGCAGTGGTCTGAGATGTAGGCGGGCAAACAGAATTATGTCCATTGCCGCTACCATTAGGCCGATTACTTCCATAAACTGAGCCACTGACGGCCGAGAAGTGGAATGAAGAGCACGGCAGGAAGTTAGAAGTTTTGATAACCTGACCTTTGTCAGAAAAATTTTCATTTCTACTGAATCTATCAGTGTTCCTAGAAAGGAAACTCTTGTGAGAGGGGAGAGAGAACTCTTTTCTTCGTTCACCTTTCACCCGTGAGACCTCAGAAAGGCCAGAACAATGTCCATATGGGACTTGGCGATTTGAAAAGTCGACGCCTGTATCAGAATGTTGTCTAGGTAAGGAGCCACCGCTATGCCCCGTGGCCTTAGAACCGCCAGTAGGGACCCTAGAACCTTCGTAAAGATTCTTGGTGCCGTGGCTAACCCGAAGGGAAGAGCCACAAACTGGTAATGCCTGTCTAAGAAGGCGAGCCTGAGGAACTGATGATGATCTCTGTGAATCGGAATGGGGAGATAAGCATCCTTTAAGACCATGGTAGTCATATATTGACCCTCCTGGATCATAGGGAGGATGGTTCGGATAGTCTCCATCTTGAAGAATGGGACCCTGAGAAATTTGTTTAGGATCTTGAGATCCAAGATTGGTCTGAAAGTTCCCTTTTTTTTGGGAACTATAAACAGATTTGAATAGAAGCCCTGCCCCTGTTCCTCCCATGGAACTGGGTAGATCACTCCGATAACCAGTAGGTCTTGAACACAACGTAAGAATGCCTCTCTCTTTATCTGGTTTACAGATAATTGTGAGAGATGAAATCTCCCCTTTGGAGATGAAGCTTTGAAGTCCAGAAGATATCCCTGGGAAACAATCTCTAATACCCAGGGATCCTGGACGTCTCTTGCCCAAGCCTGGGCGAAGAGGGAAAGTCTGCCCCCCACTAGATCCGGTCCCGGATCGGGGGCTACTCCTTCATGCTGTCTTAGAGGCAGCCGCAGGTTTCTTGGCCTGCTTCCCCTTGTTCCAAGCCTGGTTAGGTCTCCAGACTGGTTTGGGCTGGGCGAAATTTCCCTCTTGTTTTGCATTAGAGGAAACTGAAGCTGCGCCACTCTTGAAGTTTCGAAAGGAATGAAAATTATTCTGTTTGGTCCTTAACTTATTGGACCTATCCTGAGGAAGGGCATGACCTTTACCTCCAGTAATATCAGAAATGATCTCCTTCAGACCGGGCCCGAATAGGGTCTGTCCCTTGAAGGGGATGTTAAGAAGCTTAGACTTTGAAGTAACGTCTGCTGACCAGGACTTAAGCCATAGCGCCCTACGCGCCAAAATGGCAAAACCTGAATTCTTAGCTGTTAGCTTGGCTAAATGAAAAATGGCGTCAGAAATAAAGGAGTTAGCTAACTTAAGAGCTTTAATCCTGTCTAGAGTATCATCTAACGGGGTCTCCACCTGTAGAGCCTCCTCAAGAGACTCAAACCAAAAGGCCGCTGCAGCAGTAACTGGGGCAATGCATGCAAGAGGCTGGAGAATAAAACCTTGATGTATAAAAATTTTCTTAAGGAGACCCTCCAATTTTTTATCCATAGGATCTAGGAAAGCACAACTGTCCTCAACGGGGATAGTTGTACACTTAGCTAGGGAAGAGACTGCTCCCTCCACCTTAGGGACCGTCTGCCACGAGTCCCGTATGGTGGCATCTATGGGAAACATCTTTTTGAAAGCAGGAGGGGGAGAGAACGGCACACCTGGTCTATCCCATTCCTTAGTAATAATTTCCGAAAACCTCTTAGGGACTGGAAAAACATCAGTGTAAACAGGCACTGCAAAGTATTTGTCCATTTTACACAATTTCTCTGGAACCACAAAGGGGTCACAGTCATCCAGAGTCGCTAAAACCCCCCTAAGCAATAAGCGGAGGTGTTCAAGCTTAAATTTAAACGCTGTCATCTCAGAATCAGACTGAAGTAACGCTTCCCTGAGTCTGAAATGTCACCCACAGATAGAAGCTCACCTGCCTCGGCTTCTGAGTATTGTGAGGGTATATCAGACACAGGCAATAAAGCGTCAGAAAGCTCTGTATTAGTTGTAGCCCCAGAGTTGTCTCGCTTTCCTTGTAGCCCTGGCAGTTTGGAGAATACCTCTGTGAGGGTAGCATTCATAACTGCCGCCATGTCCTGTAAGGTAAAAGAATTAGACGCGCTAGATGTACTTTGCGTCACTTGAGCGGGAGTTATAGGTTCTGACACATGGGGAGAGTTAGATGGCATAATCTCCCTCTTTTCAGTCGGAGAATCCCCTGGAGATAAATCTTTAAGCGCCATAATATGGTCTTTATAGTTTATAGAAATTTCAGTACATTTGGTACACATTCTAAGAGGGGGTTCCACAATGGCTTCCAAACATATTGAACAATGAGTTTCCTCTATGTCAGACATGTTTAACAGACTAGTAATGAGACAAGCAAGCTTGGAAAACACTTTAATAAAGGTGAAACAGCAATTAAACAAAAACGTTACTGTGCCTTTAAGAGAAAAAAACTAGCACTTAAACTGCAAAACAGTGAAAAAATACAGTAAAATCTTTGAAATTTTTACAGTGTGAGTAAGGGACTAAAGCAACATTGCACCCACTTGCAAATGGATGATTAACCCCTTAGGCCCCAAACCGGATTGAAAATTTTTTAAAAAAACGTTAAAAATCAATTGAGCACCATGCCACAGCTCTGCTGAGGCTCCTACCTGCCCTTAAATACGATTTTGTGCAGAAATAACCCCTTTGAAATGGTTCTCAGATGCCAGAGGACTCTTCTAGGGAAGCTGGATGTCTCAGTCTGAATTGAAACTGCGCAGTTAGAGTGCTAAAATAGGCCCCTCCCACCATGTACTGGATGTCAGAGGGGCCTTAAGAAAATACTCCTAGGAGCATCTGACTAGCCATGTGGAAACTAGGCCCCAAATAAAGACTTATCTCCCTCAGAGAAAAAACGTCCTATTTTATGAAATCATGTAAACGTTTTGTCACTAAGTAATATGAATATTAACATGAGTATTACCCTGTTTTGTAAGCATGATCCCAGTCGCTGTTAAATCACTGCATCAGGCTTACCTCAAATACACAAGGCTCTGTCAGCATTTTCTAGTACTTATTCATCTCTCTAGAAATAAAAATACTGAACATACCTCAAAGCAGGTAATCTGCAGGCCGTTCCCCCAACTGAAGTTTTCCCATATTCATCAGTTATGTGTGAGAACAGCAATGGACCTTAGTTACAAACCGCTAAGATCATCAAACCTCCAGGCAGAATTCTTCTTCTAATTTCTGCCTGAGAGTAAAACAGTACAACGCCGGTACCGTTTAAAAATAACAAACTCTTGATTGAAGGTAAAACTACACTAAGTCACCACATATCTCTTGATACTTCCTTTCTTGTCGAGAGTTGCAAGAGAATGACTGGGGGTGGCAGTTAGGGGAGGAGCTATATAAACAGCTCTGCTGTGGGTGTCCTCTTGCAACTTCCTGTTGGGAAGGAGAATATCCCACAAGTAATGGATGAACCCGTGGACTGGATACACCTTACAAGAGAAATACCTTTATTACTTCATGAAAGGATCATACAGCAATAACAACAATCTCGCAAATAATCAAGTCTCATGATAATTAAGTGGAGATGCCAGAAACATTGTTATTGCTGTATGACCCTATCAGACACTAATAAAGGTATTTTTATGGTGTAAGTGCTGCTGTCTATTTCACCACCTCTCGAAATAACAACAATCTGCATACATAACTGGTAGAGTTTTATTATCTCCAGCTGTTTGTAGATCACCTTCTCAAGAGCTGACTACAACAGTGCGACTATTGGCAGGGCCCACTACCCATTTGATCCTTAGTTTTGTTTTGTTGTACTCCGCATTTGTTTATAGCGCTGCGGAATCTGTTGGCGCTCTACAAATAACCGATAATAATAATATTATTTCTGACATTCTGTACATTTTGAAACTTTAGAATCTAAGCTGTGATTTTTTTCAATTACCACTGATTAATTAAGAACCTCCCATTATGGATGGGCGAATATTTTGCAACTTTCGAAAAATTAAACAAATTGTAACACATTCATTTGTTTGCTTTGAATTTCGAATGTTTATACATTTTAACATGCCTTTACTGTAATAGTAATTCTAATGCTTGCTTTAAATGTAATATTCGAATAATTTGATTCAAATTATCCAATATTAGAATTTGAAAATTTAAATCAATGTATTTGTAATAGTATTTCTAATCCTTTCTTTAAATTTAAAATTCAAATTATGCAATATTCGAAATAGAAAAATTTGAATCAACACATCTGCATCTATTATGTATCATTTTACTTAATTTCCTACCACATGAACTATTGAACTTCTGAATAGTATTTGTTAAATTGAATGTTAGATTCAAAATTTTGAAACTGGATATTCGATCTAATTATGAACATTCAAAACTAAAAGCAACAAACGAAAATCGGAAATAACATTTGATTACAGAATTTTAATGGGTTTTCCTTCTTATCAACATTCGATTTTCTAAAACAAATGTCCACGGGACTATTCGTTCTACCAAAGGAATTAAACTTTTAGCACATTTGCCCATCCATACCTCCCATCAAACATCTGCACAGCATGTGCAAACAGAAAATTACAACTGACAATATCTTGTGGTGTTGCCATTTCAAAGCGTCAAGGAAACTGATCTACACTGATTCTTTGTTATCTTCCATACTATTGATCATAAATTAAGTCTACATTACTGTTGCATGAATTGCACTTTTCTTCCCAGCTTTTCTTCACTGTTTTCTATCAGAACCATTAAAGGGGAACTCTAATTCAAAAAATATCTAGTGCTTTGTTTCAAAAGTGCATTGTTTTTTCACAAATTCCCGTTCCTCCAATGTATTTAACACCTACTAAGAAGTTAAACACATAAATGAAGTTGAAAACCAGGCAATCTATTCTCTTATTCTACAGTTTGACATAAGGTTGCAGATGGTAACTGGAAGAATCCACATAAGTGGCCTTTGGTTGGCTGCCTTCATAACTTTGCCTATGTGTTTAACCTTTTAGTAGGGATTAAACACACAGGTGGGGTAAAAATGATTAAAAAAAAATTGTTCTAATGAATGTCCCTTTAATAAATATGGAACTTCCTCACAACTAATGTGTGTATGTATTTTCTCTCTCTCTCTCTCTCTCTCTCTCTCTCTCTCTCTCTCTCTCTCTCTCTCTCTCTCACACACACACACATATAATCTTTATTTGTAATGCAACAGTGCTCTGCAGTAAATCATTGCATAAAAGAGAAAGCAAATGGGGACAGAATAATTATATAAAATATATAAAGAATGTGTGTGTATATATATATATAAGAATTTAAATATTTAAAATACTTCCTTTAATGGTCCTAGAGACTCCTTATTCAACCACCTGGGTGTGCACAGGCAATATTGATAGTAAAACCAGCACTCAATCCTGTGAGTGTCAGTGTTACTATTAATATATATCACACACATACACACACGTTAATTGATGTTGTTTTCAAGTGAGAATATTACCCATGTCTGGCAATAACAAGGTGAACAATTTAGTTCTGTGAAGGATACATCTCCTGAATTGCTTTATTACTTTATAGATTCAGAGCTGTGCTTCACTACTACTGAATGGGCATAACTACAGTAAGGTGTATGTTTTGGGCATGTAACTGAGGTGGACATATAGCTGATATAAAAGGGTGACTAATTACCTATGGCTATGATTCCCTGTATAAGTATACACCCTCTTAATTCCAGGACTGGTTTTAATCCCTTGTCCAGCCCTAAAGGGACACTTTTATCCAGGCTGGGGTAGTCTTATACACCTTAGTGCATAGCTCTATCCAATCACAAGGGATTCGGAGAGCATGATCTCACCATAATGATGCTAAGGTCCCTATAAACTTTCAGGTAGTTTTCTATGCTTCTTCCTAAAGAAGGACCATCACTGACTTCCCCTGCACATTTTTAATAAACATACTCTTATTGTGTCTTTTATGGACAAACCTAATATCAATTATTAATTGAGATAATGTTTCCTGTTGTATTATTACAATTAAAAATTCTAATTAGCAACTTAAAAAAATATTTAGAATCCCATTTAAAAATCATTTAAAACACCAGTCAATATTGTAAGTTCTCAAATGGGGATTTTTATTTACACCTTCAGTGCTGCATGTTTTTTTTATTTTCTATAGCCCTATGTTTTGTGAATCGTACTGTTCATATTGAGCAATAGTGTTAATTAAAATAGAAATGACCATAATATTGTTAAAATTAAGTGAACAAATCATATCGGATCATATATATCATTTAAATCTATTATTTAAATAGTATGCTGTGTTGATCTGGATAATCAGATGTTTTTACTTTAGTCTATCTCAATATGCCGCATTATTTTTCAGTGATTTATATAAATGTGTATTTTAATTTATCTTGATTTTCAATCATGATATTAATATATAAATAGGCCTTAGTATACAATTTACATTTATACTAAAAATAGAAATGATTCTTGTTTAAATTTAACCATCAATGACTGACATTATCGATTAAAAGTGATGGTAAATTTGCCTGATATAGAAATAATAAATGTAATCATCTTAATCTTTTATTCTAAGCTTATATATTAAGTTTCATTAATCAAGTTTTTTGTTTTTTTATGCAATAAATTAAAGTTAATCAGTCTCACTGTAGTACCTCTGTCCAACCTTTGATATAGTGCCTTTTTTTCTTTTATTGACATTTTCCAGTGTTAGCCAATCAATTTGCATTTCATGCGGATCTGCAAGAAAAAAGAATCTCTTTGCAGAGCTGCTCAGCAAAAAAGGCAATTTAAAGGGACAGTAAACACCAGAAATGTTAATGTTTAAAAAGATAGATAATCCCTGTATTTACCATTCCCCATTTTTGCATAACCAACACTGTTATATTAATATATTGTTTACCTCTGTGATTACCTTGTATCTAAGCTTTTGCAGACTGCCTCCTTATCTCAGATCTTTTGACAGACTTGCATTTTAGCCAATCAGTGCTGACTCATAAATAACTCCATGGGCGTGAGCACAATGTTATCTATATGGCACACATGATATAATGCCCTCTAGCTTTGAAAAACTGTCAAATGCATTCAGATAAGAGGTGACCTTCAAGGACTTAGAAATTAGCACATGAGACTACCTAGGTTTAGCTTTTAACTAAGAATACCAAGAGTACAAAGCAAATTTTATGATAAAAGTAAATAGGAAAGTTGTTTAAAATTGCCTGCCCTATCTGAATCATTAAAGCTTAAT
Organism: Bombina bombina; assembly: GCF_027579735.1. NCBI lineage: Eukaryota > Metazoa > Chordata > Amphibia > Anura > Bombinatoridae > Bombina > Bombina bombina. Next base: position 829,148,091 of record NC_069499.1, read on the forward strand.
TTGGTCTTTACTTTCCCTTTAATGAAGGGTGGACGGAGGAACGACAGTTAGACCTGGTAATATAAATGCTTAACTTTAATTTAGTTAAAAAAAACTAAACAAAAAGTAGTTAATGAAGAAGTTATAATAAAAGATGGAAAGGATTACATATTATTTCTATATTAAACAGATTTGCCATCACTTTAACTTAGGTAAGAATAGCCTCCTATAAAGTCATCTACAAGGAATCTAATATAATTCAAATTAATTTACTTGTGCACAACAATATATTTGGGATACACACCAAACACAGAATGATCCCAAAAAGTATTTTAAGAAATCTGCATTCTAAAGATTTTGTTTCATTTTTGCAATTATATATTTATATACTAACTTTAAACATACAAAGATAATAATAATAAAAAAAATAAAACAAGTGAAAAATATATTGTAATAAATTGCCCAAGTTATACAATTTATATCACTTTCTGGTCGTGTCTCCTTCCTACATCCCTGTATTACTCGTTAGCAATCTACAGGTAGTGTTTGCTTTTGTTGGAGTAATGGGGAGGTCTATGTAGTTTCTGTAGATGAACAGACACTAAAGACATTGCACTGGGACATTAATTAACCTTTTTAATAGTCCCTATGTTTAGTTCCCCCAGAGCTATACATTTTCTCAACAGGCCATATTTCCATCTGCTGGTGCCCTTTGATCAGTGGCTGGGTTACTGCATGCTCACCATATTGCTGTTCCATCCCAGCTCCCTATTCTTTTTTTGTCTATATGTGTATGTTAGTTATTGGTAATTACTGTGTACAGCATTTCTTAGCAGCAAAAGCCCTGACAGCAGGCAGCTTGCTCCTGTTAGTGTGAGAGATGAAAAGCTTTTCTCTGTACTTGCTGTAGGCAATCCCAACTTATCCTGCATTCTCCTCCCTCTCCTTTTCTTCTTCTCAACAGACACACTCCACCTTCAGCTGCAGGGCACAAGCTGCGCCATATGAGGGATGGCTGAATAGAACAACCAGTGACTGCCTGCATGGTGGTCATATGACCAAGTGTCAGCTGTCAGGCAGAGAAGAATGTCATCAAGTAATTACCTGCCTACTTGCTCTGCCCAGAGGGGAAATATGAGACACAGACAGAGAGATAGAAAAATAATGTAGAAGACAGACTTTGTGGCAAAAATCAATCTCTTTGGATGGTGATCACTGAATACTTCAATAGTTATAACTAATTTTCTAACTGATTTTCAGCATTTGTTATCAGCACAATGGCTAACTAAATTGAATGATAAACATACAAACTCACAATTTTACTCCAAGCTGACCAATTCTGAAATTGATCAACATTTTTCTCCAACTTTTGCAATTTTTTTCCCTTCACATAATGCCCCTCTGCAAACACTGCCCTCATTGCAATCTAGAAGTGCCATGTTAATAAAACACTATATAGAAAATTGTGGGATTTGTGCTTCTTGTTCTAAGCCATTCCAAACTATTAGTCTAAAAACTGCTGCTCCATAACCCTGTACGCCTGCTCTGAGCATGCGGACAGACATCGCCGCAATTCAACCCGATCGAGTACGATCGGGTTGATTGACAACTCCCTGCTGGCGGCCGATTGGCCGCGAATCTGCAGGGGGCAGCATTACACCAGCAGCTCACAAGAGCTGCTGGTGCAATGCTGAATATGGAGAGCGTATTGCTCTCCACATTCAGCAAGGTCTGGCGGACCTGATCTGCACTGTTGGATCAGGTCCACCAGACCTTTGATAAATATCCCCCTCAGTATTAATCATCTAGCTCATTGCTAATCCCCCATTCCTCTCTTTCTATATCTAATCTGCATTAACACTGTTGATTCTCTATGTATTTGTCATGCTAATTTCATGGACATTCCATGTTCATTTCTAACATTACAGACAGAATCAATATTTGCATAATGTATTAAAGGACCATTTAATACAGTAGAATTGCATAATTAACACTTGCATAACAAAAGGACAATGCAATAACACTCTAGATTTTACAAAATCAGATTTTGTATCATTTGTCAGACATCAGCCAATCACAGACTAGTATATGTATACCCTGTGAGCTTGTGCACATGCTCAGTAGGAGCTGGTGCCTCAAAATGTGTGCATATAAAAAGACTGAGCAAAATTTGATAATGGAAATAAATTGGAAATATATTTACAATTGTGTGCCCTTTCTGGACAATGAAAGCTTAATTTTGACTTGAGTGTCCCTTTAAACCTAGTATTAATCAAGTACATGTGCCATGAATACACCATACACATTTATCATTTAATCCAATGGTTTTTGGCTTCCTTTCTTTGACGTTCTAAATAACAGAAGTGGTATGAATTAGTGAAGCCAGCTGAGTTGCGAAATGATATAAAAGGAAATCTGGGTTTTCCTATTCTTCAAGGGTGATTTTCCCAAGGGTTTCCACACACCTGTACTAAAGAACATTAGGAATACTTTCAATAACCAAGTTATTATTAATGATGGTGGTTTTCAATTAACCAATAATAGCAGTGTCAAGGTGTATATGGTTAACTACTTACCTATTACTTTGTGTACTTGTATAATGAATCAAGATTTTTAAAACATCAAAACACAACTATAAATTAACATCCTTATAACTGTTTTTATATGTTTACAGTTTTCATAGTTTAAACATGTGACTAGAACTATACATACTACCAGGACATACTTGAAAACGAGAGAAATCTCAATGTATCCTTCCTGGTAAAATATTTTATAAATAAATAAATAAATTAATGCATATAGGTTTTATGGGCAAACGTTTTACCATGGCTATTTTTTTTTATTACCAATGATTTCTTGTACATTTTAATTCTGTAACAGCTCCTGCTTTAAAATGGAGAGCCCCTATGGAGTTACTTATGCAAATATCTCAATATTGCGTCTTTTGATGAATATAACTCTTGCTGGGAAACCAGAATGATTGCCCTTGGTAGAAAAGTTACTTCTAACAATTTCAATTAAGTTTACACAGCAACCCCCTCTTTGCATCTGTTTTAAGGCTGGTAAATATTCACACTGTGTCCAGTTGCACGGATCAATTAGAATAACATTTATGTGGCATATGGCTTCTTCAGGTCACTGTGTGAAAAGTGAATGGGCAGCAATGGTCACTTTAGCCTTAGGAGGAAATAACCGAAGAGACACAAAAAGGCACATGCCACAGTTATTGCAGCAAAGCTATTGACACTAATTATAACCAGCAGCAAACATACTGATTAGGCATCCTGACCTCCAACTAGAAATAATAGAGAGATAATGGTATGGATTTAAGATGATACCTTTTGTAATCTTGCATTTACACATATAGTAAAAGATAACTATTTGCCTACATTCATATCAATCACAAGTTCCACACAAAATCTACATTGCAATTTTTTTTTAAAAAAAGTAGATAATGAATTCAGTATTGATAATGACAGCCTTATGTGTTTTAATACAGTTGTTTGATTTTTCACTTCACCATTAAAGGGATATGAAACCCAAAAATATTATGTTGTGACTCAGACAGAACATACCATTTTAAAAAAGTTCAGATTTACTTCTATTATCAAATTTGCTTAAAGGGACACTGAACCCAAAATGTTTCTTTCGTAATTCAGATAGAGCATGCAATTTTAAGCAACTTTCTAATTTACTCCTATTATCATTTTTTCTTTGTTCTCTTGCTATCTTTATATAAAAAAGAAGGCATCTAAGCTTTTTCCTTGGTTCAGCACTCTGGACAGCAATTTTTGATTGGTGGATGCATTTATCCACCAATCAGCAAGGACAACCTAGGTTGTTCACCAAAAATGGGCCAGCATCTAAACTTGCATTCTTGCATTTCAAATAAAGATACCAAGAGAATAAGGAACATTTGATAATAGGAGTAAATTACAAAGTTGTTTAAAATTTCATACTCTATCTGAATCACACAAGAAAAATTTGGGTTCAGTGTCCCTTTAATTCCCATGATTTTCTTTGCTGAAGAGATACCTAGGTAGTCATCTGAAGTATTACATGGCAGGATATAGTGCTGCCATCTAGTGTTCTAGCTAATGGATAATATCCTTGCAAAACTGCTGCCATATAGCGCTCTAGAAATGGCCCGGCTCCTAAGCATATGTCCCTGCTTTTCAAAAAAAGATACCAACAGAACCAATAAAAATTGATAATAGATGTAAATTAGAAAGTTGTTTAAAATTCTATCTGAATCATGAAAGAAACATGTTGGGTTTCATATCCCTTTAATATAAATTTATGGCACGTGCAATTAATTATTTTATATCACTTTAAATAATTTGATAAACCTATTTTAATTGACATAATTAATGGATACTTTAATCATTACATTTAATGCACAAGTTTCATAGTTAAGTAATTTTTTTTTTATTTTAAAAAATGATTCTTTTTAACAGATCCATGGTGTAAACGTTATGATGAACAAGTAATTCTGGAGTTTTCAAATCGATTGGGATAGGGTCAAACTTTAAAAGCACAGGAAAACCCACTTTATTAGGCATCCTGATGGATTGGAATATGCAGCAAATGTTTCTCAGCTGTTATATACTAGGCACCTTTCTAATCATGTTCCACCACTGATATCTGTTTCATATTTACAGTAGGTGAAATCAATGAAAACTCTGTAACACATTTCATTTTCTCTCCTTCCTAACCCTCTTACTTTCTCATGCGCCCTTTCTTATTCATCACCCATCGTTATTCCTCTTTTGAAGGCACAAAGAGAGCAATAGGAATCCATGAGCGGAATACAATCAGAAAATGTTACAGAATATTTTGAACTAAACTGCTCTACAGTGTTAATGGTACCTTCTCCTACTATATTACAGGTGGCCCTTGTTTTACAACGGTTCAATTTACACCGTTTCACAATAACAACCTTTTTTTCCAGTCATGTGACTTCTATTGAAAAGCATTGAGAAGCAGTGCATTTATTAAAGTAGCAAGTAGGTGGAACTGTCTGCTTGTGTTGCAGCAAAGTCAAGCAAGCTGAAATTAATCAGTTTAACCAGATCTGAGCAATCGAGCATATTTCAAAGGAACATGATTTTCCTGCCTATAAATCAGTCCAGATTGGAATGCATAGAAAGAACTGTTTGCAGAAAAATGCAAGTGAAGTCTGTGTTGTGTGATTATTTTATTAGGTTTATAATGCTGTTAAGCAAATGTTTTTGTTCATTTAACTTAGTTTAATTATATATTTTGTGTTGTGTGATTATTTTATTAGGTTTATAATGCTGTTTAGCATTTAAAGTCTTCATTTCAAAGCTTTAAAAATAAATGTATTAGGTGTTACTTATAACAATTTTCAGAGGGGCCTGGAACCTATCTCCCTCACTTCCCATTGACTTACATTATAAACTGGGTTTCAATTTACAACGGTTTCAATTTACAACCATTCCTTCTGGAACCTAACCCCGGCGTAAACTGAGGGCTACCTGTATTTTGTTTTGTTTAATCTGTTTTATGTCCCTTGATTTCTATTTTACAGGGAATCAGTGAGATTATGTACCCCTACTCATGTGCATAAATAAAATAAGTTACCAGAACTGTAGTTATGAGGATATGACATAAATTATACACACATCTTCTAAAACAATTTGGGAATGTAGCTCCAACGATAATACGTTTTTCTGATTCGGTAATGCTAACTTCTTGCTAATATGGACACATAAATCATTCTCTAGACAACAATACACCAAAATGTAACAACTGAAGAAAATAGCTTCTGCAAAATTCCGTTTTAATTTCAAATTATGAAGAAATCATATCTGGAAGTGGCAGGTTAAAGTTTTTGCATTTTCTTTCATTCTCCTTTAATATCATTTTTTTATTATTACTACTGAACAGGGCCTGATTGGGACCAAAATGAGACCCTGGCATATTAAGGTAGAGCAGCCCACTCCTCCAAGAATGGTTTTGGCAAATATAAAACTATTTTAAAGTTTAAATAAGTTTAGACTTTTCATGTAGATAGACAGACAAACTAACCACATCTTCACAGAGGACTCCTAGCACATGGTAATGTATTTGAGTTTACACACAAGCAATAGTATTATTACCAGTCTCTAAATTGAGGACAAACTACTGTGAATTACTAGTAACTGTAATTGATGTTTATGTAGGTTAAAGGCACAGTCTATTCCAGAATTTTTATTGCTTAAAGATATAGATAATCCCATTCCCCAATTTTGCATAACCAACACGGTTATATTAATATACTGTTTACCTCTATGATTACCTTGTATCTAATCCTCTGCAGACTGCCCCCCTTATCTTAGTTCTTTTGACAGATTTGCGGTTTAGCCAATCAGTGCTGACTCATAAATAACTCCACGGGATTGAGCACAATGTTGTATATATGGCACACATGAACTAGCGCTATGTAGCTGTGAAAAACTGCCAAAATGCACTGAGATAAGAATCGACCTTCAAGGGCGTAGAAACTAACATATGAGCCTACTTAGGTTTAGCTTTCAACAAAAAATACCAAGAGAACAAAGAATTTAATGATAAAAGCTCATTTGAATGTTGTTTAAAATTACATGCCCTATCTGAATCATGAAAGTTTAATTTTGACTAGACTGTTCCTTTAAAGGGACATGAAACCCCAATTTCTTTTTCATGATTTAGGTACAACTTTCCAATTTACTTCTATTATCAAATTTGTTCTATTCTCTTGGTATCATTTGTTGAAGAGGCAACAATGCACTACTGGTTTCCAACTGAACACACATGGGTGAGCCAATGACAATTGGTATATATATGCAGCCACCAATCAGCAGCTAGAACCTAAGTTCTTTGCTGCTCCCGAGCTCACCTAGATAAACTTTTCAGCAAATGATAACAAGAGAAGGAATAAATTAAATAGCAGTAAATTGGAAAGTTGTTTAAAATTGTATGCTCTGTCTAAATCATGAATGTCTAATTATGACTTTACTGTCCCTTTAAGCTTACATGAAAATAAGTAAAAACACAATGAAACCATGTTTAGGTTGTTTTCTTTGTTGTCTTGGTATTATTTGTTGAAAAGCAGGGCCGTATGCTTAGGAGCCAGCCCATTTCTGGAGCACTATATGGCAGCAGTTTTTAAGAATGTTATCCATTTGCAAGAGCACTATTTTCTGCCGTGTAGTGCTCCAGATGCCTACCTAGGTATCTCTTCAATGCAGAATATCATAGGAACAAAGCAAATTTGCTAACAGAAGTAAATTATTAGTAAATTATTATTTTTTTTAAATTGTGTGCTCTGAGGCCGAATTATCAAATGTCTGTCGGACCTGATCCAACAGTGCAGATCAGGTCCGCCAGACCTCGCTGAATACGGCGAGCAATACGCTCTCCGTATTCAGCATTGCACCAGCAGCTCATAAGAGCTGCTGGTGCAACGCCGCCCCCTGCAGACTCGCGGCCAATGGGCCGCCAGCAGGGAGGTGTCAATCAACCCAATCGTACTCGATCGGGTTGATTTCCGGCGATTCCTGTCCGCCTCATCAGAGCAGGCGGACAGGGTTATGGAGCAGCGGTCTTTAGACCGCCGTTTCATAACTGGTGTTTCTGGCGAGTCTGAAGACTCGCCAGAAACACGGGCCCACACAGATTGTGTTTTTTTACACAATCTGCTTCTTCTTATGTTTCAATTAGCATATTTTTTACTATATATAAGCATTGTTAGGCTTGTCCTGGTTAGTATAAAGTTATTTGTTTTGCAGTTGTTATCTATTAAAGCCAGTTAGGGAAAGATGTAGCAGGGTTAGCTCTGAGAATTATAAAAGCCACAATTGCAACTAAATTGCAAGAAAAGGGGGCAAAACAAATAACGGACTTATATTGCAAAGTTGTTTTACTATGTAAAACTAACATTTTATAGAAAAAATATCAACGTGTTTTGCTGCCCCTTTTCAGTTTTCTAAAGAATTAAATGAATGTCATTGCAGAAACTAAAGTAAATATATATTACATATTTTAAAGGGGAAAATGACCTAAAATAAAAATGAACTCCAATGAGAAATAACTATATAGATATAATTTCCTGCTGCAGTATATTAATGTGCTGGAAGTGAAATATAATTCCTGTTAAGTTGATTTTTATTAATTATTTGTTACTAGGAGCACAGTCATCTTTAAAGGGACATTCCAGCTAAAATTGGGATCCACATGGATGCATTGCAGTATTGCATTTGTAGTATTTCTGTAATATACATGTATTAGCAAACATGCTTCTTTTAAAAGCTATAGCTGTATTAAAAGTTGATCAGAAAGCCTAAGGTGTTTGTAACATCTGGTAATGACTCAGTTTGTTAATTGCTGACATCATACAAGCCCCACTTGTGCTCTGAGCAGCTGCAGTATTTAAAATACTGGTGCACTTAGAATATTGCACATGCAGCGAAAAATACTAATACTAAAACAGTGATAACTTAATCATGAGGCATTTTTTGCCAATACTTGTATATTGTATATATGTTTCTATTCAAAGAAGTAATTCTTTTATGTGCATTAAAATTTTGACTGGTATGTCCCTTTAAAATGTTTTGGGTTATTAGAATGCGAAAAAAATTTTAGTCTCAAATAATAAAAAATAGTTATCGTCTTTACTAAGGGGTTTAAAATTGTCATAATATTTAAGTTTTGCTTGCAGTTTTTTTTTTGGAATCCACTGATTTAACTATTCTCTAAACAGGATTCTGTTTCTTTTTTTTTAATGAGTATTTGACCAACACAAGATTAAGCGTCAGGGACACCCTTTTGGAAGATCGTATGTCTGAATCTAATTTGGTTGGGTAGTTTTGTCATTTCCATTTCTTATCTTGCGTTCCACACGCCCCTGCTACATTTCATTCCACGTATCCCACATCAGAGATCAGGTTACTTAGCCTTCACAATGTACTCTCATATATTATTTAGAGTGTTATTGTATATTTTAGTGTACCGGCACAAAGAAATAACAACACAGAAGAAGGCAAATCAAACACTTTTCTGTTATTTTAATTGAGATTGACTATGGTCCTTTCCACTCAGTAATGGTCACCAATAATTTATGTTTTCATATAAATCCAATAACCCCCATAAGGCAGACATCTAACATGAATACAAGGGTCAGGGTTTTGGATTCCTTAGCTTTTCCTGGCACCTGCAGTTATGTTTTATTTATATGCCACTGCAGACCCTCAACTCCACACACCTGTGTTACAAAAGGGTGTTAACATTAAAGTTGAGATGAACACAAGATGGGTGGTGGAGTGGAATTTAATTAAATGTCTTCTTCACAAAGCAACAGCCATTATATAGCAGGGTGAAGTCTACTATCTATTTTTTTTATTATTTAATTGCATAAATACCACAGTAGAGGCCTAGAAAATGTTTTAGGGTTTACACCTCACTGACAGACTTTAGAACAGTTTTGTTTTGTTTTTTTAGAAATCTTTCATATTGTTTTTCAGACGTAGCATCTTTATTATTCCAATAAATATGAATATGGCATAAATGTTTTAGAAATCCACCGATTAATTTAGTTATTCAGGCCACGCCCATACACTTTGAGAGTAAGACCGGGGTCTCCAGGTACTGTATACTTAAAACTCTTAGGGCCAGTTTACAAGTGGAATGCTAACAGTTAAGCACAAGTGAAAAGGTGTTTATCACGGGTGTTAGCGTGCATCGGGTTTTACGCTCATATTAAAAGTTGAAAGTAAACGCGATCGCTGGTGCGCAATTGAAGTTAACGCTTGTCGGGATAGCACCACCTCAGAGCACTGGTTAACAATTTTGCGACAGAAAAAAGTGTCACAGAACACATCAAAAATACATTACAAAGTGCAGTTACACTCATAATAACTCTGTCTAATATAACTTTTTTTGTGAAATATTTTTAAAATAAATTTTAAGGGCTCAAAGATATGAGGTCTCAGGTGCTAGGGAAAAAAGGCAGACAAAGGGCTTTAACCCTTTAGAGACCGGACCATTTTTCAATTTTCTTACCCTTAAGGACCAGGGCTATTTTTGCATTTCTGCGGTGTTTGTGTTTAGCGGTAATTGTCCTCTTACTCATTTACTGTACCCAAACATATTACATACCGTTTTTCTCGCCATTAAATCGACTTTTTTAAAGATACCATTATTTTCATCATATCATATATTTTACTATAAATAAAATTATAAAATATAACAAAATTGAAAAAACACACTTTTTCTAACTTTGACCCCCAAAATCTGTTACACATCTACAACCACCAAAAAAACACCCATGCTAAATAATTTCTAAATTTTGTCCTGAGTGTAGAAATACCCAATGTTTACACGTTCTTTGCTTTTTTTGCAAGTTATAGGGCAATAAGTACAAGTAGCACTTTGCTATTTCCAAACCATTTTTTTTTTTCAAAATTAGCGCTAGTTACATTGGGACACTGATATCTGTCAGGAATCAATGAATAACCCTTCACATGTATATATTTCTTTTTAGTGGACAACCCAAAGGCCCCTATTTAAGAAAGGTCTTGCGGACCTGATCCGACACTGCGGATCAGGTCCGCAAGACCTCGCTGAATGCGGAGAGCAATGTGCTCTCCGTATTCAGCTCTTGTGAGCTGCTGGTGCAACGCCGCCCCCTGCGTACTCGATCGGGTTGATTTCTGGCGATTCCTGTCCGCCTCCTCAGAGTAGGCGGACAGGGTTATGGAGCAGCGGTCTTTAGACCGCAGCTCCATAACTTGTGTTTCTGGCGAGTCTGAAGACAGGCCACAAGCTCCCAAAGGAGCATGTTAAATGGGCCCCAATGTATTGATCTAAGCCCATTTTGGTATATTTCATGCCACCATTTCACCGCCAAATGCGATTAAATAAAAAAAATTGTTAACTTTTTTAGCTTTCTCACTGAAATTATTTACAAACAGCTTGTGCAATTATGGCACAAATGGTTGTAAATGCTTCTCTGGGATCCCCCTTGTTCAGAAATAGCAGACATTTATGGCTTTGACATTACTTTTTGGTAATTGAAAGGCCGCTAAATGCCGCTGCGCACCACACTTGTATTATGTCCTGCAGTGAAGGGCTTAATCAGGTAGCTTGTAGGGAGCTTGTAGGGTTAATTTTAACACCCCCTGAATATGAAGGCTCATGTGGAAACAGCTGCATTTGGGCCGATTGACCGCTTGGTAAATTGGCCCCTAGTTAGCAACACCACTCTTCTTTAATATCTAAAAACATCTTGTATTAAAAACATAATTTATGCTTACCTGATAAATTCCTTTCTTCTGTTGTGTGATCAGTCCACGGGTCATCATTACTTCTGGGATATTATCTGCTCCCCTACAGGAAGTGCAAGAGGATTCACCCAGCAGAGTTGCTATATAGCTCCTCCCCTCTACGTCACCTCCAGTCATTCGACCAAAGACCAACGAGAAAGGAGAAGCCAAGGGTGCAGTGGTGACTGAATTATAATTTAAAAAATATGTACCTGCCTTAAAAAACAGGGCGGGCCGTGGACTGATCACACAACAGAAGAAAGGAATTTATCAGGTAAGCATAAATTATGTTTTCTTCTGTTATGTGTGATCAGTCCACGGGTCATCATTACTTCTGGGATACCAATACCAAAGCAAAAGTACACGGATGACGGGAGGGATAGGTAGGCTCATTATACAGAAGGAACCACTGCCTGAAGAACCTTTCTCCCAAAAATAGCCTCCGAAGAAGCAAAAGTGTCAAATTTGTAAAATTTGGAAAAAGTATGAAGCGAAGACCAAGTTGCAGCCTTGCAAATCTGTTCAACAGAGGCCTCATTCTTAAAGGCCCAAGTGGAAGCCACAGCTCTAGTGGAATGAGCTGTAATTCTTTCAGGAGGCTGCTGTCCAGCAGTCTCATAGGCTAAACGTATTATGCTACGAAGCCAAAAAGAGAGAGAGGTAGCAGAAGCTTTTTGACCTCTCCTCTGTCCAGAATAAACGACAAACAGGGAAGAAGTTTGGCGAAAATCTTTAGTTGCCTGCAAGTAGAACTTGAGGGCACGAACTACATCCAGATTGTGTAGAAGACGTTCCTTCTTTGAAGAAGGATTTGGACACAAGGATGGAACAACAATCTCTTGATTGATATTCCTGTTAGAGACAACCTTAGGTAAGAACCCAGGTTTAGTACGCAGAACTACCTTGTCTGAGTGAAAGATCAGATAAGGAGAATCACAATGTAGGGCTGATAACTCAGAGACTCTTCGAGCCGAGGAAATAGCCATTAAAAATAGAACTTTCCAAGATAACAATCTTATATCAATGGAATGAAGGGGTTCAAACGGAACACCCTGTAAAACGTTAAGAACTAAGTTTAAACTCCATGGCGGAGCAACAGTTTTAAACACAGGCTTGATCCTAGCTAAAGCCTGACAAAAGGCCTGGATGTCTGAATTTTCTGACAGACGCCTGTGTAACAAGATGGACAGAGCTGAGATCTGTCCCTTTAATGAGCTAGCCGATAAACCCTTTTCTAAACCTTCTTGTAGAAAAGACAATATCCTAGGAATCCTAACCTTACTCCAGGAGTAATCTTTGGATTCACACCAGTATAGGTATTTACGCCATATTTTATGGTAAATCTTTCTGGTAACAGGCTTCCTAGCCTGTATCAGGGTATCAATAACCGACTCAGAAAAACCACGTTTTGATAAAATCAAGCGTTCAATTTCTAAGCAGTCAGCTTCAGAGAAGTTAGACTTTGATGTTTGAATGGACCCTGAATCAGAAGGTCCTGTCTTAGAGGTAGAGACCACGGCGGACAGGATGACATGTCCACTAGATCTGCATACCAAGTCCTGCGCGGCCATGCAGGCGCTATTAGAATCACTGATGCTCTCTCCTGTTTGATTTTGGCAATCAATCGAGGAAGCAGCGGGAAGGGTGGAAACACATAAGCCATCCTGAAGTTCCAAGGTGCTGTCAAAGCATCTATCAGAACCGCTCCCGGATCCCTGGATCTGGATCCGTAGCGAGGAAGTTTGGCGTTCTGGCGAGACGCCATGAGATCTATCTCTGGTTTGCCCCAACGTCGAAGTATTTGGGCAAAGACCTCCGGATGAAGTTCCCACTCCCCCGGATGAAGAGTCTGGCGACTCAAGAAATCCGCCTCCCAGTTCTCCACTCCCGGGATGTGGATTGCTGACAGGTGGCAAGAGTGAGACTCTGCCCAGCGAATTATCTTTGATACTTCTATCATTGCTAGGGAGCTTCTTGTCCCTCCTTGATGGTTGATGTAAGCTACAGTCGTGATGTTGTCCGACTGAAACCTGATGAACCCCCGAGTCTTTAACTGGGGCCAAGCTAGAAGGGCATTGAGAACTGCTCTCAATTCCAGAATGTTTATTGGCAGGAGACTTTCCTCCTGACTCCATTGTCCCTGAGCCTTCAGAGAATTCCAGACAGCGCCCCAACCTAGAAGGCTGGCGTCTGTTGTTACAATTGTCCAGTCCGGCCTGCTGAACGGCATCCCCCTGGACAGATGTGGTCGAGAAAGCCACCATAGAAGAGAGTTTCTGGTCTCTTGATCCAGATTCAGAGTGGGGGACAAATCTGAGTAATCCCCATTCCACTGACTCAGCATGCACAATTGCAGCGGTCTGAGATGTAGGCGTGCAAAGGGTACTATGTCCATTGCTGCTACCATTAAGCCGATCACCTCCATGCATTGAGCTACTGACGGGAGTTGAATGGAATGAAGGACACGGCATGTATTTAGAAGCTTTGTTAATCTGTCTTCTGTCAGATAAATCTTCATTTCTACAGAATCTATAAGAGTCCCCAAGAATGGAACTCTTGTGAGAGGCAAGAGAGAACTCTTCTTTTCGTTCACTTTCCATCCATGCGACCTTAGAAATGCCAGAACTAACTCTGTATGAGACTTGGCAGTTTGAAAGCTTGAAGCTTGTATCAGAATGTCGTCTAGGTACGGAGCTACCGAAATTCCTCGCGGTCTCAGAACCGCTAGAAGGGCACCCAGAACCTTTGTGAAGATTCTTGGAGCCGTAGCCAATCCGAATGGAAGGGCTACAAACTGGTAATGCCTGTCTAAGAAGGCAAACCTTAGATACCGGTAATGATCTTTGTGAATCGGTATGTGAAGGTAAGCATCCTTTAAATCCACTGTGGTCATGTACTGACCCTTTTGGATCATGGGTAAGATTGTCCGAATAGTTTCCATTTTGAACGATGGAACTCTTAGGAATTTGTTTAGGATCTTTAAATCCAAGATTGGCCTGAAAGTTCCCTCTTTTTTGGGAACCACAAACAGGTTTGAGTAAAACCCTTGTCCTTGTTCCGACCGCGGAACCGGATGGATCACTCCCATTAATAATAGATCTTGTACACAGCGTAGAAACGCGTCTTTCTTTATTTGGTTTGTTGACAACCTTGACAGATGAAATCTCCCTCTTGGGGGAGATAATTTGAAGTCTAGAAGGTATCCCTGAGATATGATCTCTAGCGCCCAGGGATCCTGGACATCTCTTGCCCAAGCCTGGGCGAAGAGAGAGAGTCTGCCCCCCACTAGATCCGGTCCCGGATCGGGGGCCCTCGGTTCATGCTGTCTTAGGGGCAGCAGCAGGTTTTCTGGCCTGCTTGCCCTTATTCCAGGACTGGTTAGGTTTCCAGCCTTGTCTGTAACGAGCAACAGCTCCTTCCTGTTTTGGTGCAGTGGAAGTTGATGCTGCACCTGCTTTGAAATTCCGAAAGGGACGAAAATTAGACTGTCTAGCCTTAGCTTTGGCTTTGTCTTGAGGTAGAGCGTGGCCCTTACCTCCTGTAATGTCAGCGATAATTTCTTTCAAACCGGGCCCAAATAAAGTTTGCCCCTTGAAAGGTATATTAAGTAATTTGGACTTAGAAGTTACATCAGCCGACCAGGATTTTAGCCACAGCGCCCTACGTGCCTGAATGGCGAATCCTGAATTCTTAGCCGTAAGTTTGGTTAAATGTACTACGGCCTCCGAAATGAATGAATTAGCTAGTTTAAGGACTCTAAGCCTGTCCGTAATGTCGTCCAGCGTAGCGGAACTAAGGTTCTCTTCCAGAGACTCAATCCAAAATGCTGCCGCAGCCGTGATCGGCGCGATGCATGCAAGGGGTTGCAATATAAAACCTTGTTGAACAAACATTTTCTTAAGGTAACCCTCTAATTTTTTATCCATAGGATCTGAAAAAGCACAGCTATCCTCCACCGGGATAGTGGTGCGCTTAGCTAAAGTAGAAACTGCTCCCTCCACCTTAGGGACCGTTTGCCATAAGTCCCGTGTGGTGGCGTCTATTGGAAACATTTTTCTAAATATTGGAGGGGGTGAGAACGGCACACCGGGTCTATCCCACTCCTTAGTAACAATTTCAGTTAATCTCTTAGGTATAGGAAAAACGTCAGTACTCGCCGGTACCGCAAAGTATTTATCCAACCTACACATTTTCTCTGGTATTGCAACAGTATTACAATCGTTAAGAGCCGCTAAGACCTCCCCTAGTAATACACGGAGGTTTTCCAATTTAAATTTAAAATTTGAAATATCTGAATCCAATCTGCTTGGATCAGAACCGTCACCTACAGAATGAAGCTCTCCGTCCTCATGCTCTGCAAGCTGTGACGCAGTATCAGACATGGCCCTAGAATTATCAGCGCACTCTGTTCTCACCCCAGAGTGATCACGCTTGCCTCTTAGTTCTGGTAACTTAGCCAAAACTTCAGTCATAACAGTAGCCATATCTTGTAATGTTATCTGTAATGGCTGCCCAGATGTACTAGGCGCCATAATATCACGCACCTCCCGGGCGGGAGACGCAGGTACTGACACGTGAGGCGAGTTAGACGGCATAACTCTCCCCTCGCTGTTTGGTGAAATTTGTTCAATTTGTACAGATTGGCTTTTATTTAAAGTAGCATCAATACAGTTAGTACATAAATTTCTATTGGGCTCCACCTTGGCATTGGAACAAATGACACAGGTATCTTCCTCTGAATCAGACATGTTTAACACACTAGCAATAAACATGCAACTTGGTTACAATCTTATTTAACAAAAACGTACTGTGCCTCAAAGAAGCACTAAACGATTAAATGACAGTTGAAATAATGAACTGAAAAAAACAGTTATAGCATCACTCTTTAAAAACAACACAACTTGTTAGCAAAGGTTTGTTCCCATTAGTAAAGTAACACTAATTAAATTTTAAACATAAAAATCACAGAGCAACGTTTTAAAACACAGTCACTACATAAGTCTCACAGCTCTGCTGAGAGAATCTACCTCCCTTCAAAGAAGTTTGAAGACCCCTGAGTTCTGTTAGAGATGAACCGGATCATGCAGAAAAAACAAGAGTAACTGACTGGAAATTTTTGATGCGTAGCAAAGAGCGCCAAAAACGGCCCCTCCCCCTCACACACAGCAGTGAGAGAGAAACGAAACTGTCATAATCAAAACAAGCAAACTGCCAAGTGGAAAAATAAAGCCCAAATATTTATTCACTCAGTACCTCAGAAATGCAAACGATTCTACATTCCAGCAAAAACGTTTAACATGAATTAAATACCTATTAAAAGGTTTAATGTACTTTTACAGAGTAATTCCGGTGAAATACCATCCCCAGAATACTGAAGTGTAGAGTATACATACATGTCATTATAACGGTATGGCAGGATTTTCTCATCAATTCCATTCAGAAAATAAAAACTGCTACATACCTCAATGCAGATTCAACTGCCCGCTGTCCCCTGATCTGAAGCTTTTACCTCCCTCAGATGGCCGAGAAACAGCAATATGATCTTAACTACTCCGGTTAAAATCATAAGAAAAACTCTGGTAGATTCTTCTTCAAACTCTGCCAGAGAAGTAATAACACGCTCCGGTGCTATTGTAAAATAACAAACTTTTGATTGAAGTTATAAAAACTAAGTATAATCACCATAGTCCTCTCACACCTCCTATCTAGTCTTTGGGTGCAAGAGAATGACTGGAGGTGACGTAGAGGGGAGGAGCTATATAGCAACTCTGCTGGGTGAATCCTCTTGCACTTCCTGTAGGGGAGCAGATAATATCCCAGAAGTAATGATGACCCGTGGACTGATCACACATAACAGAAGAAATCAACCTCTTTCACATTTACCACCTACTATGTTTGCATATGGGACTGTTCTAAACGTAAACTCCTTCTCCTTCAAGATTTTAAAATATCAATATGCTCCCCCAAAACGTATTTATTTAAAGGGACATTTGATTCATATCATGATTCAGATAGCACACAGCTTTCCAATTCACTTCCATTATCAAAATGTGCACAATATTTTATATGCACACTTTCAGAGGCACCAGCTCCTAAGAATGCATTTTCTTATTGGCTGATGTCTGTCTCTTGATGCAAAGGGAAGGAAAATTGAACCACCTTCAACCTTCAAAATGTACTACTCATTTGAAATTCAGACTAAGGGGCCGAATTATCAAGCTCTGAATGGAGCTTGATGCTCCTTTTTCCGGCTTGCTCCATAACTTGTCCGCCTGCTCTGAGGCTGCGGACATCAATCCACCCTATCCTATACGATCAGGCTGACTGACACCCCCTGCTAGCGGCCAATCTGCAGGGGGCGGCATTGCACAAGCAGTTCACAAGAACTGCTTGTGCAATGATAAATGGTGACAGCTACATTGTATCATGGCCGCTCGCACTTTGATAAATTGCTTTTACAGTATCCTTTTAGATTTAATATGTTGATTATGCAAAGCTACTGTGTTTACTGAGTTATCACTCAGATCCTCACCCCATTCTCCCTGCCTATACTAATATCATCAGATAAAGAACCCACTTTGATCGATACTTTTATAATCCACAAGAAAAATTAAAAGTACCTACAGTGACAGGAACCTTGACTTTTGCTATATGTTTGGTTTTGTTCTCATGATGTATTTATGTACCTTTGTATAAAACTGTGAAGTATACTAATCTAAAAACGCCTCATTTTCCACTTCTTGATTAGAGTTTGAACATTGCTAATTGACATTCTCAATTCCTTGGATATCTTTTTATATCCATTTCCTGTTTTATACAGTTCAACTACCTTTTCCAGATCCTTTGACAATTCTTTTGCTTTCCCCATGACTCAGAATCCAGAAACGTCAGTGCTGCACTGGATGAAAGATGCAAGGGTCTGTCAGGAGTCCAGAAACTCATTGACCTTTTATACACACACACTAATTACAAGCAAACAGGTCACAGGTGAGAATGGTTACCTTTAATAGCCATTCAAACCCCTTTGTGTCAACTTGTGTGCATGTTATCAGGACAAAATCACTAGGGTATGTAAACTTTTGAGCACAACTGTATATATATAAAAATATATGTAGAAATATATATGTATATAACGTCTGTGCATTTGTGTCTTTATGCATATTAAGAGAGCAATTAGGAGCTAGTTGCCTGCTCCCACCATGGTCTGGCAGGTGGTAACCCAATAAAAGGCTAATAAGGAGTAGGCCAAGAGTTGTTAATGTCTGCTCAATATGGGTTTTATAAGCCTGACTAGCTAAATGGGTGAATCATTAGCCTTTCCTCCTTGTAGACATGTCAGGATAATGCGCTCAGTGACTTGAAAATAAGTGGTTCAGCTCAGTCAGTCGGCTTTTACACAGCTGCATCATTGACTCTGAAGGCACACATGTAGCAAAGGAAATGCGCTGACTCAACACACTGACACTGAGATGTAGAGTATTTCATAGGGTCAGTTGAGTCGTAGAAAGGAGATTCCTTCTTTGTAAATCTTTTTATGATTAACTGGCCTGAATGCCTTGTAAACGGTGTAATTCCCACTGTTGTGTATACAGCTCTGCTTGCTCTGTGTATTGCCAGCAGCAACATTGTTATCAAGGATAAAGGAATGTTACTATGCATGTAAAATGCAAAATCACAATTATAAATTCAGAGGAGTTTCACAGTTTGCATTTTTTATAGTAAAAATGTTTTATTTTGTACAATTGTTAGTCAGTTAAAGTTGTCCTTTCTATTATTCTGGGACATTGACTAAATTATTATAAAAACTTTAGATAAACATATCAACAAATTTTGTATTCCTTATAATTAAAATTTAAAGTGACAGTCTAGACCAAATTTTTTATTGTTTAAAAAGATAATCACTTTACTACCCATTCCCCAGTTTTGCATAACCAACAATTATATTAATATACTTTTTTACCTCTGTGATTACCTTGTATCTAAGCCTCTGCAGACTGCCCCCTTATTTCGGTTCTTTTGACAGACTTGCATTTTAGCCAATCAGTGCAGACTGATAAATAACTTCAAGCGAGTGAGCACAATGTTATCTATTTGACACACATGAACTAGTACTGTCTAACTGTAAAAAACTGTAAAAATGCACTGAGATACGAAGGGCTTATAAATTATCATATGAGCCTTCCTAGGTTTAGCTTTCAACAAAGAATTCCAAAAGAACAAAACAAATTTGATAATAAAAGTAAATTGAAAAGTTGTTTCATTTTGACTTAACTGTCCCTTTAAAAAAATTGTTTGACATGTTTATAAGAACAGAGAAGGAGTTCCTTTTACTGTGGCCATGTCTGTGAGGTCAGTTATTTTACGTGTATTATCCGGTGCTTCCCTATTTCTAATAAAACCTACCTGATCGAAATGAATGTTTATAAGGCAAAAAGAAAAATCAACATGTTTAAATGCCGCTCTTGCATATGACGATAACATTACTAAGGTGCATTTTAGGTTCAGCACCCTGGATAGTGTTTGCTTATTGGTGGCTACATTTTTACATAAAAACATAAACTTAACTACAAAAACCAGGTAATATTACAATGGCTTCTTGCACCAGTCATTTTCATTCATGGGGGAAGAGACATTATTTACTATGATTGTTGAAGTATGAATATAGCGGAATGCTGTTGTATAATATAATGAGTTATATGAGGAGCAGATATATTGTGAAACATTTTGTAATGGTTTTAGAAGGCTTAGTATAGCATTAGTGTACAAGGTTAGCCAGCAGGCATAAAAAGTGTGAGCTGATAAGCTTAGAGACTATGGGCAGGTGCATGCACAAACATCAAGGAGTTTTTTTTATTTTTGTTTGGTTCCTCCCGCAGCTCCGGCCGCAAGCCACAGGGGAAGGCCCTATATGATGCAGGACACACAAAAACCAAGTGATCAGTGATAAAGTCTGCACTGTTGGTGACTGTATAATGTCCAGCCCTATTGGCTCCAGGCTATGTGATTTAAGAACATTACACAAACCAATAGCCCAGCAGGCTTATTTTAACTATGGCACATTCATAAAGACATATAAAAATACATAAATTATATACACTTGTGCAACAAGATAAACAAACTAAGTGAGGGAATTAACTTTGCATAACAGAACTATATTACTGAGACAGTTCGTGTCCAGGCCTGGGGAACGTTGTGCGTTTACAGTAATTAAGATATATTTTGTTACCCCTCTCCTTTCTTCGGGACACAGCCATTATTATAAGAGCACAAAATGTTTTGTCGAAAGTTGGTTTGGAGCATGGGCAGTACATTGCCAAATCTAACAAGAGCATCCCATCCGAATCGCCCAGCTCAAAGTTTGTTCAGTGTTATAAGTTGTTCGTTCAGGTGGGCCCCGCAGAACATCTGCACTAAAGCTGCCTGCACCGATAGTTTCCTTATCCCCGGCGACCTAAACGGAGAGCCATCAAACGATTGGATCCTAGGTTTAGTGTCCACCCGGGCAGTTGTAGCTGACTCCATCTCCGTCGCTGGTATCTGCCAACAAGAAGACCAGTGCTCGTGATGTGAGGCTGCATTACTTGTATATGTCGGTATCATGGAGGCTGGGTAATCATGCTTCAAGCTTTGCGGTTCTCCCAACACCGCTATATTGCTGATGCTTGCCTGATAACTGCAGTCCCTGCACTCCGTTGAGTCCATTGAGTGAGCTGTGCTCTCGTTCTTAGAGCTTAAACGTTCCATCAAGTTATCGAACGGAGCTCTCTCCATAAGCCTATACATGGCTGCTTCAAACTGTGCAAAAAGTTCCTCATGTTGATCCAAGTAATTCCCATCCGCCATATTTGTCATATTCCGCCGTGTAAAAATGTCCCTCCCTTGTCACTGAGATACAGAAGCGTTTCAGGTGGTTGACACAATATGTAGTTTTGATGACTGAACAGTGATAGTAGGTGAAGAGGTTCAGTAAGCCAGTATCCCTGGCAGCACTGATGACCCGGCTCTTCCCGGGGGGGAGGTGAATGCCTAGTATTAGGCCACCTTAGGCCTTTATGTTCCAATCTGCAACCCCAGCGTCATTTGTACAGCGAGAAAAATAAATTTAGGGTCACAATTAACAGAACTGTGATACCTTCAAATGATATACGTTTAATCTTGCTGTTATTTGTTAATAATCGGCGGATTATCAAAACCTCTGCTCGAAGCCCTCAGGGTATGCGTCCTATTCAGAACGCTGCTTTGACACGCCCCCACCCACCTGTATTTTTTATGTGGGGTGTCGTTATTTATTCTTCTGGCACCTTTCCCCCTGATATTTCTTCTACTGTTCCTTGTTCCTCAGCAGAATGACTGGGGGATGAGGAAAGTGGGGGAGGTATTTAAGCCTTTGGCGGGGGTGTTGTTGCCTCCTCCTGGTGGCCAGGTTCTTAATTCCCAAATGTAATGAATGCAGCTGTGGACTCTTTCCATCAGAAGCAAATAAAATTATCAGTTAAGCATAATTTAAGTTTTTTTAAAATCTCCCTTTAAATATTCCAGATAAATATGTATATTTAATAGCTGCATGGGGACCTATAGAGCCTGGAGGCCCCTCCAATAAATTAAACTTTAATGGTTCAGACAGAAAATGCAATTTTAAGAGACTTTAATTTACCTCTATTATTAAAAGTTATTTTGTTATCCTTTGTTGAAAGCATACCTAGGTAGGCTCAGGAGTAGCAATGTACTACTGGAAGCTAACTGGTGATTAGTGGTTACAGACACGTCTCTTGTAATTGGCTCACCAGATGTGTTCACCTAGTTCCCAGTAGTGCATTGCTGCTCTAGAGCGGATATTAACTATGCAGGGGTTAAACACATAGGGCAAGATTACAAGTTGCGTGTCAAATCATTTGCACAAACACTGCATGCATTATGACTTTTTCGCATTTGGGATTGTGCAGCTATTACAAGTTGCAAAATATCTTATTTTTCGCTCGCGTTAAGTCTCGTAATCCAGACAGCCAAATTGAATGCACTTCACGTATTCCCCATAGAACTCAGTGGAGAAGACAAATAGAAAAAAAACACTGAAAACCTAATATGTTGCGCAAAGCCCATGACGTATTCTCCTTGAAAATTGTACATGAAAATGTGAATATTTCATATTGTAAAAATGTTTCCATAACATAAATATTTCTCTATAAATGTGATGATTTTTGGACTGATATATTGCTTTAATATATATATGTCTAGATATCTCGAGATCTATATGCGAATCTCTCTCTGAAAATCCATCTGAGATATTGTTTAATGTGCATAAGATTGTAATGTGAAATATTTTCATTATCTCCCTAGTTAAACATATCTCTATACATATAAATCCATGTTTTTCTATGTATGTGTATGTATGTCAATGTAAAATCCCCTTTATTTTCTAACACCTGAGATCTCCTATCTTTGAGCCGTTATAACTTTTATGTGCAGTATTTTTATAAAATATTTTTTTATTAGACAGTGTTAATATGAGTGTAACTGTACTTTGTAATATATTTTGCGGTGTT
Source organism: Bombina bombina (assembly GCF_027579735.1). Lineage (NCBI taxonomy): Eukaryota > Metazoa > Chordata > Amphibia > Anura > Bombinatoridae > Bombina > Bombina bombina. Next base: position 829,170,916 of record NC_069499.1, read on the forward strand.
TCGTGAAACTTTTATGTTGCGCAAAACGGTTAACTAGAGCTCTTCGAGCAAGGATTGTTGCGTAAAAGGTGAATCGTGATTTTTCAAAACTTTTAAAAGCTGCACAATGGAAATTGATTGCAAAAAGACCATATCGCGCACGGAAAACATAACGCACGACTTGTAATTTTACCCATAGTTATATGCAAGCAATAGTGTAATAATACACATTAAGGTATTTTCTTTTTGCCCTACTATATGCATTTTACACACAAGGATTCATCTAAATCTTATCCTCATACACAGAAAAATGTTAAACCAATAAATATCCCATATGACCAATGTATGAAAGTGTCTTCTTTGGGAGGTAACAGAATTTCCTCAGCAAAAAATTGTTAATAAAATATAGTTTTGTGTGATTCTAAAATATTGTAACCACTCACTGCTAGAACTTTTTCACCAAATATGAATTTAGGACTGCATGACTGACCCCCTAATAGCTGAAAGGGACATAATACTCATATGCTAAATCACTTGAAACTGATGCAGTATAACTGTAAAAAGCTGTCAAGAAAATATCACCTGAGCATCTCTATGTAAAAAGGGAAAATATTTTACCTCAAAATTTCTTCAGCTCACCAGAGTAAGTTCTCTGTAAACAATTATACTTCAGCTACTGTCCAGCTGCAAGTTGGGGGGGGGGGGAATCAATAGCCAATCAGCATCAGCAGTGCTGAGGTAATGCTTTGTCTTTGCTGTGATCTCATGAGATTTTACTGAAATCTCATGAGATTTCATAGAACTTACTTAAAGGGACATAAAACCCATTTTTTTTCTTTCATGATTGGCATAGAACATACAATTTTAAACAACTTTCAAATTTACTTCTATTACCAAATTTGTTTCATTCTCTTATTAAAATTTGTTGAAGGAGCAGTAATGCAATAATGGTTTCTAACTGAACACATGGGTGAGCCATTCACAATCAGTATATATATGCAGCCACCAATCAAAAGCTACAGCCTAGGTTCTCTGCTGCTCATGAGCTTGCCTAGATAAACCTTTCAGCAAAGGATAACAAGAAAAGGAAGACAATTAAATTATAGAAGTAAATTGGAAAGTTGTTTAAAGTGTTATGTTTTATATAAATCATGAAAGAAAAAAATTGGGTTTCATGTCCCTTTAAAGGGACATAATACTCATATGCTAAATCACTTGAAAGTGATGCAGCATAACTAAAAAGCTGACAAGAAAATATCACCTGAACATCTCTATGTAAAAAAGGAAGATATTTTACCTCAAAATTTCCTCAGCTCACCAGAGTAAGTGTGGTGTAAAATGTTATCTTTCAGTTACTGCCCAGCTGCAGGTAAAAAAATAAAAATAAAGAAATGAACAGCAGCCAATCAGCATCAGCAGTGCTGAGGTCATGAACTGTTTTACTGTGATCTCACGAGATTTCATAGAACTTACATAAAGGGACATTAAACCCAAAAATTGTCTTTCATGATTCAGATAGGAAATATAATTTTAAACAACTTTCCAATGTATTTCTATTATTTAATTTGCTTCATTTTTCATATATACTTTGTTGAAGAAATAGCAATGTACATGTATGAGCCAATCACAGGAGGTATCTATGTGCAGCCACCAATCAGCAGCTACAGTGCCTATCTAGATATGCTTTTCAGCAATGGATATCAAGAGAATGAAGCATATTAGATAATAGAAGTAAATTAGAAAGTTGTTTAAAATAGCATGCTCTTTCTTAATCATGAAATAAAAAATATGGGTTTAATGTCCCTTTAAAGAGACATTACACATAATACTCATGCTAAATCACTTGAAAGTGATTCAGGATAACTAAAAAGCTGACAGGAAAATATCACCTGAACATCTCTATGTAAAAAAGAAAGATATTTTACCTCAAAATTTCCTCAGCTCACCAGAATGTGGTGTAAAACGTTATTTTTCAGTTACTGCCCAGCTGCAGGTAAAAAAAAAAAGAAGAAAGAAATGAACAGCAGCCAATCAGCATCAGCAGTGCTGAGGTCATGAACTGATTTACTGTGATCTCATGAGATTTCATAGTAAACTTCATTAACCCCTTAACCCAATCCGATGTATATATATATACATTGTCCGGTACTTTGCCTATTGTACCGCACCACGTATAAATATACGTTGTTGCTTCAGGATGTTCCAGCACTCTCGGCTGTTAAGCCAAGATCTGGAGCTCCTGAAGCTTCAGGCATCTGCCGCATATGGAGCCGGAGCTCGATTGGTGTTCCGCCTCCATATGAGGGCAGATGCCTGTTCATTACAGACGGTGACACTTTGTGAAAAAAGTACCAATTTTTTTATTTGATGGCATTTGGCGTTGAAATGGTGGCATGAAAATTACCAAAATCGGCTAGATCAATACCTTGGGTTGTCTACTTGTAAATATATATATATTAGTCCTAAAGCCCTTTCACACGGGCCATTTTTTGCAGTACAGAGGTCCCACCCCTTGCTCTCTCTCTCCCCCTCTCTTTTGTGCTCTCTCCCCCTCTCTTTTGCGCTCTCTCCCCCTCTCTTGTGTGCTCTCTCTTGCTCCACCTCTCTTTTGCTCTCTCTCTCTCCCCCCTCTCCTTTGCTTTCTCTCCCTTCTCTCTTTTGCTCTCTCTCTCCCCCTCTCTTTTGCTCTCTCTCTCCCCCTCTCTTTTGCTCTCTCTCTCCCCCCCTCTCTTTTGCTCTCTCTCTCCCCCTCTTTTGCGCTCTCTCCCGCTCCACCTCTCTTTTGCTCTCTATCTCCCCCCTCTCTTTTGCTCCCTCTCTCCCCTCTCTTTTGCTTTCTCTCCCCCCTCTCTTTCCCCCTCTCTTTTGCACTCTCTCTCCCCCCTCTCTTTTATGCTCTCTCTCCCCCCTCTCTTTTGCGTTCTCTCTTTTGCGCTCTTTCCCCTTCTCTTTTGCGCTCTCTCTCTCCCCCTCTCTTTTTGCGCTTTCTCTCTCCCCTTCTCTTTTGCGCTCTCTCTCCCCTCCTCTCATTTGCGCTCTCTCCCCCCTCTCTTTTGCGCTCTCTTTCCCCCTTTCTTTTGCTCCCTCTCTCCCCCTCTCTTTTGCTTTCTCTCCCCCCTCTCTTTTGCTCTCTCCCCCCCTCTCTTTTGCTCTCTCTCCCCCTCTTTTTTGCGCTCTCTATCCCCCCTCTCTTTTACGCTCTCTCTCTCCACCTCTCTTTTGCGTTCTCTCTCTCCCCCCCTCTTTTGCACGCTCTCTCTCCCCCTCTCTTTTGCACTCTCTCCCCCTCTCTTTTACGCTCTCTCTCGCCCCTCTCTTTTGCGCTCTCTCTCGCCCCCTCTCTTTTGCGCTCTATCTCCCCCCTCTCTTTTGCGCTCTCTCTCTCCCCCCTCTCTTTTGCTCTCTCTCTCCCCCCTCTCTTTTGCTCTCTCTCTCCCCCCTCTCTTTTGCTCTCTCTCTCCCCTCTCTTTTGCTCTCTCTCCCTTTCTCTTTTTCTCTCTCCCCCCTCTCTTTTTCTCTCTCTTCCCCTCTCTATCGCTCTCTTTCCTCCCTCTCTTTTGCTCTCTCTCCCCTCTCTCTTCCCTCTATTTTGCTCTCTCTCCCCACTCTCTTTTTCTCTCTCTTCCCCCTCTCTTTTGCTCTTTCCCCTCTATCTTGCTCTCTCTCCCCCCTCTCTTCTGCACTTTCCCCTCTCTTCTGCTCTTCCCCCTCTCTTTAGCTCTTTCCTATCTCTTTTTGTCTCTCCCCCTCGCTTTCTATTTCTCTCTTGCACCGACCGCACCCGGCCACGCCCCAACCGTGCCCATGTTCCTCCCCGGTCACGCCCACACTCCACCCAGACACGCCCACTTTTATAAGGCCAGTCAAATCTCTCTCTCTCTATATATATATATATCCTATTATATAAAAGGCCAAGTGTGTTTGCCCGAAGCTGTCATGCGCAGTAGAGACAGCACGAGGACAAACACACTTGGGGGTCGATCCGATAAAAATCGTCGCCTGCAAAAGCCGGCGACGCCAATAATTGCGCGGATTTGGTATCCTATATACGGCGTAACCTAGAAGTTACGCGCGTATATTTCTGCCGTCGCCCGCAGTTTTTTGGGCCATAGGCAGGTATACCAAACCCGCGCAGTTTGGTATCCAATATGCAGCGTAAGGACTTACGTGGCGAAAATGGAGAAAACTTACTCCATTTTCACCTCGCCACAAAAAGCAGCCGTAAGAAGCCTTACGCTGACTATTGGAGCCCCGTAACTCCCTAAACTAACTAGAAAATAAACCTAACACCTAACGCATGCGCAATGTCTATCTCCCTGTCAACCGCGATCCCCCCCCCCCCCCCCAAATCCCTAATAAAGTTATTACCCCCTAAACCGCCGCTCCCGGACCCCGCCGCCATCTACATAAACTAACCCCCTACTGTGAGCCTCTAAAACCGCCGCCATCTACCTTATCTATCCCCTAATCTGACCCCTTACACCGCCGCCACCTATATAAAAATTATTAACCCCTAATCTAATCCCCCTATACCGCCGCCAGCTATATTAATATTATTAACCCCTAATGTAAGCCCCTTACACCGCCGCCATCTCTATTAAAATGATTAACCCCTAATTTAATCTACCTACCCCGCCGCCAGCTATATTATCTATATTAACCCTAAGTATATTATAGTTAATATAGTTATTACATTATATATATTAACTATATTAACCCTAATTATATTAGGGTTAATATAGTTACTATAGTATTTATATTAACTATATTAACTCTATCTAACACTAACACCCCTAACTATATTTATATTAAATTAATCTAATTCATTTATAAACTAAAATATTCCTATTTAAATCTAAATACTTACCTATAAAATAAACCCTAAGATAGCTACAATATAATTAATAATTACATTGTAGCTATGTTAGGGTTAATATTTATTTTACAGGTAAATTGTTAATTATTTTAACTAGGTATAATAGATATTAAATAGTTATTAACTATTTAATATCTACCTAGTTAAAATAATTACCCAATTACCTGTAAAATAAATACTAACCTAAGTTACAAATACACCTACACTATCAATAAATTAAATAAAGTACAAACATCTATCTAAAAATACAATTAAATTAACTAAACTAAATTACAAAAAAAAACAAACACTAAATTACAAAAAATAAAAAAAAGATTACAAGATTTTTAAGCTAATTACACCTATTCTAAGCCCCCTAATAAAATAATAAACCCCCAAAATAAAAAAAATTCCCTGCCCTATTCTAAATTAAACATATTTCAAAGCTCTTTACCTTACCAGCCCTTAAAAGGGCCTTTTGTGGGGCATGCCCCAAAGAATTCAGCTCTTTTGCATTCAACAAATACAATCCCCCCCCCATTACAACCCACCACCCACATACCCCTATTCTAAACCCACCCAAACCCCCCTTAAAAAAGCCTAACACTACCCCCCTGAAGATCTCCCTACCTTGTCTTCACCACACCGGGCCGAACTCCTGATCCGATCCGGGCGATGTCGTCCTCCAAGCGGCAAAGAAGAATTCTTCCTCCGGCGATGTCATCCTCCAAGCGGCAAAGAAGAATTCTTCCTCCGGCGACGTCTTCCTCCAAGCGGCAGCAAAGTCTTCATTCTTCCGGCGGCATCTTCAATCTTCTTTCTTCGCTCCGCCGCCGCGGAGCATCCATCCCGGCCGACTGCTAAACTTGGAATGAGGTACCTTTAAATGACGTCATCCAAGATGGCGTCCGCCGAATTCCGATTGGCTGATAGGATTCTATCAGCCAATCGGAATTAAGTTAAAAAAATCTGATTGGCTGATTGAATCAGCCAATCAGATTCAAGTTCAATCCGATTGGCTGATCCAATCAGCCAATCAGATTGAGCTCGCATTCTATTGGCTGTTCCGATCAGCCAATAGAATGCGAGCTCAATCTGATTGGCTGATTGGATCAGCCAATCGGATTGAACTTGAATCTGATTGGCTGATTCAATCAGCCAATCAGATTTTTTTAACTTAATTCCGATTGGCTGATAGAATCCTATCAGCCAATCGGAATTCGGCGGACGCCATCTTGGATGACGTCATTTAAAGGTACCTCATTCCAAGTTTAGCAGTCGGCCGGGATGGATGCTCCGCGGCGGCGGAGCGAAGAAAGAAGATTGAAGATGCCGCCGGAAGAATGAAGACTTTGCTGCCGCTTGGAGGAAGACGTCGCCGGAGGAAGAATTCTTCTTTGCCGCTTGGAGGATGACATCGCCGGAGGAAGAATTCTTCTTTGCCGCTTGGAGGACGACATCGCCCGGATCGGATCAGGAGTTCGGCCCGGTGTGGTGAAAACAAGGTAGGGAGATCTTCAGGGGGGTAGTGTTAGGCTTTTTTAAGGGGGGTTTGGGTGGGTTTAGAATAGGGGTATGTGGGTGGTGGGTTGTAATGGGGGGGGGGGGGATTGTATTTGTTGAATGCAAAACAGCTGAATTCTTTGGGGCATGCCCCACAAAAGGCCCTTTTAAGGGCTGGTAAGGTAAAGAGCTTTGAAATATGTTTAATTTAGAATAGGGCAGGGAATTTTTTTTATTTTGGGGGTTTATTATTTTATTAGGGGGCTTAGAATAGGTGTAATTAGCTTAAAAATCTTGTAATCTTTTTTTTATTTTTTGTAATTTAGTGTTTGTTTTTTTTTGTAATTTAGTTTAGTTAATTTAATTGTATTTTTAGATAGATGTTTGTACTTTATTTAATTTATTGATAGTGTAGGTGTATTTGTAACTTAGGTTAGTATTTATTTTACAGGTAATTGGGTAATTATTTTAACTAGGTAGATATTAAATAGTTAATAACTATTTAATATCTATTATACCTAGTTAAAATAATTAACAATTTACCTGTAAAATAAATATTAACCCTAACATAGCTACAATGTAATTATTAATTATATTGTAGCTATCTTAGGGTTTATTTTATAGGTAAGTATTTAGATTTAAATAGGAATATTTTAGTTTATAAATGAATTAGATTAATTTAATATAAATATAGTTAGGGGTGTTAGTGTTAGATAGAGTTAATATAGTTAATATAAATACTATAGTAACTATATTAACCCTAATATAATTAGGGTTAATATAGTTAATATATATAATGTAATAACTATATTAACTATAATATACTTAGGGTTAATATAGATAATATAGCTGGCGGCGGGGTAGGTAGATTAAATTAGGGGTTAATCATTTTAATAGAGATGGCGGCGGTGTAAGGGGCTTACATTAGGGGTTAATCATTTTAATATAGATGGCGGCGGTGTTAGGGGCTCACTTTAGGGGGTTATAGATATAATATAGCTGGCGGCGGGGTACGGGAGCGGCGGTTTAGGGGTTAATAACTTTATTAGGTTGCGGCGGGGTAAAGGAGCGGCGGTTTAGGGGTTAATAGCTTTTTTATTGTTAGGCTAGTGAGGGGGGATAGCGGATAGAGGGTTAGACGTGTCGGGCTATGTTAGGGAGGCATGTTAGACAGTGCGGGCTATGTTAGGGAGGCGTGTTAGACAGTGCGGGCTATGTTAGGGAGGCGTGTTAGACAGTGCGGGCTATGTTAGGGAGGCGTGTTAGACAGTGCGGGTGTTTTAGACTTTAGTCAGGTTTTATAGGCGCCGGCAGATTCTAACGTGGCGCAAGTCACTGGCGACGCCAGAAATTTGTACTTACGCAGATTTCTGGACATCGCTGGTTTGTGAGACTTACGGCACGTTAGCATCTGACGGCGACCTATATGGGATGGCTCGAGTTGCGAGCTGAAACTGCGGGCGACGCCGGTTCCCTCGCTTGCGCCGCAAACTGCGATCGATATCGGATCGCGCCCTTGGCCTTTTATATAATAGGATATATATATATATATATATATATATATATATATATAGAGAGAGAGAGAGAGAGAGAGAGAGTGAAAGAGAGAGAGAGATTTGATAGTTAAATAAAAAAAAACAAGGCCCTATTTCTGTTTAAATGGAGTGATAGCAAAAATGCTAAAAATGGAAGTCCCAGTAGTGAAAGGGTAAAACTGAATAGGGAAATAACATGAGTGTGCATGAGGCACGCTCCCTTGCATGTCCTGGGACAGGCATACTGATTTGCTGCTTAATGTCCTTTACAACAGGGTGTGAATACTTAGGACATTTTGAGGTAAAATAACTTTCTTTTTTACATAGAGATGTTCAGGTGATATTTTCTAGTCAGCTTTTTACAGCTATGCTGCCTCACTTTCAAGTGTTTCAACATTTGGGTATCATGTCCCTTTAAGCTGAACAGGAAAATAACATGACTGTGCCTGCACATGACAGATGCACACTCCATAGCTTGTCCTGGGACAAGCATCCTGACTGGTTGCTTAAAGTCTCTTTGCAGTGGGGTGTAAATACTTGAGGTAACATATTTACTAGTCAGCTTTTTACAGCTATCATACATCACTTTCATGTGCTTCAACATTTGGGTATCATGTCCCTTTAAGTCTTAAGGAATAGCAGATCAGTTTACAACTCATTAGCTTAAAAAAAAATTTTTTAAAAATGGCTCATATGCATGTAAATATGTAGAGTATTTTGTACCTTTAAAACTATAGGTAATTCAGTTCTTATTCTTACACTTTCTGGCAATTAGACATCTGTTTAGCACTGCCACTACTCTCAGAGGACATTTATTTTGAAAATTTTGTTTCTTGTTGATGGGTTTCAGACCTATATGGATATTGTTTTTTTTCTAGATATGTAAATTCAGATCCTTTGTGAGGATCCGAATGCGGAACTAGGTTTTCTCAGAGCCAGATTTATTCTTGTGAAAGATCACCACACTAAGTTCTGGATTTCCACATATCTTAGTGTTGGTGATCTCTCGCAAGAATAAATCCGGCTCAGAAAAGAGACTAATGGCACTAGCGGCCACCTACTTCTGCATTCGGATCCTCACAAACGATTCAATGCACATATCCAATTTTTTTTATCACACTATAGTGGCTTAAAAGCAATAACATTTATTTAAAATTATTTTTTATTGGTTTCAGTCTTATAGAAAATCTTAAAGGGACATAATACTCATATGCTAAATCACTTGAAACTGATGCAGTATAACTGTAAAAAGCTGACAGGAAAATATCACCTGAGCATCTCTATATAAAAAAGGAAGATATTTTATCTCACAATTTCCTCAGCTCAGCAGAGTAAGTTCTGTGTAAAAAGTTATACTCAGCTGCACTGTTGCAGCCCAGCTGCAGGTAAAACTAAATAAAAAATGAAGAAATGATCAGCAGCCAATCAGCATCAGCAGTGCTAAGGTCATGAACTCTTTTACTGTGATCTCATGAGATTTCACTTCACTCTCATGAGATTTCATTGTAAACTTCCTTACACTGAATAGGGAAATAAGATGAGTGTGCACGAGGCTCAACCCCTTAGCTGTCCCGGGACAGACATACTGTTTTGCTGCTTAGAAGTCCTTTACAATGGGATGTGGCTACTGAGAAACTTTTGAGGTAAAATATCTTTCTTTTTCACATAGAGATGTTCAGGTGATATTTTCTAGTCAGCTTTTTACAGCTATACTGCATCACTTTCAAGTGTTTCAACATTTGAGTATTATGGCCCTTTAATGAACTACAAGGAATTTAGTGCTTTGTAAAAGTGGATGAAGTTTCTGTGAAGACACCACAAATATGGCTGCAAGTAAACTGGAAATTATATTAAAAAGTTAAGAAAAAAAATAATGTGCCCGTATCTTTATGTTCCCACCCAGCTGACAGACCAGCTTTAGAATATTTTACATAGTTTCCACAGAAGCATTCTGGGAGGTGATATACAACTGAAGATTGTTAAAATGGAGACAATTTCTGTTTGGTAAGAAAGGGGAAAGGTCAGGATTAAAAACAAAACAAGTGACTTCCTGAATCAGCATTCTGAGGTAATTGACTAGGTTTTCAAGGCTACTTTTATTAGTGTTATATGCATTAAAGCCTTTAACAGAAATGGTCAGCGGATTGGAAGCGTAGCAAATAGTATACACTGCAGTTAATTTTTTATATATTATATATGAGTAAAATTAACAACCGAGCTAATACTATAACATGGGGAATTACATTAGGTTTTAGAATTTAAAGGGACATGAAACCCAAAAAATGTCTTTCATGATTCAGATAGAGAATACAATTTTAAAAAAACGTTCTAATTTACTTCTATTATTTAATATGTTTTATTCTCTTGTTATCATTTGTTGAAGGAGCAGCAATGCACTACAGGTTTCCAAATGAACACGTGGGTGAGCCAATGACAATCGGTATATATATGCAACGACCAATCAGCAGCTAGAACCTAGATTCTCAGCTGCTCCTGAGCTTTCATAGATAAACCTTTTAGCAAAGAATAACAAGAGAATGAAGCAAATTAAATAATAGAAGTAAATTGGAAAGTTGTTTAAAATTGTATTCTCTATCTGAATCATGAAAGAAACATTTTGGGTTTCATGTCCCTTTAAGTTATATTAACTGAAAAGTGTATTAGTTTATCATTTATACTTAATATATTTTCCAAAATAGAATTGCCATCGGATGAATGATATGTATTTGGCTGTTTACATCCAGACGAGCAATGAGTTCCCACAGAAATGAGGGAGTTAAAGGGACATAAAACCCAAATTTTTCCTTTCTTGATATAGAAAGAGTATGCAATTGTGAGCAACTTTCCAATTTACTTCTATTATCTAGTTTGCTTTATTCTCTTGATATTCTTTGCTGAAAAGCATATCTAGATAGGCTCAGTAGCTGCTGATTGGTGGTTGCACATAGATGCCTCATGTGATTGGCTCACCCATGTGCATTGCTATTTCTTCAACAAAGGATATCTAAAAAATGAAGAAAATTAGATAATAGAAGTAAATTGGAATGCTGTTTAAAATTGTATTCTCTACCTGAATCATGAAAGAAAAAAATTGGGTTTAGTGTCCCTTTAAAGGGAGATAAAAGTAACATGTATTAAATATAAATATGTGTCATCGTGAGACGTTACCTCCTCTAGACATTGTAGAAAAGGCTGTGTTTTTTTTTTTTTTTTTTTTTAAACTTTTTATTGAGGTTATATTTGAACATACAATCTTTCAGTAGTAAAAATAACGACAATGTTCACATGTGATAATGCATGAAAGATACATACATAAGTGTAGGGTTCAACAAGTACAGACAAAAACAAAATGAGAATACAGATTTCCCCCTACAGGAGAATCCTCGTTTTTACAGAGGTCACCTTTTGGAATAGACAATGACTCTTCAAGGATATATAATCATAGATTGCTATATTACAAAGGTGTTTTCTTTAGGTCAATAAACCAGTCAATGGAAGTAAAAGAAAAAGAAAAACAGTATATATCAGACTAGTGCATTATGTCTCAAACTCCTATTAGGTTGGGGGGCCTTCCGGCCCCTCTCCGCCAGTTGGTTGTAAATTAGTGTGGCAGACTACCATTTCGGCATTTAGACAGGTATCAGGGTATGGGGTGAGCAGAAAAGAGATATGGGTGGGGTGGGAGGTGAAGGTGGTTAGGGATGACATTTCCCTATTCATCTCCCCTTTTCTGAGTGTCTAGGCAGGGGTTATACGGGTAAACATGGATTCCCAGGGTTCCCAGATTAAGCAATAGTTGTTCAGCTGGCGCTGTTCCCTAGCCACGTAGTTTTCCATATTTTTGATGTAGTTTATCCCCTCTATCACGCTCTGCAGTCTGGGGGGTTGGCTCTTTTTCCAATTTCTGGCCACCAACAACTTAGCGGAGAGCAGGATATAGATCAGGAGGTTTCGCTTGTGTTTCGGAAACTTATCAATTTCTAGGTGTAAGATGGCCATGGCTGGACTTAAAGTTGGCGTTAAGTCTAGATCTTTGCAGATCTTTTCTACTTTCTGCCAATAGGCTGTCAATTTAGGGCAAGTCCACCAAACATGAATAGGGGACCCCGGCTCTCCACACTCCCTCCAGCACAGCTGCGAGTGCCCGGGATAGAGCTTTCGCAGTTTTGTGGGAACTAAGTGCCATCTTGTGATCACCTTGAAATATAACTCATATAGCGTGACGCAATGAGTTGCTCTTTTCGTTAGGCTGATGGCCTTGCTCCAGGATTCTGGTGTGAAAGTAGCTTGCAAATCCCCCTCCCAAGCAGTCATATGGATTGTTTTTGGGATCGCCTCTTCTTCTAACAGACAGTGGTAGTGTACTGTGAGGGGTTTGGATTGTTGAGTGTTAGTTACCCATCGCGTCTCCCATACAGTAAGGTCTCTCTGTGAGTCGCCTAGAAAGCCCCAGGATTTCATGAGCGTACGCAGTCTCAGTAGGTCAAAGTGGAGTTTGGGGTTCAGTGTAGGAAGGTCTAACATGTCTCTATGTGTCTTTAACTGTCCGTTCTGATAAAAGTCTCCCACATTGTTTATGTCTGTGGTAGCCCATACATTAATAGGAGTGTTGGGTAGTCCCATTAGGAGACCCCTTATTGGGTGGATTGGCGAGGGATGTGGGGCCACCAATTTGTTGTGTCTCAGTTTAGTCCAAGCGCCTTGGCATCCTTTCACTATGCTGTTTGCGACGTGGATTTTGGATTGCCAATGTGGGGGTAACCAAAGCAGGTCCTCAAGGTTAATAAATGCTTGTAGTGAGGCTTGTTCTAGTTCTCTCCACCTCGTCGGGGGAAGATCTTTACCCCACGCTGTAGCGTGAGTTAACATTGCTGCGTCGTGATATTTCCTGATATTAGGGAGCCCAAGGCCTCCTTTCTCTATCGGAATTTGCAGAATACTCGCGGCCACTCGGGGTCTCTTGTCGTGCCAGGTATATGTGTTGAAGAGGGTCTGATATTTCCTTATCAGTGTACATGGAACTGGCAATGGAATACAGCGGAATAGGTAGGTGAGCTTTGGCAATATCATCATCTTGAGGGCGGCTATTCTGCCCATCCAGGAGATGTCACTATATCTCTTCGATTTGAGTTCCGAAGTGATAGCTGTGAGTAGTTTTTCAAAGTTTTCCTTAATCACTATCGATTTGTTATGTGATAGGAAGACCCCTAAGTGGCGGACTCCCCTGCATGACCACTTGAAGGAATAGGTGTGCTGTATAGCCTCTCTCTCATCCTGTGGGATATTGATAGAGTAGGCCTCTGTCTTGGTCACATTCAGTTTATAATAGGAGATTTCCCCAAATTGTTGGAAAAGGGTCAGTAATGGGGGGAGAGAATCTACCGGATCTGATAGGAAGACCGTGAGGTCGTCCGCAAAGAGGGCTAGCTTCTGGGGAATGTCGTGCAGCTGCACGCCATGTATTAGCGTTGACTCCCTAATGGCAATCGCCAGGGGCTCAATAGCTAGGACGAATAGTAGAGGGGAGAGAGGGCATCCCTGCCTGGTTCCATTGCTAATTGAGATTTTAGGGGAGCAAAATCCCAGGCCTCTAACGACCGCAGTAGGGGCCGAGTATAAGGCCTTAGCCGCTGTGACAAAAGGATCTGGTATTCCAAATGCTGACATGGTTTGGAATAGGTAATCCCACCTCACCCTGTCAAACGCCTTCTCGGCATCCAGTGACAGGGCGAGTACCGGAAGTCCCATATCTGCAGCCTCAGAAAAGATGTTTAGGAGGCGTCGAGTGTTATCAGTTCCCTGCCTCCCTTGGATAAAGCCCACCTGATCCAGATGTATTATTGAGTGCAGGTGTTTCCCTAGCCTGTTTGCCAATATTTTAGCGTAGATTTTAGCATCTACATTAATAAGTGATATGGGCCTATAGCTGGAGCACAGTGACGGGTCCTTACCCTCTTTATGAATTGTGGTGATGTTTGCTTCCAAAAATTCTGCAATGAATGCGCCCTTAGTAGCTACATTCTGAAATACGCGGAGTAGTATCGGGGTTATGAGTGGGCCAAGTGCTCTATAAAACAGCACTGTGAACCCATCTGGTCCAGGGGCCTTGTGTGGGGCTAGATCTTTAATGGCGATTTTGACCTCATCTAGGGTGAACTGCCGTCCTAATTCGGTCCTGGACTCCTCAGTTAGAGTGGGCATAGGTAGTTTTCCCAGGAACTCAGGGATATTGCTACAGTCAACTTCACTAGTCTGTTCAGAAGTTTTAATATTGTACAGGGAGTTATAATAGGTAGCGAATGCTTCACCTATTTCTTTAGGTGAGTATACCTCGCCTCTGCTGGTTGCAATGCGGGGTATCCTGTTCTGCAGTGTGCGCTGGCGGAGTTTGTTGGCCAGAAGTTTGTCTGCCCTATTCCCTTTATGGTAGTATAATTGTTTGAGTTTATGTAAATTTTCCTGAACCCGTAATTGATCTCTCTTGGAGATCTCTTCCCTAATGAGTCCGACTTGACGGGCTACTTGGGTACTGGGATTCTGCTTGTTTGTCTGCTCAAGGGCGCGCAGATCGCTGTACAGAGCCGCTAAGGGCTGGCTACCCTCTTTATGCCGTCGGGCTGTTTTTTTGATAAAGTGACCCCGGAGGTACGCTTTGAGAGCGGCCCAAAGGATGTCTATAGCAGTGTCACCCGTGTCATTATGTGATAAGAACTCCTGCACAACCGCCTGGAGTGCCGGCAGTTCTATATCTGATAGCCATTGCTCGGAGAGTTTCCAAGGGGGCCTATGCGTTAGGGCTTGTAATGCGATAAGATCGAGGTAGACCATGTCATGGTCTGACCATGTACAGGGCCTAATGGTGGGATTAGTGAATTGGTCCAGGGACCACGAGTCACAGAATATATAATCCAGTCTGGAATATGAATTATGGGCCTTTGCGTGATGAGTGAAGTCTTTCACTGAGGGTGCCAAGCACCTCCAAGCGTCATACAGGTTGTGTTGGTATATGAGTTTTCGGAAGGCATTGGAGGTGGAGGAAATGTTTCTGTCGGAGTGTGTCGTGAGGGTGGACTGTTTGTCTACGGTTGGGTCCCAAACCATGTTGAAGTCCCCTCCAATAATCAGATGACCCCTTTTAATCTGGTCTATGTGTGTTAGGAGCTTGCGAAGAAAAGGGATCTGTTTGGAGTTAGGTGCATATAGCGAGACTAAAGTAAATAGTGTCTGATTGAGTATGCAAATTAGTATCAGGAATCTACCCTCACTATCTCTTTCAACATATTCCATTTTGAAGGACAGGTCTCTACTGATCAAAATGGCAACTCCTTTGGTCCTGCCATCCGTATTGGAGGCAGTTTCACACACCGGATAAAGCCGGGAAATTCCAGAGATCCGGGGTTCCCCCATCCAGTGTGTCTCTTGTAAGAGCATGATGTGGATTTTGTGTGTCGAGCTATAATTCTGTAACAATTTCCTCTTGGTAGGGGAGTTCAGGCCCTGTGTGTTAAGTGTGGCTATGCGGATGGGGGCCATTATATGGGTGATGGAGCGGTAGTCTAGCTCGCTAAGGAGAGGAGATCTAATTAGTGTTCAGTTGGAGGAGACTCAGATTGGCGCTTGTGGGGGATAGGAGTACGCAATGCACTATGATGTGGGGAGTATTACCAGGGAGGAAAAGAAAAAAAAAAAGAAGAAAGAAAAAAAAAAAGAAACAGAATAAACCTTCTGTGACTGGTTAAAAGTGAGAAAAGGCTGTGTTTTATTGTGTTATTGTAAAACAAGCAGTCATTGAGGATTCACTATAACATGTCCATTCTCTGAGGCATCATTGTATTATTTATGGAAGATTAAAAGCACAGACCTGTGATAGTTTTGATTATTCATATATTTAATACTTTATTTCTAGGAGTTCACTTTTGTTGGCTGGTCCAGGCTGGTAAATAAAACAAAAACAGAACTACTTGGAAAAACAAATGTAACTAAAATATATTTTACAGGTTCAATTTCTATTTTTCAAACCTAGAATAATCAATTATACCTTTATAGACAGCAACACTAATACAGTGTATACTTATTCTTTTCAGAGCAGTAATCCCCAACACACTTTATTAAGTTCTAGATCTTAAAGATTTTTCTTCTGCGTGCCGAAACCTCCATATTGTTGGTAAGTTTGGACCAGATGATTCAGTGGGGCCGTTTATCAATTCCCGGGCGGAAATGAGTCGCTGCAGCAAATCATGTCCGCCCAGCATTGCTAAATGCCGACAGCGTATGCTTGTGAAATGCTTGTGCAATGCCGCCCCTGCACATTCGCGGCCGCTAGCAGCGGGTGTCAATCATCCCGATCGGATCAGGATGATTGCAGTCCGCCACCTCAGAGGTGGAGAATGAGTTAAGGAGCAGCGGTCTTATGGGTAGATTGCAGTATCCGCTGCTTGGTAAATCTAACTCTTACAACATACTCTTGTAATAACCCTTGTGATAATGTCCTTTTTTTATTAGCACTAATAAACTTACTTTCAGTTCATATTAAGATCTACTTAAATTTGTCTTTGGATAGTTATTTAATAAATTGACGAAAAAAAGAACACATTGGGGCTGATTTATTAACTGTCAGGCGGCATACGCTGTCGGCATTTAACATTGCACAAATGAAATGCTTGTGCAATGCCGCCCCCTGCACATTGTATCTGATCGGGATGATTGCTGTCCACCACCTCAGAGGAGGTGGCGGATGAGTTAAGGAGGAGCGGTCTTAAGACCGCTGCTTCTTAACTTACATTTCCAGCGAGCCTGAAGTCTTGCGCGGAATAAGCAGCATTGACTGCTTCTTAAATCAGCCCCTATGGGTCAGATTACAAGTGGTGCGTAATTTAGGGCTTTCACTTGAGCCTAAACTTTGCTAGAAGTAATCTTTTTTTGCTCCTTGGGTTGCGCATGTATTACAAGTTGAAAGTAAAAAGTTTGCTTGCAAGCAAAACCTGATGTGCGCTAACCAAATATAAACCGATCGCATTAACGTATTCTACCAATAGAAGTCAATGGAGAGCAAAGAAGAAGACAAAACTAACATTTATCACTCGCACGCTAACCCAAACAGGAGTTATTCATATTTCACATTCCAACGTTCTTCATATACAGAACAATGTTATTTTTATTGTAAATACATATTTCTATATATAGCTGTATATACCTATACCTGTATATCTATTCCTATAGACATATAGCTATATATATCTAGTTTACAATAACAGTATCACATATATATATATATATATATATATATATATATATATATATATATATATATATTTAAAAATAAATATTTATTTTTTTTCTATGTGAATAACAAAGAAATGTAAAATATACGTAACGCAATTAATATACATACTGTAAAAAATCTATATATATATATATATATATATAATTTATGGATTATTTCAAATTTTTTACAGTATGTAAAACACAATGTAAGATTAGTAAACGCACTACCCTTTTTACGAGGGTTTCAGTCGCTCTAACCAGACAAGCGTAAAATGCGATTGCGATCTCACGATCCCTTTGGTCACATTTGTCTATTTGCTTAGCAAGAACATCTGTATAGGCCAAAAAAAGAGTTTAAAATTTCACAAGATACACTAAGGGCTCGATTAATCAATATTCGCCCCATGTTTGCTCCAGCTCACCTCTGGCAATCAGCAATCCGTTGACGGAATTTAAGATTGCACATGAGCGCTATTCTGCACTCTCATGCAATCCCGCCTCCTGCCCGCGCACAGCCAATCACGCCGGGCAAGATATGTCAATCACCCCAGTCGGGAGATTGACAGGTCCTTTATATTTGATATCACTATTGTTACTATTCACTATTCACCATTCACTATTGTTACCATTCACAAGTCAGTACTTGTCATGCATTGATTCTACTGCAAAAATAATTTCAAGTGAATTATTATTTATAAAAAAATCATAGTAACAAGAATGCTGAGAGATACAGGCTGAACAAATTACACATATTAAATAAATAAGTGACCCCATAAAAACTTATTTATATAGAAAAGTTGAAACAAAATGTGAATTTCTATTACAAATGAGAACCAATACATCCATCTAGTTAATTCACATATGTGGGTATGTTTAGGTATATATATACATTCACACACACACATATATATATATATATAAATCAAGTAAAATTACTATGTATTTCAAATTTTAATTTTGTATGTAGAATATTGCACAAATGTGATGTTAAAATTGTTTAGCCATTATTAACTCTTGACAGTGTTGACCTGGTACACATTAATATATATTATTAGTGTATACTTAACTTTCATATATATTGTCAAATATGTTTTCATTATATTCCCACTCTTATTTAGAATGGTAACATTATAGAAATTGTAAAATGATTTGGCATACTGTTTATATAGGTGATTTCTCCTCTACATATAATGATATAAATAAATGTGAGCATCTAGAAATATAGAATAGTTTCTTTCCCTCCCCCAAACCCTAATGCAAGAGAAACCAAGGTTAATCCTCAGGTTGCTAGGCTCCCAAGTGATATGGGATAAAACTGGGAACAATATGGAGAAGGTCTGTGGGTCAGATCCTGGCCCAGGGGCTCTTAACCCATTTGCTGCCATGTCCCTAAAGACTCATTGAGTGAAAAAACAGCCTGTTAGAGGAGTCAATAATGACTGAAAATTTACATTAGCCTCATACACTCTGTACATTGACTGCCACAAACATGTGTGCTTTTGTCTTCTAGATCTTTGATGTTGGTTTCTAATTGCACATTAATCTGTTTTTTACCTGTCTACAAACAAATCACAGCAAATATATCACAACAAAATTATATAATAATGAAACACAAAATATTAGTTGGATTATTGTAAAATAAAGGAGATATTTAAATCAATGTATTTTTTGTAAGTTTCTCTTTTTAATTAACTTTTACATACATTACCAGCTTGTTGAATAGACTGATAATCACAACAAACAAAACAAAATCACTATTAGAATTAGCAGAAAAGTACTAGTAACATGCCATAATATTTCTTGCATATACATCCTACATTAAAACAACATCTATGTATTGATTACAATATTTGGTCAATCTTTATTGGTCACTTTTCAGCTGCTGATAAGGACTTTTCAAATTCGAGCCAATCACAATCACAGGTTTTAACAAAAATTCGGAACTGAAAACGCATTATCAGCTTGCTTATAAAAAGTCTCTATACATAATATGGGACAGTTCAAGGTGATCACAATCCATTTTTAC
Source organism: Bombina bombina (assembly GCF_027579735.1). Lineage (NCBI taxonomy): Eukaryota > Metazoa > Chordata > Amphibia > Anura > Bombinatoridae > Bombina > Bombina bombina. The sequence continues at coordinate 829,190,078 of NC_069499.1, forward strand.
AAAAAGTCTGACAGGTTATCTGGACCATTTTTAACCTATTGAATTCAGTTAGAGGTACTAATTTAAGTCCTGAACTGGCCTTTTTAACTTATTTTAGAATGAAACAGCTATTGTGTGCATGGGCAAAACACACAGAAAATACCATAAGAAGACATTTTGGGTGAGCTTAGGGAATTATGGTCTAGATCAGGGGTTATCAATTGTGGACCTCCAGAGGTTTTGAAAATAAATTTCCCATGATGCTCAGCCTGCATTCCAGCTGGCTGAGCATCATGGGAAATGCAGTTCCAAAGCCTCTGGAGGGCAACAATTGATGACCCCTGGTCTAGATTCATTAAACCTATCTGCATCTCTCTTTTGTATACATTCAATAGTCTGCATTTCTAAATGTACATATGTAATTGTATTTATTAGCCATCTATGTTATATCTCATACAGAAAATGAGAACTGGTAGAAATGCGAAAAAACAGAAATCTTGACCACAGCATCCAGAAATGGTGTTTTGAAGTCAAATTCTTAAAATATTGATATTTAGTTAAAGGGAACATGAGATCCAAATGTTGAATCAATCACTTGAAAGTGATGCAACATATCTTAACATTACTGTGTAAAAATCGAAGATATTTTACCATAAAATTTCCTCAGCAGACACATCCCATTATAAAAGGAGTTTAAGCAGCCAATCAGGATGCTTGTCTGGAACTTGCAAGGTAGTGTGCATGTCAATTTATTTCTCTCCTCTGTTTAAGGCATTAAATATAGTAAAATACCACAAGATCACAATAAAGCGTGAATTTAGCACTGGTAAAGCTGATTGAATGTTATTGCTGTTTTTCACCATGCAGATAGCAGTAAAAAGAACAGTTCTAAATCAGATAGCACTAACTCTGGTGAACTGAATACATGTTGAGGTACAATATCGTACTTTTCCTACACAGAGCACAGTATAAATTTGTAAGTGATTTAGCATATGGGTATCATGCACTTTTAATAGTTGCATTTCCGTAACATGATCAGATTATATGCCGTTCTGTTTTATATGGCGCCATTTGCAATGTTTACATGTAAGCAAGTTTTTAAAAATACACTATTTTCCTTATAACGTATTGTTGCGATCTGGTGACAGTAATACAAATATTGCAAGGATGTGAAATTGGTATTTCTTTAAAAGGAAAAATAAAATAAAAAATATCCAAATGTTACGGTAGACTTTTATTAAAGAGGGATTTTTGTTTTTTTAAAAATGTACAATGTAAATTTGAGTGGAGCAAAAGTAACAAATTTACACTTTTACAATTTACAATGTGTGAATGGAGCAATCTCGTTCATAAAAAAAAATGATTATGTTGAGGCCGCTTTCTTTTAAGAGGTATTCATTTCCTACACTGTTCCTCTTGTGAAATAAAATATCATTAAATTTAAAAAAAATGTTTTAGCCCGTTCTCTACCAGAAATTCCACAAAATAACTTTCCCAAAATACCTGAGACTTTTTTGTATTTTTACTATCACTCAATTTAAAGGGACATTAAACACTAAAAATATTATTGTTTAAAAAGATAATCCCTTTATTTACCATTCCCCAGTTTTGCATAACCAACACAGTTATATTAATACACTTTTTACCTCTGTGATTACTTTGTATCTAAGCTTCTGCAGACTGCCCCCTTATCTCAGATCTTTTGACAGACTTGCATTTCATGCGATAAGTGCTAACTCTTTAATAACTTCACGGGCGTGAGCACAATGTTATCTATATGGCACCCATGAACTAACACTCTCTAGCTGTGAAAAACTGCCAAATGCATTCAGATAAGAAGCAGCCTTTAAGGGCTTAGAAATTATCATTTGAACCTACATAGTTTTAGTTTTCAACTAAGAATACCAAGAGAACAAAGCAAATTTGATGATAAAAGTAAATTGGAAAGCTGTTTAAAATTACAGGCCCTATCTGAATCATGAAAGTTTAATTTGGACTTTACTTACCCTTTAAACAGAAATAGGGCCTTTGTTTTTTCTTTACCAATGAAAACGATATACATTTTAAAGTAGACAACCCAAAGTGTTGATGTAGGCACAGTTTGGCATATTTGATGCCACTATTTGACAAAACGTAAAAAAATGGCTAACTTTTTCGCAAACTTTGGGTTTCTCATTTAAATTATTTACACACACCTACTGCAGTCATAAGCTTTTCTTGGATGCCCTTTTGTTCAGAAAAAAACAGACATTGATAGCTTTGCAAATAGTTTTTGGCAATTAGAAGGCCACTACAATTACACTTCTGACATTACTGGCAAATAAGGGGCTAATCAGATTGTTAAGTTAAATTTTGATGTAGTGTAGAGATTACCCTACCACCCCTGATCCCTCCTAAACACCTCTCTTCCCCCCACTGGTCACTACCATTTTAGGTAGGCACTATTTATATATATTAATTCTTTATTTCTGTTCTGTAGGGGTCCGTCCTCACCCTCCCCCCTTCCTGATCCTCCCAACAGCTCTATTACCCTCCCACCATCATATCTGTTATTGGCAGCCAGTCTGCCAGTAACAAATAACTTTTTTGTTTTGTTTATTTACTTTTTCTGTAGTGCAGTGGCGTCCTTCCCCATTCCTCTAAAAGATCAGATTTTTCTGTAGTGTACAGTCCCCTCTCCCACCGATTTTGGACCATAGTGTAGGGCTCCATCCCTCTCTCTCCCGGGCCTCACATTTTTCTGTAGTGCAGGGATCCCCACCCTCCTCCGCTGGGCCAATCCACCCACCTCTCTCCTTCCCTCCCACCGATCCCACTTGTCACTAACTATCGGCTAGATTATGAATTTTGCGTTATGAGTGAAAAAGAAGCGTTATGGCTCTTTTTCACTACCGCTGGTATTACGAGTCTTGCAGGTATATCTATCCAATCAGCCAATAGGATTGAGCTTGCATTCTATTGGCTGATTGAATGTAATTGATTTAATTGTAGTGTAAGGTTAGGTGTTAGGTTAGGTTTTATTTTACAGGTAAGTTTGTATTTATTTTAACTAGGTAGTTAGTAAATAGTTAATAACTATTTGCTAACTATTCTACCTAGTTAAAATAAATACAAACTTACCTATGAAATAAAAATAAAACCTAAGATAGCTACAATGCAACTATTATAACTGTAATGTAGGTGGCGGCGACATTGCAGGCGGCAGATTAGGGGTTAATAAGTGCAATGTAGGTGTCGGCGATGTCAGGGATGGCAGATTAGGAGTTAATAAGTGTAATGTAGGTGTCAGGGGCGGCAGATTAGGGGTTTAATAAGTGTAATGTAGGTGTCGGCGATGTCGGGGGTGGCAGATTAGGGGTGTTTAGACTCGGGGTTTATGTTAGGGTGTTAGGTGTAAACATAACTTTTCTTTCCCCATAGGAATCAATGGGGCTGCGTTACGGAGCTTTACGCTCCTTAATTGCAGGTGTTAGGCTTTTTTTTAGCTGACTCTCCCCATTGATGTCTATGGGGAAATCGTGTACGAGCACGTAAAACCAGCTCAAAGCAGCGCTAGTATTTAGGTGCGGTATGGAGCTCAACGCTGCCATATTGCCTGCTAATGCCGGGTTTTTGCAAACCTGTAATAGCAGCGCTATAGTGAGGTGAGCGGTGGAAATAACTTGCAAGTTAGCACCGAGCCGCTCATAACGCAAAACTTGTAATCTAGCCGTATGATTGTTACATAGAGTAACATAGACAATGTCTCTTACCATATGAATGCAGATGCCTTCTGCCCCAGCTGCAGTCTCCGCTGTCTAAGCTGACAGTGGGAACCGCAGCATGTACCTCAGTGTTGGACGTAGGTACTACGTCAAGACAGTCCGCTGGGCAAAGTGCTGTATGACGTAGTACCTACATTCAAATGGCTCAAGTGGTTTAACTCCATTAATAATTAATAACAAATGTAAAACCATCACTTTTACTGTATTATTAAAAATGAGGCACCTAACACACCTGCCCACTGTACCCAAAATGCCTCTGTTGAAATATCTTTATTATAAATTACCACATATCGCTATGGTTTAGGAACACAAAAGATTATTTTATTACTACATTATTTTATTATTATTTTTCTTACACACTGTAAAAAGGGACCAATCCAAACAACTATAATGTAACATGTAGAGTTGCCAAATGGCCATTTTATTTGACAGTTTTGTTTTAATTTTGCTTTTTGATCCCTATAACGGGCATGTAACAACCAAAAACGTATATATATATTTAAGTACTACCTGTGTCCCAAAGACCCATTATAGAACCAGCCCTGAATACAGAGCATATAATAGATGTGTGACCAGATGAAAAAGTTTTATTAGGTGTAAATTCTTGGTCCAGTTAACCCTTTAAAGACCAACATACCCTGTATTTTGCACAGTCGTTATGGGGTTAACTAGCGCAGCTGCACTATTACTGCATGACTCACTTCCAAGTCATACCCTGTCATTAAGTGGTTAAAGAGCTATATATCCTCAGTGTAGTTTGCTTAGCACCTTTGCAACACAATGTTGCTAAGCCTTTTTAACAATGTGAGATCAGGGTTATTTACAAGCCTATGATGCTTATCTGGGAGCATACGCAGCCTGGTACTGGTATTCACTTGTTTCACTGGTAAGCATGTGCCAGTCAGATGGTTAATATGCATTGAATGAGTGCTGCTTTTTTAAATAATAATTATATTGTAAAACTGCTAATTAAATTATTCTGAGACTGTAGATCCAAACAATAGTTTGCGCTAGAATGTCCCTTTAAAACTAGACCATATAAATAAATGTATGCAATGCCAATATATCTTTATTATTGTATATTGTAGACTGCACTATATGTCTCTGAATCATGCCCAAGGCATGAGTGCACAGAATAAATTATTTTAAATGGATCACATATTCACATGTTTTAGAGTAGAACTCCTCTATGGGGTTAGCCTCAATGTGAACAGGTGAATGTACACGCTTTGGCTAAAATATGGAATTCAAAACCCTGCTTTTCAATATAGAGTGCAAGTAGCTGTATTTGCGAAATGTGACTAAACTCTACCATAACAGCATTATTGACATTTTGCTGATGATTAATTATAACCAATCAGACCTGCCAACTTTGAAAAATGTCTTGAAAAGAAGTAACATCATATAATGTGACGTTACCAGGCGTGGCATCAAAGTAAATAAAAAGCAAATGTAAAACAAACAAGCTTTTAACACTGTTAAAATATTAATATGTACTTTTTTATTATTAAATATACAAACACTGATTGTGACGGTAAATGAGTGCAGCACAAACATCCATGTGGCCCTAGTGCAGCATTAAAGCCATTCATTTCTGAACTGCAGGGATTGTTACATAGGCTGTTGGGCTCCATGTACAGGTCCGGGGACTGTCCAAATTGTCTACTCTATGTAATATACACCCAATACACAGGCCAATGTCCTACTCCAATGCAATCATGCATGTAGACCTCCCAACCACCACAGATCCTGTGTGATTGTACCGGGTTTATAGGTCTGGTCTACTTCTTGTCTTCAGCTTCTCAGTGCCCCGGTTTTTAGGGACTGCCATAAGCTCCTCTCAGGACACGCCCAATCACTGTAGCAAGCCACCCAGCTACACTAACGACCCACTCTGTCATGCCTATGACTCGCCACTTACACTGTGGCACCAACCAAATACAGCAAGTGGCTCCCACAAGTTCCTAAACCGTCTCATCCCTTTGAGAGAAGTTGGAAGGTTTGTGTATGTGACTGTACATACGGCCTTCTGAGGTTAAAGCTGTTTTTTTTTCTCGAGCGAACAGAAAGTGCATGCCTGTGTAACTGGCCCCTAAGGTTCAATGGCTCACTGGCTGATAAGGAGAATTCCAATTGCTCTATTGGTAGGTAGTGCTAAGCCTCACACGCATAAAAAAAAAAAATCTTAATATATGAGCATCTGTTTTACAAAATAAATACTATAATACATTTTAAAAATGCCATCTTTTAGATGTAGCAAGAAAAAAAAAAAAAAGCTTACCTGATAAATTAATTTCTTTCATGGTGTTGAGGGTCCACAATAAATTACTTCTGGGAATTCAACTCCTGGCAACTAGGAGGAGGCAAAGATACCAAACATTCTACAAACTTTTAATCCCTCTCACCTCTCTGGTATCCCAGTCTAACGTATAGCTGAGAAAAGGAGAAAAATAGAAAAAAATCAGGTAAGGATACATTTGGTTTTCTTTCATAATGCGGTGAGAGTTTTTGAACCATAACTCCTGGGATCTAAAACCCAAGCTGTGGAGCCCAAGGGGCTGATTTATCAAAGGCCGGATGGCCCCTGATGCCCCTTTTTCCGTGCGAGCCTTCAGGCTTGCCGAAAACAGCAGTTATGAAGCAGCGGTCTTAAGACTGCTGCTCCTTGAAGGGACATTATACACTCATTTTTTCTTTGCATAAATGTTTTGCAGATGATCTATTTATATAGCCCATAAAGTTGGTTTTTTTTTTGTTTTGTTTTTAAATGGATAGTTTTGCTTATTTTGAAATAACATTGCTCTGATTTCCAGACTCCTAACCAAGCCCTAAAGATTTAGGAGAATACCGAAGTATACTTACTCCAGCTTGCTTCTGTTTGTGTAAAGGGTCTTTTCATATGCAAAGGAAGGGGGAGGGGGGAGTCTCTGCTATTTTCCACTTGCAGTGGGTGTTCCAGTAACCTTTTCAACAAAGCTAAACTTGAAGATTCTAAGTAAGTTTTAAACAGTTTTATACTGGATTTTTATATCAGTATCTGTGCACATTATTATTATTATTTTTTTTAAAGAAAATTTTTATTGAGGTTTTTGTACATTGACAGAGAGAGTGATACAATAAGACTATGAGGCCGAATTATTAAATGTCTGTCGGACCTGATCCAACAGTGCGGATCAGGTCCGACAGACATCGCTGAATGCGGAGAGCAATATGCTCTCCGTATTCATGATTGTACCAGCAGCTCACAAGAGCTGCTGGTGCAACGCCGCCCCCTGCAGACTCGCCGCCAATCATCCGCCAGCAGGGAGGTGTCAATCAACCCGATCGTACTCTATCGGGTTGAATTGTGGCGATTCCTGTCCGTCTCATCAGAGCAGGCGGACAGGGTTATATGCAGCGGTCTTTAGACCGCTGCTTCATAACTTGTGTTTTTGGTGAGTCTGAAGACTCGCCAGAAACAGGGGCCTCAATGTCTTGGTTCAAAAAACATAATTTATGCTTACCTGATAAATTTATTTCTCTTGTAGTGTATCCAGTCCACGGATCATCCATTACTTGTGGGATATTCTCCTTCCCAACAGGAAGTTGCAAGAGGATCACCCACAGCAGAGCTGCTATATAGCTCCTCCCCTCACTGCCATATCCAGTCATTCGACCCAAACAAGCCGAGAAAGGAGAAACCATAGGGTGCAGTGGTGACTGTAGTTTAATTAAAATTTAGACCTGCCTGAAAATGACAGGGCGGGCCGTGGACTGGATACACTACAAGAGAAATAAATTTATCAGGTAAGCATAAATTATGTTTTCTCTTGTTAAGTGTATCCAGTCCACGGATCATCCATTACTTGTGGGATACCAATACCAAAGCTAAAGTACACGGATGATGGGAGGGACAAGGCAGGAACTTAAACGGAAGGAACCACTGCCTGTAGAACCTTTCTCCCAAAAACAGCCTCCGAAGAAGCAAAAGTATCAAATTTGTAAAATTTGGAAAAAGTATGAAGCGAAGACCAAGTTGCAGCCTTGCAAATCTGTTCAACAGAGGCCTCATTTTTAAAGGCCCAGGTGGAAGCCACAGCTCTAGTAGAATGAGCTGTAATCCTTTCAGGAGGCTGCTGTCCAGCAGTCTCATAGGCTAAACGGATTATACTCCGAAGCCAAAAAGAAAGAGAGGTTGCCGAGGCCTTCTGACCTCTCCTCTGTCCAGAGTAAACAACAAACAGGTTAGATGTTTGGCGAAAATATTTAGTAGCCTGTAAGTAAAACTTCAAGGCACGGACTACGTCTAGATTATGCAAAAGACGTTCCTTCTTTGAAGAAGGATTAGGACATAATGATGGAACAACAATCTCTTGATTGATATTCTTGTTAGAAACCACCTTAGGTAAAAACCCAGGTTTTGTACACAGAACAACTTTATCTGAATGAAAGATCAGATAAGGAGAATCACAATGTAAGGCAGATAACTCCGAGACTCTTCGAGCCGAGGAAATAGCCATCAGAAAAAGAACTTTCCATGAAAGAAGTTTGATATCAATAGAATGAAGGGGTTCAAACGGAACCCCTTGAAGAACTTTAAGAACCAAGTTTAAGCTCCATGGAGGAGCAACAGGTTTAAACACAGGCTTAATTCTAACTAAAGCCTGACAAAATGCCTGAACGTCTGGAACTTCTGCCAGACGCTTGTGTAAAAGAATAGACAGAAATCTGTCCCTTTAAAGAACTAGCTGATAATCCTTTGTCCAAACCCTCTTGGAGGAAGGACAATATCCTAAGAATCTTAACCCTACTCCATGAGTAATTCTTGGATTCACACCAATGAAGATATTTACGCCATATCTTGTGGTAAATTTTCCTGGTGACAGGCTTTCGTGCCTGTATTAAGGTATCAATTACTGACTCGGAGAAGCCACGCTTTGATAGGATCAAGCATTCAATCTCCATGCAGAAGGCTCAGAGAAAGTAGATTCGGATGATTGAAAGGACCTTGTATTAGAAGGTCTTGTCTCAGAGGCAGAGTCCATGGTGGAAAGGATGACATGTCCACTAGGTCTGCATACCAGGTCCTGCGTGGCCACGCAGGCGCTATCAATATCACTGATGCTCTTTCCTGTTTGATTTTGGCAATCAGACGAGGGAGCAGAGGAAACGGTGGAAACACATAAGCCAGGTTGAAGAACCAAGGCGCTGCTAGAGCATCTATCAGTGCCGCTTCTGGGTCCCTGGACCTGGATCCGTAACAAGGAAGCTTGGCATTCTGGCGAGACGCCATGAGATCCAATTCTGGTTTGCCCCAACGGAGAACCAATTGAGCAAACACCTCCGGATGGAGTTCCCATTCCCCCGGATGAAAAGTCTGATGACTTAGAAAATCCGCCTCCCAGTGCTCTACACCTGGGATATGGATCGCTGACAGGTGGCAAGAGTGAGTCTCTGCCCAGCGAATTATCTTGGAGACTTCTGACATCGCTAGGGAACTCCTGGTTCCGCCTTGATGGTTGATGTAAGCCACAGTCGTGATGTTGTCCGACTGAAATCTGATGAACCTCAGTGTTGCTAGCTGAGGCCAAGCCAGAAGAGCATTGAATATTGCTCTTAACTCCAGAATATTTATTGGGAGGAGTTTCTCCTCCTGAGTCCATGAACCCTGAGCCTTCAGGGAGTTCCAGACTGCACCCCAACCTAGAAGGCTGGCATCTGTTGTTACAATTGTCCAATCTGGTCTGCGAAAGGTCATACCCTTGGACAGATGGGCCCGAGATAACCACCAGAGAAGAGAATCTCTGGTTTCCTGATCCAGATTTAGTAGAGGGGACAAATCTGTGTAATCTCCATTCCACTGACTGAGCATGCATAATTGCAGCGGTCTGAGATGCAGGTGCGCGAATGGCACTATGTCCATCGCCGCTACCATTAAGCCGATTACTTCCATGCACTGAGCCACCGTGGGGCGTGGAATGGAGTGAAGAACACGGCAAGCATTTAGAAGTTTTGATAACCTGGAAATTTTCATTTCTACAGAATCTATTAGAGTCCCTAGGAAGGAAACCCTTGTGAGAGGAGATAGAGAACTCTTTTCTTCGTTCACTTTCCACCCATGCGACCTCAGGAATGCCAGAACTATCTCTGTATGAGATTTGGCAATTTGAAAGCTTGACGCCTGTATCAAGATGTCGTCCAGGTAAGGAGCCACCGCTATGCCTCGCGGTCTTAGGACCGCCAGAAGTGAGCCCAGAACCTTTGTAAAAATTCTTGGGGCTGTAGCCAACCCGAATGGAAGAGCTACAAATTGGTAATGCCTGTCTAGAAAGGCAAACCTCAGGAACTGATGATGATTCTTTTGATTGAAGTTAAAAAACTAACTATAATACACCACTCTCCTCTTACTACGTCCATCTTTGTTGAGAGTTGCAAGAGAATGACTGGATATGGCAGTGAGGGGAGGAGCTGTATAGCAGCTCTGCTGTGGGTGATCCTCTTGCAACTTCCTGTTGGGAAGGAGAATATCCCACAAGTAATGGATGATCCGTGGACTGGATACACTTAACAAGAGAAATAGCTGTTAACGATAAGATACAACACACGCAAATGAAACCTAATTTTTCTTAAGGATTATAGAGTTGATGTAATTATGACATAGGTCTCACGAGGGCCTGATAGATAGTAATTTTATGGCAATTGATAGCTACATGGAGGTCTCTCTTGGACCATTGGATAAAGAATAGGGGTAAATCAGCAGGCAAGAGCTGCTATAAAGTTGGGAGGGGGGGAGGGGAGGAGACGTGTCCGAGAAATGTAATGATATAGCAGTGTTATTGTTATTTAGCTCATAAGCAGATAGGTATATTAGGATCTGAAAATATACATAAAATAAATGTGAGCATGAGCCAGCAATTTATACTTTTTTTTTTTTTTTTAATAAATTTTTATTGAGGTTAAGAATGTGCAATAACAAGCATATTGAAATACGAAAATCACATACGTAAACAGAGAAGAAACATAGAAATCATATTGTACAATCAAATCTGTTGCTTCGCAAGTATGTAGATATTACTAAAGATAAACCTCATATTTTCTGATTTATATCAAACACAATCAAACAAACAAAAAAAACAAAAAAAAAAACAAAGCAAAACAACAAAATGTAAAATTTACAGTAAATACATACCACAGTATGTAAAAATGAATCAAACAAAACAAAAAACAAAAAACAAACAAACAAACAAAAAAATAAAATAAATAAATAAAATAAAATAAAAATACAGGTAGCATATAGACACTATGCCAATCAATCTAGACACATCCTGATAGACCAAAAGAGGCCACCTGTGAACCCCAAAAAACAGTATAATATTTTGAGATAACAGGGGGTATTTTCAAATCAATGGGTGCACTTTTGGGTCTCAGGTGTTGAACCTCTTTTTTATATTGATATATAGTATATTTTAAACATATAGAACCTTCTGAACTTATATAAAGGCCTCTTTTGGACCCTTTGAACCTTATGAGGATATCAGCGAATGGTAAACTGAATTAGGGAAATCATTTTTGGACTCTCAAATGACACACATGAAAGCTACATCCTATAATAATTCAACTTCTTGATATGTAATAGAGATAGTGATAATAGTGAAAAAATAAATAATGGAGCCTTTATAACCTAAATAGCTTGCAAAACTTAATGGGTCCTACTATAGAAACATGGAAAGGCTGGCTATAACTGAGGTGATAAACATGTAACTTTAGTATATATGATTCCTTTACTCCATATAGAATGAGTGTTAGGGCTGCGGATTAGTTATGATATAGGATCCTGGCAACCCCTAAAATTGTGTAAACAGTATAGGCATAAATAGGGTTAACTACCTCTAGGGTGGTGACTACAAACATCAGTGAACCTCTGACTGTCTGCCTCTGTGGTGATGAAATCACTGTGGTTGTACTATGTACAGGTACAGAAAAGAAATAGCCCAAATTAATATCTATTAACAAAAAGGACTGGTAATCTTCACTATCCCAGGGCTAACAATGGAGAGAGAGCCTAAGAAGATTATAATAAACAATATATAATAAGGGCAAAACAATAGTGATTTTTGCTAGAACACCTGCTACTGGTGCTACATGTACTGTAGAACATGTGATAAAACCTGCAATCAACCTATAAGTTAGAGGATATAAATGTCACCTTAACAACATAGACTAGTCTTTCAGAAGATTGCTGACACTCTGTTTCGCTAGACATAAAGTAAATGTTATTAAATATTAAACACACCACTATTTTTAGACTACATAGTCAAAGCTATTCATAGTATTTAACCCTTTGATCTGAGATTGCCATAACTAAGGCTAGATTTGTAGGTTAGCATTAAAGTTTACATCGATAATCAGACCAGGAATCTACATGAGAAAGTCCAGAGAAAGTACACATTACCCATTGTGGAAAGAAAAAAAGGTAAGTAGTGGGAAGGCAGCCAACATTAACTCACTCCGGGCCTCTGGAAACCAAACAGTTCCACATGGTTATGTCCATCTTGCGCATGGTCTGAGCAGGCATCATGATCCTCCATCGGCTTTTCCTCAGACACAGATGCAGCTCCATCCCTGACGGTCTCCCTATCACATTGACATCTGTCTCTGCATCAGCAGTCACGTCGCGGGTCAGAATTTCTCCTCCAGCCAGCGCACTCTACATCCAGGCAGGCCTCCTCTCTGCTGCCTCCGGAACTCCGGTCCACCAGACAAGTTGGATGTAAGTGTCCAAATTGTGTTCAATGCCACAGTGCTCTCTTTGTTATCCCCAGCACGCGCCCAGCTAGGTGGCAGGCTAGATGTGGTATGGGGGCGAGTCTGATAGCCTCCAGGGTCAAAAGGCCGGCAAAAGCAGAGCGCGCCTGTACAATCCATGGGCCGATAAGAGGTTCCCTGAAATGCGGCCCCCATTGATGTCCTGTAGCTCGGTCTCACTCTTTCCATAGGGAGGTAATGATGCACAGCAAGGATTTTCACTGCTGTGGCAAGAGTCACTTGTATAGAACCCCATCGAGTGTTAAAAGAGTCATCACTCAGAAGGTGCGGGCAGACCGCTGCACATGGTTGCGGGCCTGTCTCAGCGGTCTGAGTGGGTTTCGTCACTGTTTCTGGACAGGGCCGTGGGTTCACTATTTCTAGACCATCTGCAGTCTCAGGCAACGACTCAGCTCCAGTCAAGGCATAGCATTCGGTAGAAATATGACAGGCCGGGTCTTCACACACTCTCTCCAGCAAGAGTGGTAGTTTATGGGCCCTCAATGAGTTCCAGTAGCTGTACGTTACCCTCATGGGCTCCTCTAACTGTGCAGCGGAAGCCTCTGATTCCGGGTCCCTATCACAAGGGTCGCGTGGAGAAGGGCAGCCTGCAAAACACTGCGCAATTATGCTCCTCAGTCCAGCGAAGTGCACATTAAGCATCTCATATATAGTGTCTGCTGATGCTTTCGTATCGATATCCATGTCTGATTCTAGTTGTGTAGTAATTAGTACTACTCGTAACCCCGGTCTCCCAGGGGGGGGAATATGCGTAAACCCCGGCTCCAGAAACCACCAAGCACTTAATAAATGTGGCGGCCTTGAGGCCTAGCTGCAGATTTTAGACAGAGCAGTCAATCCAGAAAGTTTTCCCCTCCGGACTGTCAATTTCTTGAGTCCTGTAGTGTCCCTCTGGCCCCCATCCACAAGATTGGAGATTTTTATATAGGAAATTTTTTTTAAAAAAATGCATAAAACCCTGTAGTGGAACCAGGAGCTCCCACAAAACACATCCTGTCTCTGCAACTGTAGGCTCCGCCCCCCGCAATTTATACTTTAGCAATGAGAATATAATGGTTGCTTTATAAGTAGGGATATGGGCATATAAATATGCATATATGGAGGGAGTAGTATTATTGCCTTTTCAATATGCCTCAGTTAGATGATATGTAAATGTCAATTCACAAAGCCCTAGGTAATATAGACATTTGCTGCTTGCATTATAGAAAACTGAACAAAAAGACAAACTTAAATCAGTGTAGCTTATGAGCAATACAGGTTATAAACAAACTAGCTATACATTCACAATGCTGCTATACATATATGAGTTATAAAACACAAGATGTAAATATAAAATACTGCGCTAGAGTCCAAATAAGGAAACTTCTTGTCAGTCTTATTAGCGAGCACTGAATGTGATGACTTGAGTGTTTTCCACATAGTTCTTTCTCATTTACATTCCATGTATTTTGCATTGAAAACGACTTAGTGGCATAACACATAATTAATAACATAGCTTTACAGCTTAATATTCAACGGGCAAGCAGCATTTTTGATAAGGAAGTACAAATAAACAGTGGCTACAACACTGAACAAAAATCTAAACAGATATACTAATGATAATAGTAGTAGATATAAGAGCTATAGCAGCCGGTGCTCTGATTTTATGAAAACAGAATGTGTAGCGTGCTAACTGTATACTAATCCAAAGAAGGAGCAATGGGACTGTGGGAGAAAATTTAAGAACTATTTCAGCAGATGACTATGTATCTCTGATCACTCGGGGAATCACAATAATGTTAGACAGTAGGCTCAAATTAACCATAAGGGGTTATTTATGACATATTATAAATGTAGTTTATAAAACTATATATCAAGAGATAGAAGTTTTATTAGGAAGACCCAGGGGGTAAATTATTGCTTTTAGAAAATCTCCTGTATTATGAAAATTCTAGGTCTATTGTGAGTAAGCAGGCTGCCATGTATCTATTAAAGTGGCAGGGGTTTTACTCAAAGATAACTATTCTGCTTTGAGCACACCAGACCCTAACAGCACGGCTGCCACAGGAGGGTCTACAGGGACCAGAAAGACATTTAGAAATAGTAAGTTACACTTACGTTGCTGCTAAATGCAGGTGGAGGAACCCTGCGGATGGTATACTAATATTCCAACTTATGTTAACTTCCATAAATTGATTTAAAATAGAACCCTCTACTTACCAAGATTTTAATTCACCATGGCCCCAGTTTATTTTGAAGATCTGAGAAAATCTCAATTAGAAGTCTAATATTGTAGTGAGATTTATCCTCTAAGGAGTGTACCTTTTACAGGTTCTAGTGTATACTATAGGCGTCAAGCTGTCCCGGCCACAGACAGCCTTAACGCCAATCTCCAATTAGATACATTATATTTTAAACGGGGCAATAGCTAATATCAGGCAGTATAGTGTTTAGTGATAAGCTGCAACAGTGTAAGCTTGTCCACCTTCTAGAATAAATACTGACTTTATTTAACTATGAAAAAAGGTGTTTTAATATTCCAGCCTCTCCTCATTAGACCTATCATGACTTACTTGCCTTATGGGACCTACGCTTAATTATAACCATTATATCATAAATATACTGCAGTAAGGCTAACTCACTTCATCCACTTTGTCAAAGACGTATTATAAATATATTAAGTAAGAGTAGAATATAGAACTCCAACTTGCTTCTTACAATAAAGTATCAGAGGTTGCACTGCTGTAAAAATGTGTTAGTATGGAACCTAAGGCCTCTGATACAAAAATAGATGGCATAGTAGGATTAGTGGTGGTTTGCAATTGGGAGAAGATTAATACCTCTAATACACATTATAGAAGTAGTGCAACAGTGCTCAAAAGGCTACCAGTATGGACTACAAACTAGGAACAAGTACAAACAGATGATTAATAATACAAAACAAAATATAACTCTACAGCGATGGAAACAGGGTGTTATGACAATAACCATTTCCTAACTAGTGCTAGATTAGCCAAGTGGTTCTTATGTTCAGTACGTTCAGAGTCTTACAGGAATGCAAGAGTAAACTACCAGGTTACTTCCACACTAGCATTGAGTCATCTAGCCGATTCCTATATGCAGAGTAGTAGAGAATACAATCCATCCTCTCCTTCTCTTGGGACTGATGTCTGCGCATACATACTTGTTATCATATAGAATTGTCCTCAATATGTTCCAATTAGGAGCTTCTGAAATTTGCAATAGCAGGTATTCAATAGCAGGAATCTCCCATATGAAGCCTCTAACAGTTCTGCAAAGCGCAAGTCCTCTTGTCGCGTATGTAAGAATTTAAGGTAGTCAGTATCTGGGAAGTGTTTGGAGGATCTTTCAAAGCTCGTTTCATGCGCCTCATATAGTTGATCTTCCTGATATAAGCTTGTGTCTGCTTCGTCACAAGTAGGATTGACACACTCAAGAGGGGGTGTTGAATGTGATCTCCCTGCATTCTGGGTAGAAGGTGCCTATTCAGTCTCCTGTACACTGATATGGGGTTCGCCATCAATCCTTTGGGAATTTAGGTTGGCAGAATCCTTAAGTAGCACCAGGTCCTGAATTAAGGGGTATAACAAATTTTGTAAGCTCTGTTTCAGCTCTTGAAAATGTAGGTCAATGAGTGACTGCTCAAGCTGTTCCCATGCGTCCAGTGCCGCAATGTTAGTGCTGTTATCGGTATTATAGCGTACCTGCAACATCACAAGATACTGTTTCCCAAATTATATATTTAGCGTTATGTTTCAGGGTGTGCAGAGTTTTGGCAGTACAATTGTGACTGTTTAATCCGGGGGGAGTTAGAGAAATATTAGTATGGCTGTCGCCGATATCTCTAACGGCCAGACTAGGGCACCCCACAAGGTAAAGTTATCGGTGGTGGTATCGGACTGTGCAGCTTGATGTCCCTTATCGAAATATGAGCATATTTAGTGAGGATTACTCAGCCTGTGATAATTAGCGGTTTATCAGGATGGTCTATGGAGCTCCTAGTTTTGCATCCACACTCGGCTGCGGCCCGGACACGCCCCAATATTCTTTATAGTAGTGTCTATTACATGCAGTTATATGAAAATTGGTGTATATTGTCCCTTTAACTGGTCCGCTGCCTCTGAGGCTGCGGACATCAATTTGCCCAATCCTATACGATCGGGTTGATTGACACCCCCTGCTAGTGGACGATTTGCCGGGAATCTGCAGGGATGGCATTGTACAACCAGAACTGCTTGTGCAATGTTAAATATGCTGTCAGCATTCAGCAATGTCTGACGGACATGATACTCTACAGCATATCATGTTGGACACACATTGATAAATCGGCCCCCATAAGTTAAGACAGGCACTTATTTACCATCCACTGTGACTGTAGGACTTTAAGTCAAAAGCTATCGAAAAAAGAAAAGAATAAAGAAGACCAAGTTGCTTCTGTGCAATCTAAACAACAGAAACTTCATTTTAAAAGGGCCACCAAGTAGAAAACGAATCTAGTAGAATGGCTGTAACATTTCTTGAAGGAATTTTCCTGATCCCAAGAAGCCATACTTAATTTCTGCTCTAACCTGGAAGGTAAAGTAACAATTGTAGACTTCTGACTCATATAGGGTTGCCAGCTGTCCTTCAAAAAAATACTGGACAGCCAAACAGATAATATGACATTATAGGCAATAGACTATATGTGTTGTGTGTGTATATATATATACATACATACACAAACACACATAGACAGTATGGGGCCGATTTATCAATGTCTGTCCGACATGATACGCTGTAGCGTATCATGTCCGACAGACATCGCTGAATGCCAAAAGCATACGCTGTCGGCATTTAACATTCCACAAGCAGTTCTAGTGAACTGCTTGTGCAATGCCACCCCCTGCAGATTTGCGGCTGCTAGAAGGGGGTGTCAATAAACCAGATCGTATAGGATCGGGTGGATTGATGTCTGCAGCCTCAGAGGCAGCGGACGAGTTAAGGACCAGCGGTCTTAAGACCGCTGCTTCATAACTGCTGTTTCCGGCGAGCCTAAAGGCTTGCACGGAAAAAGGGGCATCAGGGGCCATTCGGCCCTTGATAAATCGGCCCATAAGTATGTATTATATAATAATATATGTATAATATAATAATATTGTGTATAGTGCAATATATATATATACATATACAGGTATGTATATGTATATATATATATATATATATATATAATTTTTGAGGGAGATTTAAATAAAGATATACAAAGTATATATATATATATATATATATATATATATATATATTTATTATTTTACTGTGGGGTGATAAATACATACTAAGAGACATACCTCATTGTTTGTAATTTGTAACTGTATGGTGATGAAGTTCAAGTGAGTCAGTGTCACTCACTGTCTGAGTGATATATCTTTTCTTTCTGACAGTCACTGTCTGATCTAATTTCCATACACACTGACAATGCTGATTGAGTGAATTCACACTCAGAGTCACAAAGCACAGCAGCATGTGCAACTAAGTAAACCACAGGTCTTCTCGCTGACGTGACGTCACACACGTGATCAGGGCCGGATTTCCCATTAGGCACAGTAGGCATGTGCCTACAGGCGCCTTGCAGTGAGGGGCGCCTGCCTGTCAATAATAAAAAAAAAAAAAAAAAAAAAAAAAAAAATTTTTTTTTTTTTTTTTTTTTTTTTTTATGAGGGCATTTATTTTAGTAAGAATTGTGCTGCCAGGTGCCTACAAAGTCGAGTGTTTCATTGGGAATATGTTACAGCAGTTGAGGGAGCCA
Source organism: Bombina bombina (assembly GCF_027579735.1). Lineage (NCBI taxonomy): Eukaryota > Metazoa > Chordata > Amphibia > Anura > Bombinatoridae > Bombina > Bombina bombina. Next base: position 829,208,408 of record NC_069499.1, read on the forward strand.
TGAAGGAGAGAGGGGCAAAGATTAAAACTAAACCCCTCCCATTGAATTTCTAAATTCTAATTTTAAACACATTTGTTGACCCCTGGATTACATATAATCTACAACATTCCATGTTTTCCTTTGAGAGCAACATCATATGATATTTATATTTCAGAACAAAATAAATGTAACATCTGTGTGTGTTTGTACCAAAAATATCAGAGTTTACAAGATTTTTTTCCCTACATTTTATATTTTCTTCCACTGGCTGCACAGGTTGTTGATGGTGATGAGCTTGCATGCTGCTAGTTTTAATATTGCTATTGTTTACACAAAACTGTGTTTGACTCCAACAAAATGTTAAGCACATAGTCAAAGTCATCTCCAGAAAAGCAATACACTAATGGCTTGTCAATAAACATGTCCTATGAGCCCATCTGGGTCTGCACAGATGTGTATTGCTGTCTCAGAACTGACATTGACTATGTGTTTAACTCTTTTGCAAGAGGCTAACACACTTCTCTGCAAGCACTAGTGCAATAATAAAATGCCCAGCAAACTGTCACATTTGATGTCCCTTTAAATAGGGTTTTCTTTAGAATATTTTGCATTAAAAGTTTAACATGATTTGTTTTTGTTATACATAATAGAAATTGTATGGCCATTTGAGTCAAGTGAATATTGATTTTTGGTGTAGCTTCCATTACAACAAATATTGCAATTGGTGTGTGTATTTGTGTATCTCCATAAAAGGGAAAATGTAATTTTACATCTAATATTTATTTTTAGTTGTCCTAAATAATAATAAAAAAAAGTCCTCATTTTTTCCACTTTTTTTCTAGGGGGGGTGGGGGGGTGGGGGGGGCGCTTCAGGTTTTTGTGCCTACAGGCACCTGAGATGTAAATCCGGCCCTGCACGTGATCACGTGACGTCCGACAGTCAGTCATAGTCTCACAGTCCAACAGATCAGGAAGCAAGCTGTGTGGCCACTAAATATGAGATACCATGTCCTGGTTTTATCTATATCTTTATATACATATAACTAATTATACATATCAGATAGATGGACAACTAAGTCCAAATAGTTTCTATTGGGACTTTGTATTCTCTATGCTCAAATTTTGGAGCAAACGATATATATATATATATATATATATATATATATATATATATATATATATATATATATATATATATGTGTGTGTATATATGTATATATATGTATATGTATATATATGTATATATATATAGATACAATCTAGGACTTTTTTAATAACTAAGCAGTTTGCCCTCTGTAAATAATTCATCACAGGTTAATTTCTTCCTCCTCTCACTATGATTCTGATCTTTTATAAAATAAATTAAAATACTTTATTTCTTATAAATATGCGAGATCTTACCATCTGAGCATGGCTCAATGACATTGAAGGATCCATAAAAATATATACAACTTCTCTTCTCTTTATGAAATGTCAAACATATCTCAAAATATTTTAACAATATGTTAACACATATTATAATATTTAAGATCACTTAATCCACTACCAGTGTATCTTAAACACACTTTGACAATATGTTAACACATATTATAATATTTGAGATCATTCAATCCATCTACTAGTATAATGATGGATATATAAAATATGGCTATAGAAAGAAAATATTATCTGACCCCTTTGGACTTAAGAGAAATAGATAACAAAACCGTTATTTCATTTCCAAAAATACTTGCCGTTATTGTTTTTATTGTTTCCTTTGTCCCACTGACATAAAATATGTGTTAGTTTTTTGTAAATCTCAATGTTTGTGATTACATAGCCTTTATCTATCGTTATAACGTTTGGGGGCCAATAGTGCCTTGACACTTATCCCCTTTATTGACACATTGGTGGGCATTGTTCTGACATCTTTATCCCCAGGGCTCTCTAAGGATTTAATATACTAGATGGGAGGCGTAACTGACAGCCGCATATATTAGCATTGTACAGCATGCTAATGTTGCTAGCGGCTTGTCTATGTAATATCGCCGGACCGGAAGTGACGTCAACGGTTACGTCACTACCGGGTAGCTCCGATATTGGGCTTGAAACTGGTAAGCCAAAACAAAGATACCGGCAATTGAGAAAGAAACAACTGGATAAATCTAAGGCCATATACATGCCTTTTGAATGACCTATATATTTAGATATGTATAAAATTAATCCGGGAAAATGTATATACTTCCGGTTTGCCATATGGGGGAATCTTTTAGATGTTACACAGGAAGTGATGCTACACTTTATGGGGGAATCTTTTAGATGTTACACAGGAAGTGGAGGGGAATCTTTTAGATGTTACACAGGAAGTGATACTACACTTTATGGGGGAATCTTTTAGATGTTACACAGGAAGTGGAGGGGAATCTTTTAGATGTTACACAGGAAGTGATGCTACACTTTATGGGGGAATCTTTTAGATGTTACACAGGAAGTGGAGGGGAATCTTTTAGATGTTACACAGGAAGTGATGCTACACTTTATGGGGGAATCTTTTAGATGTTACACAGGAAGTGGAGGGATTTGGCGCCCAAGCAATACAATTAATCAATTAAACTACCATATAGGCTACTTCTAAACTGTATATAAGGCCAGCTGCCATTACCAATATTCTAGTCTTGAGAAAGGCCCTTTTTTGAGGGGAGAAACGCGTTGACATATTGGTAAGCATTACTTTAATCTTTACTTCATTCTCATATTGGATACACTATGTTGTGAATTTCTTTTTTTACAGGGACACTTTTTAGGATACCATAGGAGCAGCTGACAGGTACTAGGATCCAATCAGCTACTTCAGCAACCACACTCAGGAATTTGGATCTGTTAAAGTAACTAACATTGGAAGGAATCAATTTCCTCACTTTCACCTTGCTTTTCATCACCCATTTTTTCCATTTTTTAGTTTTGATTGACTTATTTTTGTTCTTCACTAACATTTGTTGATCAACTTTTTGAACACTTTTTTGGATTATATTTTATATTTTATTTTTTATTATTTTTTATGTTATTGCATATTGTGTATTTTATTTAATTATATCTTAACCTCACTGGATTAAGTAGCTAGCATTTTTATATCCATTTGCACTCACTCACTATTTGATTGTATCTATACAATTATTTTGCTACCCCCCTTTTTTTGCACTGCAGTGCATTTTTCTATTTTTTGGAACACTATTTTTGTAACACTAATTTTGAACACTATTGTTTGTATTATTGTTTATTAGTTTTTTGCTTGATGCACTTGCTACAGTTGTACTTAGGCTAATTCTGTTTTATTAGTATACACTCTTATTCTGGTGTACCACTCACACTGATCACCTGTTATTACCTCTGTTTTTATTGTAATTATCAGCTTTGGCCCTTTGAGCCGCTTCTGTAAGATATTCCTGTATTTGTTATTTTATTTATTTGTGCTTTTTACATTTTTTATATATAGTCTTTTATTACTGATGCTTTTTAACATAGTTCATTAAATAATCTTCTTTTATCTCTCTGTGAGTATATTTATCCCTTGGCCTCTTGTTGGCGCTGTATTCACTTCTTACTACTTGTGCATATTTTTTGGAGGTTGGTTAGGATCTCTGTTTGGATACAGCTTGGGGATTACCTTAGCGCGTGTACACACACCCTTTTTCACTAATTTCCATACACACTGACAATGCTGATTGAGTGAATTCACACTCAGAGTCACAAAGCACAGCAGCATGTGCAACTAAGTAAACCACAGGTCTTCTCGCTGACGTGACGTCACACACGTGATCACGTGACGTCCGACAGTCAGTCATAGTCTCACAGTCCAACAGATCAGGAAGCAAGCTGTGTGGCCACTGCCTGCAGCTAGTACTCCGGAGTCCGGCTCCAGGTCAGTAGCACTAGCAGAGTTGCAAGCAGAAGAAGGGGTGCTGCCGGTGGTGGGTGGAAGTGTGGAACATGAGCTGGGTTGCTTAGTTGAAACACACACAATGAATGGAATGAATCATGTTAAAGGGACAGTCTAGTCAAAATTAAAGTTTCATTATTCAGATAGGACTTGTAATTTTAATCAACTTTCCAATTTACTTTTATCATCAAATTTGCTTTTTTTCTCTTGGTATTCTTAGGCTGCCTCTAATCACATGCTTTTTAAATTCCTTTTTAACACAAAGAGACAGAAAGTACACGTGGGCCATATAGATAACACTGTGTTCAGGCACAGGAGGTTATTTAAGATTTAGCACAAAACAATGCTAACTGCAAGACAATAGATAATAAACAGTCACAGTCATGTGATCAGGGGGCTGGAAGAAGGTTCTTAGATACAAGGTAATCACAGAGGTAAAAAGTATATTAATATAAATGTGTTGGTTGTGCAAAACTGGGGAATGGGTAATAAAGGGATTATCTAACTTTTAAAACAATAACAATTCTATTGTAGACTGTCCCTTTAAGAGTTAAATAAATGTGTGTGTTTTTTTTTTAACAGATATTACCGGACAGTAACCTAAAATACCGGACTGTCCGGTCAAACACCAGAAACCTGGCAACTCTAGACTCATATGTAAATAAATTAATCGAACCATAAACAAAAGATAAAGTCACACATGAAAAAGGAAACAAACCAGACACTCTGCTGATGAAAATATTGCATAACCAAAATAAGCATTTATTCTCCACATCAATTTAACGTACAAATTCGGTATAGAAGTTATTTTGATCTGGCAATGAAAATGTATCTACACACAGTCACTACTTTCAATTTTGGTTATTGATTTTCTACAGCTTATGAGCAGGCAACATAAAAAAAGTAACTTTGAAGCTTTAATATTAGGTAGGAATACACTATGCCATGAGATACATGATCATACCATGAAGACAAATAGCAGTTCACTGTGTAGCTTTCACTTAAAATCCTTATTGGGCCATATTGTAAAATGAAATATTGCAGACAAATTTATGTATCCATTCAAAATGTATAAAATTTGAAAGTTAGTGTTTAAAGGGACACGCAAGTCAAAATCAAACTTTTATTATTCAGATAGAGCACTAAATTTTAAACAACTTTCCAATTCACTTCCATTATCTAAACGTACACAATCTTTTTATATGCACATTTTCTGTCGCACAAGTTTCTACTGAGCATGTGCAAGATTCACAGGCCATACGTATATGCATTTTGTGCTGTCACATGATGCAGTGGGCGGGAAAATAGAACTAACTTTAAAATTTGTCGGAAAGAAATCTACTACTCATTTGAAATTCAAACTAAATGCTTTTACATTGTCTTTCTATTATGGATTTACTAATTATGCATTTCTACTGTGTTTAGTGGTCCTACAATATAAACCGCTCTGCTGTGCCATTTCACACCCCTTAGTCAAAACCATTTAGCCTTTTATGCTTACTCTTCAATATCAATGTGGGGGGGGGTTCTGTTTGCAGAAATATCCAAAATATTTAAAAGAAAAAAAAAACAGCACACGTGACTCATAATTTCCAAAATATTGATAACACAAAATCTATGGTTTCACAATTAGAATTTTTCACCTTCCCTCAACCAAAAAAACATAATTTATTCTTACCTGATAAATTTCTTTCTTGGTTGTGAGAGTCCATGAGACGTTACTCTTGGGAATTACATCCCTTGGCCACCAGGATGAGGCAAAGACAGCCTACACCATTGCTTTAAGTATCCCTCCTACTTCCCCCTCTCTCTCAGTAGCTCATATAGCCAAAGATTGGAAGGAAGATAGTAGGGAATGAGGCACAAACTAAATCTGCTGCCAGCAACAACAACAAAAAAAATAGGTGGGTTCATACTCTCACAACCAAGAAAGAAATTAATATATCAGGTAAGAATTATGTTTTCTTTCTAATAGTTGTAAGAGTCCACGAGACCTTACTCTTTGGAACTTATACACAAGCTGAGAAGTCCATGAAAATAGGCAGGACAAAAAACAAACAAGGCAGGCACCTGTTCACCAGGAACCCCTGCCTGAAGGATCCTCCGCATAAGCTTTGTGAATCAAACTCCTCAACCAAAAAAGACAAAGAATTAGAAGTAGCCTTCTGTCCCTTGCTCTTTCCTGAATACAGGACAAACAAGTTTTGAGGATGACAAAATCCTTTGTAGCCTGTAAATAAAACTTAAATGCCCTGACCACATCTAAACTATGCAACAGTATTTCATTAGAAGACTGAGGCTTAGGATATAAAGAAGGAACAACAATCTCCTGATTAATGTTTTCCGCTGAAACTACCTTTGGCAAAAACCCAGACACGTTATGTAACACAGCCTTATCCTGATGGAACACCAGATATGGCAGATCACAAGACAAAGCTGATAACTCTGAAACCCTTCAAGCTGAAGAAATTGCCAACAAGAACATGACCTTCCAAAATAGCAACTTATTGTCCAAGAAATGCATTGGTTCTGGGAATTGTAGGACTCTAAGGACCAAATTAAGACTATATGGAAGAGAAACTGGCCCGGTTACAGATCTGATACTAACCACCCATCTAAAAGAGTTGTATTGATGCTTTTAAATAAGGTGACTCATGTACTTCTATGTATTGTGTGAACAACAAAAGGGCTACCTCTCATTTTGTGTGATATGTTTATGGTTCTATAAGGTGATCAATTCGCCCACTATTGTTTTAAAAGATGTCTCTCTCGCCCCATTTTAGTGCTTATATATGGATGCTAGAATCCATTTTAGTGCCAAGAACACCCAAAAAGTCATCTAGTAGATAAGTGATTCCAATTCTCATGTCAATCCCCTGCTACATAGAGGATCACAAGACTTCTTATTTGAAAGAGGTGTATTGTGTCCCATTTGAAAGAGGGGTATCATGTCACATTTGAAAGATGTGTATGGTGTCTCATTGGAAGAGGTGTATGGGGTCTGATTTCAAAGAATTATGTGGTGTTTCATTTGAAAGAAATGTATGGTATCTTATCTGAAGAGGGGTATGGTGTCTCATTTGGAAGAGGTGTGTGGTGTCTCATTTGAAATAATCATATTGGGGCCTATCTATCAAGTTCTGTATGGAGCTTGAAGCCCCGTGTTTCTGGCAAGCCTTCAGGCTCGCCAGAAACACCAGTTATGCTTCATAACATGTCCGCCTGCTCTGAGGAGGCGGACAGACATCGCCCCAATTCAACCTGATTGAATACGATTGGGTTGATTGACACCCCCCTGCTAGCAAATCTGCAGGGGGCGGCATTGCACTAGCAGTTCATTGCTGGTGCAATGCTGAATACGGAGGACGTATTGCTCTCCGCATTCAGCGATGTCTGTCGGACATGATCCGCTGATCGGATCATTTCGGAGAGACACATAATAAATAGGCCCCATGATGTCTCATTTAAAATAAGTATATGGTGTTTTATTTGAAATAGGTGTATGGTGTCTCATTTGTATAGGTGTATGGTGTCCCATTTGAAAGAAGTGTATGTTGTCTCATTTGAAAGAGGTGTATGTTGTCTCATTTGAAAGAGGTGTATGCTCTCTCATTTGGAAGAGGTATATGGTGTTTCATTTGAAAGTATTATATAGTGTCTGATTTGAAAAAGAAGTGTATGGTATCTCATTTCAAAGAGGTGTATGTTGCCTCATTTGAAAGAGGGGTATGATGTCTCATTTGGAAGAGGTGTATGGTGTTTGATTTAAAAGAGGTGTATGATTTTAAATTTGAAAGAGGGGTATCAGGTCTCATTTGAAAGAGGTTATGGGGTCTAATTTTAAAGAATTATTTAGTGTTTCCTTTGAAAGAGGGGTATGATATCTCATTTGGAAGATGTGTATAGTGTTCGATTTGAAAGAGGTGCATGGTATTTAATTTGAAAGAGGTGTATGGTGTTTCATTTGAAAGAGGGGTATCATGTCTCAATTGAAAGAGGTGTATACTGTCTCATTTGGAAGAGGTGTATGGGGTCTGATTTCAAAGAATTATGTGGTGTTTCATTTGAAAGAAATGTATGGTATCTCATCTGAAAGAGGGGTATAGTGTCTCATTTGGAAGAGGTGTATGGCTTCTCATTTGAAAGAGGTGTATGGTGTCTCATTTGAAAAAGGTGTATGGTGTCTCATTTGAAATAATCATATGATGTCTCATTTGAAATAAGTGTATGGTGTCTCATTTGAAATAGGTGTATGATGTCTCATTTGTATAGGTGTATGCTCTCTCATTTGAAAGAGGTGTATGGTGTCTCATTTGAAAGAGGTGTATGCTGTCTTATTTGGAAGAGGTATATGGTGTTTGATTTGACAGAGGTGTATGGTATCTCATTTGAAAGAGGTGTATGTTGCCTCATTTGAAAGAGGGGTATGATGTCTCATTTGGAAGAGGTGTATGGTGTTTCATTTGAAAGAGGTGTATGGTCTTTAATTTGAACGAGGTGTATGGTGTTTCATTTGAAATAGGTGTATGGTGTTTCATTTGAAAGAGGGGTAGAATGTCTCATTTGAAAGAGGTGTATGGTAATATCATTTGGAAGAGGTGTAGGTGGTCTAATTTCAAAGAATGATGTGGTGTTTCATTTGAAAGGAGTGTATGGTATCTCATCTGAAAGAGGGGTATTGTGTCTCATTTTGAAGAGGTGTATGTTGTTTTATTTGGATGAGGTGTATGTTTTCTCATTTGAAAGATGTGTATGGTGTCTCATTTGAAAGAGGTGTATGGTGTCTCATTTGAAAGAGGTGTGTGGTGTCTCATTTGGAATAGGTGTACGGTGTCTAATTTCAAATAATTATGTGGTGTTTCATTTGAAAGAAGTGTAAGGTATCTCATCTGAAAGAGGGGTGTGATTTCTCATTGTGAAGAGGTGTATGGTGTCAAATTTAAAATAATCATATGATGTCTAATTTGAAATAACCATATGGTGTCTCATTTGAAAGAAGTGTATGGTGTCTTATTTGAAATAGGTGTATGGTATCTCATTTGTATAGGTGTATGCTGTCTCATTTGAAAGAGGTGTATGTTGTCTCATATGAAAGAGGTGTATGGTGTCTTATTTGGAAGAGGTGTATGGTGTTTCATTTGAATGTATTTATATGGTGTCTAATTTGAAAGAAGTGTATGGTATCTCATTTGAAAGAGGTGTATGTTGCCTCATTTGAAAGAGGGGTATGATGTCTAATTTGGAAGAGGTGTATGGTGTCTAATTTGAAAGAAGTGTATGGTGTTTCATTTGAAAGAGGGGTATCATGTCTCATTTGAAAGAGGTGTATGGTGTCTCATTTGGAAAGGTGTATTGGGTCTAATTTGGAAGAGGTGCATGTTTTATTTGGATGAGGCATATGTTTTCTCAATTGAAAGAGGTGTATGGTGTCTCATTTGAAAGAGGTGTATGGTGTTTCATTTAAAATAAGTGTATGGTATCTCATCTGATAGAGGGGTATGGTGTCTCATTAGGAAGAGGTGTATGGTATCTCATTTGGAATAGGTGTATGTTGTTTTATTTGGATGAGGCATATGTTTCCTCAATTGAAAGAGGTGTATGGTGTCTCATTTGAAAGAGGTGTATGGTCTTTCATTTGAAAGAGCTGTTGTCATGGTCCACTGTCTCTTTAAGAACTGAACCACTTCCTGTTAAAATCTATAAAGGTCACTCCTTTATCCATGTTCCTTGCTTGATTATTGTGAGTGTATAGGGACAGTTAGTTTGTTAGATCTCCTTTACAAATTGGATTACAATTCCACTATTATACTTTCCCTCAGCTTGCCTCTCAACATATACTCTACCAAAGCCTACTTGTGATACTCAACTTCATAAGACATTCTCAGGAAACTTCAACTTACTACTACACTTGATTTACCGGCTTTTCTCCCTGTTACCCCGGACTTCCATTTGCCTGTCAGTTTTTACACTGCCGAGTGACGTCACACGCTGTCTGTTCAGCGTTTCACTCGAGCAGTTTTCTTAGTGGAACAGTATTGCTAAAGGAACTTTCTCTTCAGCCGCACTAAAGTTACTCTTTTCTTCAGCCCCAAATCACACCGGCTATCTCTAAAGGACACTTACCTGTTTCAGAACAAGAGTAAAGTATTATCCCTTGTTGGTATTCATTGTGGGTGTGTCTGCTGATCTTCTCCGTTTGTCAGCTGCAGAAGCAACCGCAAGTATAATTTTCATTTAATACATTTACAAATAGAGACTGTGCATAACCTCTTGTTCCATTTACTTCTCTGATCAATTGCAAGACTTTTATTCATTTCTCCTGGAAATTAAACTAATATTTACCTAAACAGAAATAACATAAGTTAACTAATTGTTTACTTGTGATTAATCTGCCAAACCAATTTAAATATATGAACTTTGCTACTTGTGTGGATAACTTCTTCACGGAATCCAATGTGACTTGGAGTTTGCAACAAATAGCTACAAAACCATTATTATACACTTATATGTATCCATTCTATGAAAATTAAATAGAGGAACATAACAGCTGTATGGTGTTTCATTTGAAAGAGCTGTATGGTGTTTCATTTGAATGAGGTGTATGTTGCCTCATTTGAAAGAGGGGTATGCGATTTCATTGGAGAGAGGTGCATTATGTCTCATTTGAATTAATCATATAGTGCCTCATTTGAAAGAGGTTTATGGTGTCACATATGAAAGTGATGTACGATGTCTCATTTTGAAGAGGTGTATGGTGTCTCATTTGAATTATACGGTGTATTATTTGAAAGATGTGCATGACATCTCATTTGAAAGAGGTGTATTTGCCTCATTTGAAAGAGGGGTATGCAGTTTCATTTGAAAGAGGTGCATGATGTCTCATTTAAAAAAATCATATGGTGTCTCATTTAAAAGAGGTGTTTGGTGTCTCATTTGAAAGTGGTGTATGGTGTCTCATTTGAAAGAAGCCCTAAACATCCTACATTTGGCATCCGAGACACAGAGATATGAAGCAAACCTCTCCTGGTTTGCTTCATATCTCTCAAACCACTTGTTTTTAGTTTCCTTTTACAGCATATCCTCTAATCCTTTCCCTCTCTCAGTTAGAGTACCGCAAGGCTCTGTCTTGGGTGCCTTGCTTTTCTCTCTCTATACATCCTCCCTTGGAAAATTAATATTCTCCTTAGGGTTCCAGTACCACTAATATGCTGATGATACCCAAATCTATCTTTCCTCTCCTGTCATCTTTCCCTCTTTACTAAATCAGATTACCAACTGTCTCTCTGCAATTTCCTCTCAGATGTCCTTGCGCTACCTGCAACTCAATCTGTCCAAAATATTAAAAAAAAAAAGTCAGAAATTACTGACTTAAAGCATGCACATAATATAGCACATCTGGTCCCCTCTTTTAAAGTAATTTCTGACTTTTTTCCAAAAAATATTGTTTATGCACAGCACTCTAGTCTGAATACACAATATAATTCTGAGAATACAATGTATTATATAATTCCAAGAATATAAAATTGGACATCCCCATCATAACAACAATACAAGTGTAGTGCTATTGCTTTTCCTTTTTTTCTATTTCAATCTGTCCAAAACTGAGCTGCTTCTAATACCCCCCTCTTCGAGACATCTGACATTTCTCTGATGGTTGGAGACCGTCCCCTGTCACACATGACTCAGAACTCACATTTACCCCACATATACAAGCGCTTACCAATTCCTAAGGAGAAGATCCAATGGCACTACCTGGTTATAAAAATGTTTGTATCCTTATATTTATTATTATTAATAGCCTATTGTCTTGTAAAAACATGGGGCGGGAGGTGCTGTGTATTGAGTAAACTTAAACAACAAAAGAATGGACGGAAGAGGAACAATTTTAAGAATACACTTCTAGCAATCAGAGCAGACAAATAAGTATATCATGGCTTGTACATAGGCACAAAAGGGGCCAAGGGATAATTCGCTTGGGTATAAGTTAAAATATCAAATTTTAAAAGCTTACCAAATCCTGCCATGCACACATACACAACATTTCCAGAATTCGTCCTTTACTTACTCAAAAAACTACAAAAATACTAATTAATTTCCTCATTATGTCACGCATTTACTATTGCAATCTACTTCTAAATGGCCTTCCAAAACACTGCCTCTCCTCCTTCTAATCTATAATAAATGCTTCAGCTAGACTCATCCACCTAAGTCGCCAATCTACATCAGCTGCTCCACTCTGCAAGTCATTACAATATCTCCCAATATGCTCCAGAATACAATTTAAAGTATTAACCCTAACTTAAAACGCACTTAACAGCCTCACTCCCAACTATATTTCCTCTCTCATCTCCATATTATATAACCTGACCAGTCCTCTTCGATCAACCTTCTAGGTCTCTCCATTCCTACTATCTCTACGTCCCACTCCCGCAGCCAAGACTTCTCACGTGCTGTTCCTTTCCTCTGGAACTCTCTACCCCCCTCCATAAGACTGTCTCCAACCTTGTATAGCTTCAGATACTACTTGAAAACACACTTATTCACAGAGCCTTACCATCTCTTCCCTGTTTCACCCTAACCAAAATAAACCTTGAACTGCCTGACTCACTGCTGCAACTACAATCCATGTGACAAGCTACCCCAAACCTTATGTCTCTGCACCCTAAACCTATAGACTGTGAGCTCTCCGGAGCAGGGCCCTCTTCCTCCTGTACTAGATTTGTTTCGTCTGTTATATTTTGTATTTTATCACTAACCCCTGTCATTGTATACTCCTATCTCTGTACCCAGCCCTATGGAATTTTGGGTGCTATAGTTGATAATAATAATCCTTAGGAGTTTTCCAGGTCTAAGGGCCTTTCACAAGCAATTTTTTTTTACTAGATTAATTTTGTAAGTGGATCTTTTGTAACTAGTAAGAAAATAGGCTTATAAGCAATGACTGGACTAATAGCTTTCTCTTTCCTGAATGATAATTATTTTCCTGTTACTGGTAAACCGTAATGATATTTTTTCACCCCTGACTGTGCATATATATTTTAAAAAAAAGTAATATCCCTTTAACATGGCATGCAAGTCATTATGAAACGTTCATGACTGAAATTTACTTTTATTAACAAATGTACTTTATTCTATTGCTATCCTTTGTTGAAGAACATATTTCGGTAGCCTCAGGATAGTACATGTGTCAACGATGTTTGTTACAATATCTGTAAAGGATACCAAAAGAATGATGTAAAATTATGAATAGAAGTAAATTGGTAAGTATTTTAAAATGGTGTGATCTATCTGAACCATAAATGTTTAATTTGGAGTATGTAACTTTAAGAAACATCACTACAAAGTTTTTTTTTTATATCGTTTGTACAGAAAAGCCATACCAGGACATTCCTTATAAATTGTGTTTTTTTGTTTTTTTAATGCATGGACTGTCTGAATCCTGAAAGTTTAAAGTACTATTTTTTTCAGCAAATTATTATTTACCTCTGAAAGTCATTATTTATTTGTTTTATAGGCATGGTAAATTGGGGAAACTTTCAGCTAGATTACGAGTTTTTGCCGGTAAGACTTGCGGTGCTAACGCTCCTTTTTCTTCTCACCGCTCACTTAAAACAACGCTGGTATTACAGGTGTTTTTCAACCCGGCGTTAGCCTCTAAAAAGTGAGCGTAGAGCAAAATTTAGCTCCACATCTCACCTCAATACCAGCGCTGCTTATGGTAGCGGTAAGCTGGCTAAACCTGCTCGTGCACGATTTCCCCATAGGAAACAATGGGGCAGATTGAGCTGAAAAAAAACCTAACACCTGCAAAAAAGCAGCGTTCAGCTCCTAACGCAGCCCCATTGATTCCTATGGGGAAATAAAATTTATGTCTACACCTAACACCCTAACATAAACCCTGAGTCTAAACACCCCTAATCTTACACTTATTAACCCCTAATCTGCCGCCCCCAACATCGCCGACACCTGCATTATATTTTTAACCCCTAATCTGCCACTCCGGACACCGCCACCACCTACATTATCCCTATGAACCCCTAATCTGCTGCCCCCAACATCGCCGACACCTACATACTATATATTAACCCCTAATCTGCCCCCCCAATGTCGCCGCAACCTACCTACATTTATTAACCCCTAATCTGCCGCCCCCATCGTCACCGCTACTATATTAAATTTATTAACCCCTAAACCTAAGTCTAACACCCCCCTAACTTAAATATAATTTAAATACAACAAAATAAAATTACTACAATTAAATAAATTAATCCTATTTAAAACTAAATACTTACCTGTAATATAAACCATAAGATAGCTACAATATAACTAATGGTTACATTTGTATCTATCTTAGGGTTTATTTTTATTTTACAGGCAAGTTTGTATTTATTTTAACTAGGTACAATAGTTATTAAATAGTTATTAACTATTTAATAACTTCCTAGTTAAAATAAGTACAAATATACCTGTAAAATAAATCCTGACCTAAATTATAATTAAACCTAACACTACACTATAATTAAATAAATTAAATAAATGAACTACAATAAAATAAAATAAACTAAAGTACAAAAAACCCCCACTAAATTACAGAAAATAAAAAAATAATAACAATTTTTTTAAACTAATTACACCTAATCTAATCCCCCTAATAAAATAAAAAAGCCCCCCAAAATAATAAAATTCCCTACCCAATACTAAATTACAAATAGCCCTTAAAAGGGCTTTTTGCGGGGCATTGCCCCAAAGTAATCAGCTCTTTTACCTGTAAAAAAAAATACAATACCCCCCCAACATTAAAACCCACCACCCACACACCCAAGCCTACTCTAAAACCCACCCAATCCCCCCTTAATAAAACCTAACACTAATCCCTTGAAGATCACCCTACCTTGAGCCGTCTTCACCCAGCTGGGCACAAGTGGTCCTCCAGAGGGGCAGAAGTCTTCATCCGATCCGGGCAGAAGAGGACATCCAGACGGCCAGAAGTCTTCATCCATGCGGCATCTTCTATCTTCATCCATCCGGAGCGGAGCGGGTCCATCTTGAAGCCAGCCAATGCGGTGCATCCTCTTCTTCCGATGACTCCTGACGAATGAAGGTTCCTTTAAATGACGTCATCCAAGATGGCGTCCCTTGAATTCCGATTGGTTGATAGGATTCTATCAGCCAATCGGAATTAAGGTAGGAAAAATCCTATTGGCTGATGCAATCAGCCAAAACAATTGAGCTTGCATTCTATTGGCTGATTGGAACAGCCAATAGAATGTGAGCTCAATCCTATTGGCTGATCCAATCAGCCAGTAGGATTTTTCCTACCTTAATTCTGATTGGCTGATAGAATCCTATCCTATTGGATGATGTCATTTAAAGGAACCTTCATTCGTCGGGAGTCATCGGAAGAAGAGGATGCTCCGCATCGGCTGGCTTCAAGATGGACCCACTCCGCTCCGGATGGATGAAGATAGAAGATGCCGCCTGGATGAAGCCTTGTGCCCGTCTGGAGGTCCTCTTCTGCCCGGATCGGATGAAGACTTCTGCCCCTCTGGAGGACCACTTGTGCCCGGCTGGGTGAAGACGGCTCAAGGTAGGGTGATCTTCAAGGGGTTAGTGTTAGGTTTTATTAAGGGGGGATTGGGTGGGTTTTAGAGTAGGGTTGGTTGTGTGGGTGGTGGGTTTTAATGTTTGGGGGGGTATTGTATTTTTTTTTACAGGTAAAAGAGCTGATTACTTTGGGGCAATGCCCCGCAAAAAGTCCTTTTAAGGGCTATTTGTAATTTAGTATAGGATAGGGAATTTTATTATTTTGGGGGGCTTTTTTATTTTATTAGGGGGATTAGATTAGATGTAATTAGTTTAAAAAAATGTAATTATTTTTTATTTTCTGTAATTTAGTGGGGGGGGTTGTACTTTAGTTTATTTAATTTAATGGTATTTAATTGTAGTTAGTTTAGGTAATTAATTTAATGATAATGTAGTGTTAAGTGTAATTGTTATTTAGGTTAGGATTTATTTTACAGGTATATTTGTACTTATTTTAACTAGGAAGTTATTAAATAGTTAACTATTTAATAACTATTGTACCTAGTTAAAATAAATACAAAGTTGCCTGTAAAATTAAAATAAACCCTAAGATAGATACAAATGTAACTATTAGTTATATTGTAGCTAGCTTATGGTTTATTTTACAGGTAAGTATTTAGTTTTAAATAGGATTAATTGATTTAATTGTAGTAATTTTATTTTGTTTTATTTAAATTATATTTAAGTTAGGGGGTGTTAGACTTAGGTTTAGACTTTGGTTTAGGGGTTAATACATTTAATATAGTAGCGGCGACGTTGGGGGCGGCTGATTAGGGGTTAATAAATGTAGGTAGGTGACGGCGATGTTAGGGACGGCAGATTAGGGGTTAATAAAATTTAACTAGTGTTTGCGATGCAGGAGTGCGGCGGTTTAGGGGTTAATATATTTATTACAGTGGCAGCGATGTCCGGATGGCAGATTAGGGGTTAAAAACTTTATTTAAGTGTTTCCGATGGGGGGGGGGGCCTCGGTTTAGGGGTTAATAGGTAGTTTATGGGTGTTAGTGTACTTTTTAGCACTTTAAGAATTTTATGTTACGGCGTTAGCCCATAAAACTCTTAACTACTGACTTTTAAATGCGGTAGGAGTCTTGACAGGAGAGGGTGTACCGCTCACTTCTTCCAAGACTCGTAATACCGGCGTTAGGAAAATCCCATTGAAAAGATAGGATACGCAATTGACGTAAGGGGATTTGCGGTATGCTCGAATCACGGAAGAAAAGTGAGCGGTACACCTGTACCTGCCAGACTCGTAATACCAGCAGGCGTTAAAAAGCAGCGTTGGGACCTCTC
The DNA here is from genome assembly GCF_027579735.1 of Bombina bombina. NCBI lineage: Eukaryota > Metazoa > Chordata > Amphibia > Anura > Bombinatoridae > Bombina > Bombina bombina. The sequence goes on from NC_069499.1 coordinate 829,225,179, forward strand.
AACGCTGCTTTTTAAGGCTAACGCAAGACTTGTAATCTAGGCGTTTAGTAGTATAGTAACATAAACACAGAGGTACTGATGTACTTTATCACACCTCATACATACATACAAAAACATAATAGTTATGTACAATATATATATATAGTAAGTAGTCATTTTAATACACAGTGTTGTAAGTGTAAAGTTATCATAAACAACAAAGCATATTTTATTTATATTTTGGCCTTTATACAAGAATAAAAAAAGCCTCTTACAATTTATAAAAATATATATATTTTGTTAAAAAAAATGGTGCATAAACATTAAAAAAAAACTTTATTTACACTCAAATTAATGTCATTTGCAAAAACAATTTCTGTCAAATTATCCAACTTCAGTGATTCCCATTTGTAGTCACCTAATTTAATTTTCTCTAACTACAGACAACTATGAAAAACATCTTGCCAAATGTTTTCAATTTAGAATTCTAGTCTATTGGCCTCCCATGGATTCGTTCAATAAGAGAGGTTACGGTTACAAATACTGAGCTAATTTATACACAGTGACAAGGTGCTGGTTGGGTGGGAGACAAAGTGCATAATGGCATAAAACAGACAGGCTGAGCTGATTGAGAAACACCCACCTCGTGTCTCTTTACTCCCATCATTCTCAATGATTTCACAGCTCTCCTTTACAAGACCAAGCAATTGCTGTGTGAATTCCCTGCTTCCTCACGAGGGTAATTGTAGCAGTGCATATAACATATGGCTGAGCAGGGATACCTGCTGGCGCGCCAGCTGTGAACTGGGTGTCTCGGATCAAGCTTGCATTAAAAGGCTTGATCTCTTTGCCTGCTTCTCCCTGTCTCTCTCTGCTGCTAACCCTCTGCTAAAGCCGTTATTTAAATGACACTTCTGAAAGAGGACAGGCACTCACGCTGCTAGACTTCAATCCATGTCTGGATGCCCTGGGGGGAGGGATTTCTCATGCTTTTAGGCAAACGTGCTGCCTGCGCTTCCAACTTTCTGTTGCTTCCTTTGTCTTATATTTTTTTTCCATGTGTTTTTCAGCGGTGTAGGTTCCAACTCTTAAACAAGAAGAATTAGTATGGCAGAAGCGATCTTTGTTTTATGATTTAATCTTATGGCAGATTAATAAGGAGCAGACACGTTCAATACTTGATTAATATTTATCCTTAATGTGAACAGTTTATTAAACTATCATTGATGTATTACATAAATGTTTTCATAAGAGAGAACACTTATCCAAGACAGCAATTAATACATATTATAGTTATATGTTTTATTCATACAGTTTATTTAGCAGATTTGTAGGATAAACCAATGTAATAATGGCATACATGATACACAGCTAGAAATTCCCAAACTATTATATCTATATTATGAAATACATTTATATATTGTATGTATTTATTTTCTCTGAGGGAGGTATGAATTTAACTTATTAAAACCACTGCATTTATATACATACAGGTACCAAACCCTTTATATGCAAACTACTTGGTATCGGAAAAGGTTTAGATTTTGGAATAGTTTGACTTTCAGAATATTTGTATATTTTGCATCTGTAAAATGGGACCAAAGGTACAAAGAAACATATAACGAAATTTAGGGAATATTTACATGTCATAATACAGCTTATACATGCAACCTAAAAGTAGTTTTATGTATTTTTTAATACTTTTTTATACATAGTACCATTAGAAAGATAGTACAGTACTGTAATCTAAAGTTGTTTTAAATAAATATAGACTATCATTTGTATTTTAGAACACAAAAAACAAACCAAAGCCGCAAGCAGAGACGATTCTGATGGGGAAACAATGTAATTTTAATAATTTTAATGATAATCGGGATAATTCTGGACTCTGGATTTACGGAAATCTCTGCTAATTATTGAGTTCAAGTGTTTTGCTAACAGCTGCATTAAATCCAGTACATAGCAATATACTCTCCATAGTCAAAATTGGAAGCATAATGGGTGGTTCTGAAGTGCTCCATGACTTTAAATGTGACACTGCCATAGGATGCCACCTGTGCCACTAGTGAGTTTGTGAAATGTCTGTCCTACTAGATCTGCCTCAGTCAAATGTAAGTGCTATTATTGTGAACTGGAAGCATCTAGTAGCAATAACCACACAAAATCACAGAGGGCTAGATTACAAGTGGAGCGCATATTAGCTCTCCCGCTCACACGTTTTCTTTGCGTGAAGTAAGTTTTTTTGTGCGCGTCGTTTAGAGTGCATATTACAAGTTAAAAGTAAAAAGTTTTCACACGAGCATTAGAAATTTCAAATATAAACAGAAGAAAACAGCAAGTGACGTTTTGGGACATACACCCCTTCATCAGACCAGTGGTCTGATGAAGAGGTGTATGTCCTGAAACGTCACTTGAATAAAGGACATCTGTTGCTGTCAAGTCCAGTTAGTGCTATTTTCTTCTGTTTATATATATATATATATATATATATATATATATATATATATATATATATATATATATATATATATATATATACATACATACACAGTGGATATAAAAAGTCTGCACACCCCTGTTAAAATGTCCGGTTTCTGTGATGTAAAAAAATGAGACAAAGATAAATAATTTCAGAACTTTTTCCACCTTTAATGTGACCTATAAACTGTACAACTGAATGGAAAAACAAACTGAAATCTTCTAGGTGGAGGGAAGTAAAAATAATAAAAAATAATAATATGGTTGCATAAGTGTGCACACCCTCTTATAACTGGGGCTGTAGCTGTGTTCAAAATTAAGCAATCACATTCAAAATCATGTTAAATAGGAGTCAGTACACACCTGCCATCATTTAAAATGCCTCTAATTAACCCCAAATAAAGTTAAGCTGTTCTAGTAGGTCTTTCCTGAAATTTTCTTAGTTGCAACCTACAGCAAAAGCCATGGTTCGCAGAGAGCTTCCAAAGCATCAGAGAGTTCTCATTGTTAAAAGTTATCAGTCAGCAGAAAGGGTACAAAAGAATTTCCAAGGCATTAGATATACAATGGAACACAGTGAAGACAGTCATCATCAAGTGGAGAAAATATGGTGCAACAGTGACATTATTATTATTATCAGGTATCTGTAGAGCGCCAACAGATTCTGCAGTGCTGTAAACATAGTCGGTGTACAGGATAGCTTTTGTAGGGGTCAAGTGGGTAGAGGGCCCTGCCGAGAGTTTCACTGTTGTAGTCGGCTCTTATGAAGCGATCTGTAAACAGCTGGGCCCATAGGCTAACATTCTAAGGGGTTAAAGGGGAAAGCAATGGAGTTAGGACATTACCAAGAACTGGACGTCCCTCCAAAATTGACGAAAAGATGAGAAGAAAACTGGTCTGGGAGGCTGCCAAGAGGCCTACAGCAATATTAAAGGAGCTGCAGGAATATCTGGCAAGTACTGGCTGTGTGGTACATGTGACAACAATCGCCCGTATTCTTCATATGTCTGGGCTATGGGGTAGAGTGGCAAGATGAAAGCCTTTTCTTACGAAGAAAAACATCCAAGCCCTGCAAAATTTTGCAAAAACACATTTGAAGTCTCCCAAAAGCATGTGGGAAAAGGTGTTACGGTCTGATGAAACCAAGGTTGAACTTTTTGGCCATAATTCCAAAAGATATGTCTGGCGCAAAAACAACACTGCACTTCACCAAAAGAACACCATACCTACAGTAAGCATGATGGTGGCAGCATCATACTTTGGCTGGAGCTGGTGCCTTAGTCAAGGTAGAGGGAATTATGAACAGTTCCAAATACCAGACAATATTGGCACAAAACCTTCAGGCTTCTGCTAGAAAGCTGAACGTGAAGAGGAACTTCATCTTTCAGCATGGCAACGACCCAAAGCATACATCCAAATCAACAAAGGAATGGCTTCACCAAAAGAAGATTGAAGTTTTGGAATGGCCAAGCCAGAGCCCAAACCTGAATCCAATTGAAAATATGTGAGGTGATCTGAAGAGGGCTGTGCACAGGAGTTGCCCTCAAGAGAGTATGCTAACTCTGCGCTGATATATACACTATTAAACAAGTGGGAAAAGGAGATTCCCCAACCTCCAAATACAGTTAGCAAAAAATATAGTTCCAATACACAATGAAAGGAACTAAAACCCCATAGTGCTGTGAAACAGCTTAAAATAGCTTGAAATAGAAAAAATATATAATAATATGATAGAGATATGATAAGGTATGATGATATAATAATGAATATGTGAATCACTCAAATATCTTAAAAATATAATTTAATAAACATTAGTATAATACATAAAATAACAATAGATATGTTGATCAGACGTATTGGGAGCTCAAGTGTAGTATCCAAAAATTGGATCAATTCAAATATACAAATAATAGCAATAGAAACAAAAGCTTGCAATACAAATATAAATAATAAAATAAAATCATCTAAACTAAATGAAAAGCAAAGATGGGAAACAAGCAGCTCAGACACGGTCACTGAAGATCCAGGTAACAGCGATTTACACTCATAGTCAGGCGGAGAGCTGGAATGAGAAGGATCCCAAATCACAGGAAGAAAAAGAACCAAATATATGGTGTACACTTCTACTTACACCGGAGTGGTTCTCAGATGCTGAAGACCTTCTCTTTGCTGGCATTAGTTTCGTACTGGCCCCTTTTGTGAGCGCTGGTTGAACCGGAACATGTCTGTATCTTTGTCACTGACAGCGGATTGACAGAAGGGCTCTGGGGATCATCCAAACTACGGAAGCCGACAGGGAACAGGTGTGAAGCAGCGGAGGCTGAGCAACGCGTTTCAGCCCGTACAGGGCCTTTGTCAAGCTTCAGATACTTGAATGGAGAAGGATTTTGAACAGAGTTGTTCCATCTCATTAGTTCCTGCAATAAAATGGTTAGGGCAGAAATAAATAAATTTATAGATTCATCTATAAACATCGCTATTTATATATATTATTTATATATATATATATATATATATATATATATATACATTTTAATTATATATATTTTAATTAGCTTATAACTATTTTAAAATTAGTTTTATAATTTTTGTAGTAAAGGAGCTTTTTGATATGATGTGGTGATTATTAGGGTATGATAATATTGAATTTGTGGCTCACTTAATTATAAATGCTACTGAGCCAAAGAATTTAATATTGTTGCTCTCCAAAACTACTTACAATGTGCCCTCTTTCCGTTAATAATTCAATGTGTTTCTTTTTGCATAAAATATACTGATATGTAGAAATAGTTTCCTTTTAAAGTGAAGGTCCATTTTTATGAATTAGTGCCCGGTTTTTAATAAACCTATTAAAAACAAGGGCACTTTAATTCATCAAAATTGACATTTCAAACGTTTTCTTCAAAACTTACCTTTTAATTCATCGCAAACCATCTTCGCAGGTCCAAAATGACGAATCCAGCTTCCTGAGGAAGGGGCGTGACCCTGAAACGCGTAGTGGTAACGTATACACAGAGTCTGGCCAGGCAAGTGTTTACAGTTTCTCTCGCTCTATGTTTTTCAGAGTATCATAAGGTTTTTAATGGTTTTTAAACTTGTGATTTAATACTGCATATTTTTATGTTGTGAATTCCCACATTGTGTGAATGCGGGGACATTAGTGCTCCGTTTTATCTTAAGAACAGCAATTTGCCCTCCAATGTGCAAATAGGCGTTTTTTAAGCAAATGTGTTAGGACTATACAGGATAGCAATATTAAACAAAATTGCTTTGTGAATAGGTATTTGTTACATTTTTGTAAAATGTTCCAAGACATGGTCTGTCAGTAAAATAAAGTGTTTTTTTCTATACATTGTGTATTTCAAGTTTATATCTGCTGTATACAGCGCTGTTTATATACTTTCAAATAATATATATATATATATATATATATATATATATATATATATATATATATATATATATATATATATATATATATACATACATATATATATATACACACACACATATTTAGACATGTATATTTATGCATCTCTATGTTAAAGCCCTTTGCCTGCCTTTTTTTTCTCTAACACCTGAGATCATATCTTTGAGCCCTTATAACTTGTTTATGCAATATTTTTTTTAATAATTTTTATTAGACAGTGTTATTATGAGTGTAACTGCACTTTTAAATGTATTTTTGATTTGTTTTGTGCAACTTTTTTGTCTCGTGTAACAGTTAATCAGAACTCTGAATTCAATTGCTCTCAAGCGAATGCGTTTTCTTTCAACTCATAATACGTGCACTACTTCCGACACTTGCAAAGAGCCACAAATAAAACCTTATCGTTTGTGTGCATTAGTTAGTGCGCAACTCGTAATCTAGCCCAGAGTGGGGCTGCCTAGTGCTGAAGTGTGTAGCACGTAAAAATGACTTGTCAACCTGTTGTATCACTCACAATAGATTTCTAAACTGCCTCTGGATGCAACATCAGAACAAAGACTGTGAGTTGGGTTAAATGGGTTTCCATGATGGGGCAACTGTAAACAAGCCTCACATCAACATGCACAATGCCAAGCATTGGCTGGTGTGGTGTAAAGCACGCCACCACTGGACTCTAGAGCTATGGACATGTGTTCTCTGGGGTGATGTATCATGCTCCCCCATATGGCAGTTTGATGGAAGAATTTGGATGTGGTGGTTACCAGGAGAACAATACCTACTGGAATGCATAGTTCCTACTGTAAAGTTCTTTTTTTTAAATCTTTTTTAAAAAAAAACTCCTACTGTAAAGTTCGGTGAAAGAGGCAGGATGGATAATTGTCTGGGTCTGTTTTTTAGAGTTTGGGTTAGGCCTCGTAGTTCCAGAAGGGTCATCTTAATGCTACAGGATACATAGACATTTTGGAGAGTATGGACCCTGCTTGTGCACATGCAGAGTCCATAAAGGCATTGTTTGATGAGTTAGGTGTGAAGGAACCTAAATGGCCTGCACAGCATTTTGACCTCAACCACACTGAACACCTTTAGGATGAATTGGAATGGCGACTGTGAGCCAGACCTCCTCATGTGGAAAGCTTTCACAGAAAAGGTGTGGCTGTTATAGCTGAAAAGAGGAGAGGTGCAAAACCATATTAATGTGCCTGGTTTTCAGAGTGGGATTTTCATTAAGCTCATATAAGTGTGATGGTCAGGTGTCCACATACTTTTGTCTCCTTTCTATGAAAGCATATGTATATATGCTTCTGGAGCACGCACATGTCTTTAGCTATATATATGTATAACATTGCTGCCAACATTGGCATATACTGCTTTATGCATGTACACTCCTGAGAGTTTGTTTGCACAGAAAGGAGTTAATTTATAACAGAAAAGAACATTTAATAAGAAGTATCCTGTTTTTTTTATTTTATATTCTATCTGAATCATACAGGTTTAATTGTAAATGTCATGTCCGTTTAAGTATAACAATGAGTTATTTTAGATATTTTAGTTTCTCATTAAAGGGACATTATACACCCATTTTTTCTTTGCATAAATGTTTTGTAGATGATCTATTTATATAGCCCATGAAGTTTTTTAAAAAAAAAAAATGTTTAGTTTTGCTTATTTTTAAATAACATTGCTCAGATTTTCAGACTCCTAACCAAGCCCCAAAGTTTTATGTGAGTACTGATGTATACCTTCTCCAGCTTGCTCCTGTTTGTGTAAAGGGTCTTTTCATATGCAAAAGAAGGGGGAGGGGGGGAAAGTGTCTTATTTGCCACTTGCAGTGGGCTTTCCAACTACCTTTTCAACAAAGCTAAACTGAAAGCTTCTAAGTAAGTTTTTAAACAGTTTTATACTGGATTTTTATATCGGTATCTTTGCATCTTATTCTTTATAGTAGTGTCTATTACATGCCGTTATATGAAAATGAGTGTATACTGTCCCTTTAACTCAGCAATGGCTTTGTTAAATAACAATCAACACTGAAAATAATCTATACGAAGAGAACCTATGAATCATTACAGACATATTCTAGGGATCGGGATGTGCACATACATTGCAAATTTTCACACTTTCAAACTTTTGTTTAGAATTAAAATACTTTTCCTTTTTAAAGTTATAGTGACAAAGGACATTTATCAAAAGTAGTTCAAAGTGTTATTAAAGGGACACTAAACCCAATTTTTTATTTCATGATTCAGATAGAGCATGCAATTTTAAGCAACTTTCTAATTTACTCCTATTATCAATTTGTCTTCGTCTTCTTGCTATTTTTTTTTTTTAAAAAGCAGGAACATTTAGCCACCAATAAGCAAGTGCTACCCAGGTGCTGAACCAAAAATGGGCAGGCTCCGAAGCTTACATTCCTGCTTTTTCAAATAAAAATACCAAGAGAACAAAGAAAAATTGACAATAGGAGTAAATTAGAAAGTTGCTTAAAATTGCATGCTCTTTCGGAATCATGAAAGAAAAATGTGGGTTTAGTGTCCTTTTAAAGATGCAATATGAAGCAGACATTTTGTCCAAGAAATTGAATGTTCTAAATAAATAATATGAGATGTATAATTATTAAAGGGACACTGAAACCAATTGTTTTCTTTCATGATTCAGATAGAGCATGCAATTTTAAGCAACTTTCTAGTTTACTCCTATTATCAATTTTTCTTCGTTCTCTTGCTATCTTTATTTAAAAAGCAGGAATGTGATGCATAGGAGCCGGCCCATTTTTGGTTGAGAACCTGGGTTATGCTTGCTTATTGTTGGGTAGATGTAAGCCTCCAATAAGCAAGCGCTATCCATGGTGTTGAACCTAAAATGGGCAGGCTGCTAAGATCTACATTCCTGCTTTTAAAATAAAGATAGCAAGAGAACGAAGAAAAAATGATAATAGGAGTAAATTAGAAAGTTGCTTAAACTTTAATGCTCTATGTAAATCATTAAAGAAAACATTTGGGTTTAGAGACCCTTTAATTCCCACTTGTACAACCATGCAATGCCAGCCAACGAGGTGTAGACATTAACTCTGTTGCAATAAACTCAGGGGATATGTCTGAGACAGGCTCGAAATTGAAAGTTGGTACAAATTATATATATATATAAAAAATAAAATTGCAATAACAAAAAAATGTGGCATTATATACGAACAATTAAAATTTAAATAGTATACAAATAACTACTTGTACTAATAATATAATTATAACATTTCTTTTATTCCTTATCCTTAATATTTTGTGATAGCAGTTTAAAGAAAAAAAAAACTTTATAGGATTTAGAGAACTAATGTTCTGACTAATGTCCCTTTAAAGTGACTAACTTTTAGCTAGCTTTAATAAGAGACTTGGATTAATAATTCATAATAATATTTTTTTTCCATTTTTTAAAATTAATACAAGCAACCATCAGCCATGGTATAATGTCTAAAAGTTCTGAATGTATTTTGTGCAGTCGGGAAAGAATATGCAAATAATAGACAATTAACCCTTACCTGGCTTTGGAAATTATTATGCAGAAAAAGCAATTTATTAAAGGAACCATATATCAAAAATAAGCCGCCCTATATAAATTGATCAGTTTATTAGTTGACAATGCCATTAAATGTTAATATTAGATCACATTTAAAGACTAAATGAATATAAGACTTCTCCTCCCTCTTCCCCCACAGGTAAGTATATGGAATACATATGTATTGTATTGTATGCTGTTAGAGAATGCAGCATGAACTCTGCACATTTCATATATCATGCTGCAAGTAGCTGATATATGTATAGATGTATTCTGGCAGGGGAAGAGTTTCTTTTATAAGCTACTATGTTAAAAAAAATAATTGTGCGATTAATACCAAAAAGGGGCCAGATTACGAGTGGAGCGCTAACATTTACGTGCGAGTGATAAAGGGTTTATCGCTGGGTGTTTTTTTATATTGTACCAAAATATCTCAGATATATGCAGGAATATTAATTTATGAATAAATAGAACATATTTCTGTATGTAAAGAACATTGGAAGGGGAAATATTCATATTTTCATGTCGGGTTAGCGCACATGAGAATATGCGATCGGGTTTGCGCGCGAATAGGGTGCTAGGTTTTTTTCCACTTTTTTTTGCCCCTTTGGCTTCTATAGGGGAATAGGTTATCGGGCGCACGATATTCTACGTTTCCTGAGAAAAGCTGCTTGCAAACAAACAAAGCCAAAGCCATAAAATCTGAAAAAAGTACGCAAGAAGACATTTTACAGCTTTGCAAATCTGCTCCAAAGATACATAATTCTTAAAAACCCACGCTGTTGCAACTGCTCTTGAGAAAGAGCTGTAATACGCTTAGGAGGCGACTTTCCCTCTTTCAAGTGAGCCTTGTGAATCACTTTTTGAGCCACAAGGCCCACACTACATTAGTAGCATTCTGCCCCTTACAAGTCCCAGAGTAGAGAAAAAAACAAACCAGAAGTTTGTCTGAAATCTGTAGTAGCTTGGAGATAGAACTTCAAAGTGTTGGCTACCTAAAGATCATGTAAGATAAGAGATACTACTTAGAGGTAGCAGGATCTGAACACCATTTCTTGATTGCTATTTTCCTTAGAAACTAACTAAGGAGGAAAATCATATTTAATACAAAGTATAGCATTATCTTTCTTAGTAATGGAGAATCACAAGACAAGGTTAACAACTCAGAAACTATCCTCACTGAAGAGATTGCTAATAGTAAGAGTACTTTCCAAGGTAAAAGTAGATATCAATGGAATGCATTGGTTCAAACAAAGAACCTTGTAATGCAGAGAAAAACAGAATTTATGCTTACCTGATAAATTACTTTCTCCAACGGTGTGTCCGGTCCACGGCGTCATCCTTACTTGTGGGATATTCTCTTCCCCAACAGGAAATGGCAAAGAGTCCCAGCAAAGCTGGCCATATAGTCCCTCCTAGGCTCTGCCCACCCCAGTCATTCGACCGACGGACAGAAGGAAATATATATAGGAGAAACCATATGGTACCGTGGTGACTGTAGTTAGAGAAAATAATTCATCAGACCTGATTAAAAAACCAGGGCGGGCCGTGGACCGGACACACCATTGGAGAAAGTAATTTATCAGGTAAGCATAAATTCTGTTTTCTCCAACATTGGTGTGTCCGGTCCACGGCGTCATCCTTACTTGTGGGAACCAATACCAAAGCTTTAGGACACGGATGAAGGGAGGGAGCAAATCAGGTTACCTAAACGGAAGGCACCACAGCTTGCAAAACCTTTCTCCCAAAAATAGCCTCCGAAGAAGCAAAAGTATCAAATTTGTAAAATTTGGCAAAAGTGTGCAGTGAAGACCAAGTCGCTGCCTTACATATCTGGTCAACAGAAGCCTCGTTCTTGAAGGCCCATGTGGAAGCCACAGCCCTAGTGGAGTGAGCTGTGATTCTTTCAGGAGGCTGCCGTCCGGCAGTCTCATAAGCCAATCGGATAATGCTTTTAAGCCAAAAGGAAAGAGAGGTAGAAGTCGCTTTTTGACCTCTCCTTTTACCAGAATAAACAACAAACAAGGAAGATGTTTGTCTGAAATCTTTAGTAGCCTCTAAATAGAATTTTAGAGCACGGACTACGTCCAAATTGTGTAACAAACGTTCCTTCTTTGAAACTGGATTCGGACACAAAGAAGGTACAACTATCTCCTGGTTAATATTTTTGTTAGAAACAACTTTAGGAAGAAAACCAGGCTTAGTACGCAAAACCACCTTATCTGCATGGAACACCAGATAGGGCGGAGAACACTGCAGAGCAGATAACTCTGAAACTCTTCTAGCAGAAGAAATTGCAACCAAAAACAAAACTTTCCAAGATAGTAACTTAATATCTATGGAATGTAAAGGTTCAAACGGAACCCCTTGAAGAACTGAAAGAACTAGATTTAGACTCCAGGGAGGAGTCAAAGGTCTGTAAACAGACTTGATCCTAACCAGAGCCTGAACAAATGCTTGAACATCTGGCACAGCTGCCAGTCTTTTGTGTAGTAAGACAGATAAAGCAGAGATCTGTCCCTTTAGAGAACTTGCAGATAATCCTTTCTCCAAATTTCAGAGCTTTAACCCTTAAAATAACGGAACCAGAGACGTTTTTAAATTTAACCCCTATACAGTCCCAGCTATAGTCTTTGCTGAGACCCAACCAAGCCCAGAGGGGAATACGATACCAAATGACGCCTTCTAGAAGCTTTTCCAGTAATTTTTAGATCCTCACACATGCATCTGCATGCCCTGCTCTCAAAAAACAACTGTGCAGTAATGGCGCGAAAATGAGGCTCAGTCTATAACTAGAAAGGCCCCCTGACTGGAAAAGGTGTCGAACACAGTGCCTGCCGTTATATAAACGTTCCCCAAGATTATAAATGCAAATTGTCAGCCTAAATCTGAATAATATGCCCAAATAAAGCAATCGATTTAGCCCATAAAAATGTCTACCAGTTTTTTAGCCCATAATAAGCCCTTTATTCTGTTTGTTTGACTAAGAAAATGGCTTACCGGTCCCCATGAGGGGTAATGACAGCCTTCCAGCATTACATGGTCTTGTTAGAAATATGGCTAGTCATACCTTAAGCAGAAAAGTCTGCTAACTGTTTCCCCCAACTGAAGTTACTTCATCTCAACAGTCCTATGTGGAAACAGCAATCGATTTTAGTTACTGTCTGCTAAAATCATCTTCCTCTCACAAACAGAAATCTTCATCCTTTTCTGTTTCAGAGTAAATAGTACATACCAGCACTATTTTAAAATAACAAACACTTGATAGAAGAATAAAAACTACATTTAAACACCAAAAAACTCTTAACCATCTCCGTGGAGATGTTGCCTGTGCAACGGCAAAGAGAATGACTGGGGTGGGCGGAGCCTAGGAGGGACTATATGGCCAGCTTTGCTGGGACTCTTTGCCATTTCCTGTTGGGGAAGAGAATATCCCACAAGTAAGGATGACGCCGTGGACCGGACACACCAATGTTGGAGAAAGTAAATTAAGATTCTTGGCTGGGGAAATTGGTTTCACATTTGACCTAGTTCTTTTTTTTTTTCCTTTTTTTTATTTTATAACCAGCAAAATAAACAATTTACAGTTTACAGACTACATACCACACAGGGCTACATACAAACTACATACGAACAGAGAAGCAAGACATAGGTAGGAAGAAAAAAAACGCATGTATCACATCATAATAATAAAAAATTAAATGTCTTATAGTCATATAATTCTTCTTGTCATGGGTCAGTTGTTATGGGGTATGAAAGGTTTATATTTCAGTTTCAACCAAATTAAGCTATCTTTCTAACCCTTAATATCGAAATAGAAGGAGATAATTCATCCATAGTAATCCATAGTCATAGAAGAAATAATAATCTTTGTACCTTCTTTACCAAGGTAGGTCGTCCTGTCTACCTTGGTCAAATATAATAATTACACGGACAGAGGGGGAAAGAAAAAAAAGGAAAAATAGGTTATATATCCCCTCACTGGTCTAGTCATGTTCTTGGGAGAACCTCACCTTGTAGCAAAGAGTAAAATGCATTCAGCTTTTTAAGTGGTGCTATTAGTTGTAGTTGTATCTCTATAGGATATGTTAAGATTGGTCCAACCATTTTCCCAAGTAAATATTTAGAGGATTTTTCTATATTGGATGCTTTAAAATATTGTTCCATGATTATTAAATCCCTTACTTCTTTTGAGAACCTAGAAAAGGGAGGGGCCTTTACTGGCTTTCCAATTTGCTAGAATAAGACTTCTTCCTAACAATATAGCTGAGTTTATCAGCTTAAAGTTTCTATGTCTATCTGCAGCGCATAAGAAAAAGATTGTTTTACATTTGGCCTAATTCTAATAAAAGTCTGAACCTCAGGAAGTTTAGCCAACTTCCTATGAAGAATGACAGATAAAGCAGAAATTTGACCTTTTAGAAATTAGCAGACAAACCCTTGTCAAGGCCATCCTGAGAAAAACTTAAGGAGTCCAGGAACCCTAAAAGAATACTTAGAAAACCTTCCGGAAGAACACCATTAAAAAAATGCATTCTAAATCCAGTGATAAATCCTGTGTTACAGGCTTTCTGGCCTGCATCAAAGATTTAGCCCCTTAGTCACCAGACTGTTTTTCAATTTTCTTACCGTTAAGCACCAGGGCTATTTTTACATTTCTGCTGTGTTTGTGTTTAGCTGTAATTTCCCTCTTACTCATTTACTGTACCCATACATATTATATACCGTTTTTATCGCCATTAAATTGACTTTCTAAAGATACCATTATTTTCATCATATCATATAATGAAAATATGATGAATAAATTGAAAAATACACATTTTTTTCTAACTTTGACCCCCAAAATCTGTTACGCATCTACAACCACCAAAAAACACCCATGCTAAATAGTTTCTAAATTTTGTCCTGAGTTTAGAAATATCCACTGTTTACCCCCTTAACAGACCGGGCATTTCAGACTAAAACTTCCCCTAAAGACCAGAGTATTTTTAGCATTTTTCTATAACTCCATTTAAACAGTAATAGAGCCTTTTTTATATTTACCTGTCAAAACTATATATATATTTTTAGTAGACAACCCAAAGTATTGATCTATGCTCATTTTGGTATATTTCATGCCACCATTTCACCCCGAAATACGATCAAATAAAAAAAAATTGTTAACTTTTTCACAAACTTTAGTTTTCTCAATGAAATTATTTACAAATAGCTTGTGCAATCATGGCACAAGTGGTTGTAAATGCTTCTCTGGGATCCCCTTTGTTCAGAAATAGCAGATATATATGGCTTTGGCATTGCTTTTTGGTAATTAGAAGGCTGCACACTTGTATTATGCCCAGCAGTGAAGGGGTTAATTTGGTAGCTTGTAAGGTTAATTTTAGCTTTAGTGTATAAATTACCCTCCCACCTAACACATCCCACCCCTTATCCCTCTCAAACAGCTCTCTTCCCTCCCCCACCTCTAATGGTCACCCCATCTTAAGTACTGGTAAAAAGTCTGCCTTTAAAAAAAAAAAAAGCTTTATATTTTCAAGGTTTTCTGCAGTGTAGGATCCCCCAACCTCCTTGAACCCCAAACAGCTATCTAAACCTCCCCCCTTTACCTATTCCCCGCCATCTGCCAGTACCCAGTTTACAGTAATTAAAAATGTTTTAATAAAAAAACAAACACAAAAACATTTTTTCTGTAGTGTAGCTGCCCCCTACCTCCCCCTCCCTTATTTACCCCCTCCCCATCCGAGATTATATCCGTCCCTACCCTCTAATCCCCCCTCCACATCTAGGATCCCCCTCTCCCTCCTTGCCGCTGTTAGTTTTTTTCCTGTAGCGTAGCAGTCCCAACCGCTCCCACCCCCCTCCCGCCCACCCGCCTCCTTCCTAACCCTCCCACACTTTGTGGAAATACACTAAGAGCGGCTGAAGCGATCACCAATCGCTTCCAGCACTTGTTTTACAGGATGATGTGCCAGGTATGTCCATGGTCACTAACTGACAGTTTTTCTATGATGTACCTGGCATATCATTGGTCCTTAAGGGCTTAATAACTGAATCCGAGAAACCTCTATGTCTCAAAAGTAGGCGTTCAAGCTCCACACAATTAAATATAGAGATTAGAGACCCTGAAGAAAAAGAGGACCTTGAGACAACAGGTCTTGTCTCAGAGGAAGAAACCATGTAGAGCAAGAAACATCTGCATTATATAAATTACTGATGTTGACTTCTGTTTGGTTCAAGCTTGGAAGCTTGTGATTTAAAGGAGAGGTCATCAGATCTATGTTATATAAGTCCATTTTGATCTCTGAGTGATCTGTAGAGACCGCTCTCTTAGATGGACTGACAGACTGCTGAGACGATCCACCTCCCAGTTGTTCACACCTGGAATGTGAATTATTAATTGGGAGCAAAGAGTCCTCTCTGCCTAAGACAGAGTTTTAGACACTTCTTGCATGGCCAGCGAACTGCCGATATCACGCTTGATAAGTTATGTAGGCCACCACCAAAATGTTGCAGACTGGAAACAGATAAACTTTTCCTCCTTCAATAGGGGTCAGGACTGAGAGCCTGAAGATCGCTCAATGTTCCAGAATGTTGATTGGTAACCTTGCATCTAGAGGAAACCAAACTCCTTGGACTCTTCGAGAAACCCAAACCGCCACCAGCCAGTTAGATTGGTGTCCGTCAGCATAAAAGACCAAGACTGACAAAGGAAGGATGTCCCAAGGGTCAAAGGCAAACTTTTATGGGTCCTCAAGAAAAAGATTGACTGACGGAAAATCCAAAGCAATCTGAATGTCAAATGTAAATAATTATTTGACTACTGAGGTAGCATAGGCATTAAAGGGGACTCAAGTTAAAAGTGAGCAAAATAAAACTGCGTCTGAAGCAGCTACTGTAAGTACCACCACCACCATGCACTGAGCTACCGGTGGAATGTAGCTCATGGTAGGAAGAGATACACCCTTTGAATCCTTATATTGCGAAGTTCCGTCAATAAACTAGATGCATAAGGATTGAGTCTAATTTGACTCCTGTAAATGCTACCGCTATAGTAAGATATAATGAGCTTTTGCGTAAATTGATACTCCAACCATGGTCTTGAATGAAGACACAAGCTGAGTATGAGTAATCGCTATTGACAGGAAATAAGCTTGCACTAGTATGTCAGTCAGATAAGTAGCAACTGAAATGTCCTTTATCTGTTCACTGGCAAGATTGCATCCAACAGCAGATATACAAACCTCAGGAACTGAAAGTAATCCCTGAGTATAGGCATGGGCAAATAAGGATCCTTAAAGGGACACTGAACCCAAATTTTTTCTTTCGTGATTCCGATAGAGCATGCAATTTTAAGCAACTTTCTAATTTACTCCTATTATCAATTTTTCTTTGTTCTCTTGCTATCTTTGTTTGAAAACGAAGACATCTAAGCTAAGGAGCCAGAGAATTTTTGGTTCAGTACACTGGACAGCACTTGTTTATTGGTGGGTGAATTTATCCACCAATTAGCATGAACAACGCAGGTTGTTCACCAAAAATGGTCCAGCATCTAAACTTACATTCTTGCTTTTTCAAATAAAAAATACCAAGAGAATGAAGAAAATGTGATAATAGGAGTACATTACAGTTGCTTAAAATTGCATGCTCTATCTGAATCAGTGTCACTTTAAGGTCCATAATAGTAATAAACTGACCCTTTGTATAAAGGGTAAAAACAGTGGGGAATGTTCCCATTATACAAGTGGGAACCGTGACCAACATGTTTAGGGATGTTAAATCCAGGACATAACTGTTACTCCCTTTGGACATGAACAGATTGGGGTAATGACCCTTGACCCTGAGGTTACACAGTTACTGGGATTAATTATTCCCATATCCTCCAAATCCTTTATAAAGGCTGCCATCCCTAAAGGATCTTTGGCAACATGAGATAGGACCACTGGTCAAAAAAGAGGACTCTCGATCTCTTGAAGGACAAAAAGAATCAGTATGGATATTTGAACTATTTTTCATGATGGATCCAAAAATATACAAAGTTTATTTTATTTGTACATGACATGATGTAGTATACATGTACCTACTTAAGCAAATTCACATATTTAGGCTGTCATGTAGCCTTACAGACTAGAGGAGCAGCAAATTTAGACCAACAGGTACACATTAGATAATTGTAAATTTATGTTCAGAATAAGCAGAGACTGCATATATTTACAATTTAAATATACAATGTACATAGTTCATAAAAATATTCATGATTAATGCTCAGTGTCTGCATTATAAACGGATTTGCATTAAAATATAAATTACCCATAGAATAGGTATAAAAGAGATGCCAATAGATATTATTTCTAAAGGATCTCCACTGTAAATGAAAATATTCATGATCAATGTTCAGTATCTGTATCATAGAACCTATGTGCATAGATATAAATGACACATAATGTAGGTATAAAAGAGTTACCAATAGATCTTATCTCTAAAGGATCTCAACTGATACAGATAAATCCTGCAGAACTGCATATGGAAATAAACATGCAGAGTACACTTATAGCATACAACCTGTAATGTCTTGCATATCTGCCTATGTAAAAATGATTCTTTGTGTTGCTGAACATGCAATGCACATAAACAGCTTTTAGCGATTTGCATATCATAATAGTGTAATGTACATTACTGCAAATAATATTACAAAGGGTATAAAATGTACAACAATATATAAAATGCAGACTGTTTACATCCCCTGGCAATGATGGGAGTAAAATGCTTAATAGACTTATAAATAAGTATTAATAGTGCAGATAGTTATAATAAATGGTAATGGAACCATATGTCATTATGTTCAGTACAATATATAATTGCATATATTATAGAAAGTTGAGTATACTGTAGATCACATAATAATGTGTTGTGGTGTACAGCTGCCTAAAGGTCTTGCAAAGAAACACCTGCCTAGAGGATGTTAACAAATCTGTACCTTTAGGTTATCAGCGCAAGAAATATTTTGCACATTTACCTCAGGAGACTGAGTTAAATCCCTAGATTTATGCTTAAGATTACTTAGTTTGGGGACGTACGCTAAACAAACTGTAACTATTTTGCATTTGTTATTTTTAGCTTCAGGAGTAAAAACCGTAGTTTCCTCCTGAGTGACAAGTACAGGGTGGACAGTGGACTGTTGCGCCTGATATGTATGCAAAATTATAATTCTCAAAGATTTGAGTGACCTGGCATACTGGAACATATTTGCAAAATAAAGATGTATATATAGACAGAGGGATATCAGAAACTGACTTCTCAATTGAGATATCAATGGGGACAGAGACATTTTGTTCCAGTTTTCACTTATAGTAATGTATGTAATGACGCTGTATATAAGTATTAGTACATACAATAACTGGTAGAGAGTCTCCTACACTAAGTTTACACTCCCTCAGAAACTTTAATTATCTCTTAGTGTAGTAACCACTACAGCCCCTATATATATTATAGCTTCCTGGGACTGGTAGGCACTGGAAATAAGGTTAGAATCTGGCCCAAACTGTTGTAGCAAAAATACACTTGCTGAGGCTCCGGATGGATAGAGAAAAAGCCCAGGAACACTGAGGGGGACGGAGCTACCGCCAGAAGAAAAGCCGGTGTTAAGGTAATATAGTAAAAACACTTTTTATTCTTTTTTAATAAATAAAAGTACACCAAGCATAATAACCCCTTAAAAATGTCAAAACATTGGTCCCCAGCCTAAGCAACTGCCGATCTACTTAAAGGGCTATAACCTACATATTAAAAGTGCCCCAAAAGCATCCCCAGGGTTGCCAGAGGATTGCAAAGGGTAAGAGGCTTCCGTGATGCTGTTCCCAATGATGATAGAACCATTAGAGACCCGACATGGAGAAAACATTGTGTCATGAGGAGAGCAGGTTAAGTCCCCTGACTATGCTGTACCTGTCTCAGAGTACCTATAAATAGCCTCTGCATTGTGTGTGTGCTGTGTAATGTCACTTACCTTATGCAGCACCCCTCCACTGGCTTACCAGGCATGTCAATGCAGCTGCAGCAGTATCCAGTAGGGAGCCCATCCAATGCAAGTATCGAGTACCGCAGAGGATTGCAGTAGGAAATACCCGAGTTCCTCAGTGGGAGGCTAGAGACGAGTCGCTGAGATGCCTGAGGGTAGTTATGGCTGAAGTCCCGTTACATAAGAGGGCTGGTTATTGCTACTGCAACCTCACGGTAGCAATTAGCACTTAAACAATTAACCAGAGGTCAGACCTCTGGTTAATTTTTTAAATGTGCCCCAATTGCCCCCAAAATACAGTCTGTAGTGCTTTTAAAAATAACTGCACTGCATGTATGGCGACATGAGAACAAGACTAACATTTGAGCCTATGGAAGCGCACTCTTGTGAGCGCAACCTCTGTCCCTGTATTATTCAGCTGCTGTGAATAGTCTTTTCTGTCTTATTTGTAAATCATACTCCCCAGGAACTCTGGGTCTCACATAGGTCTGAGCTCCAAATGTGAAATTTATAAGCAAGTAGCTGGAACAACCTCTATTCTGAAACAACTCCTATGAGGCCAAGAACATAACAAAGAGAGAGATGGTATGGATTTTGAGCTCTCATATGGGTTCTTGACCTTCTCCTTGTGGCGGGAAATATATCCCATATATTATAGAGCACTGTGGACCATCATCATTTTACGAAAGAAATATATATTTTAAAATAAAAAGAAAATGTTTTTCTAAGTGAAGAACATAGGAATTCCAAGTATTTCTAATCAAAACATATTAAAATGTAATGTCGCAATTATTAATGTAACTTTTGTCTCTTGAAGTATGTACTGTTATTTTCTAATTTCAATAAAGCTTTGAAAATTCAAAAAAAAAAAAAAAAAAAAAAAAAAAAGTTATATTGCATATTTCAACCCTTTACTTCAGGCCTCAAGCCTCACTAATTCTTCTAGCTCTATTTGGGCTTTTGCTCAAGACTAACCCATAACTTTCAACTTGTAATATAACCGCTATTTAGGTTATCTGGTAAATCTGATTTACCATGGATTTGTAATATCAAGTAGCACACTAATGTTAGCGCGGTCTAGCTTTACTACTTATCGCGTCCCTAGCTATCATTAATGCTCCACTTGCAATATGGTCCAATGTCAAGATATCCTTACACAAATTCTACTGTTGTCAAATTGAATTGGAAAAATGCATTTATAGCTAATAAATAAAAAGACGTTTTCTTATTGTGAGAGCAAATTTTAACTATCAAATTAGCATTGCTTTTTAATCTGGGACACAGCCTTTGAAAAGCTCCTTAAAAGGTGTCTATATGCTTTGCTGAGGCCAGTTAGAAAAAGCTGTAAATGCACTTCTGCATGTATCAAGCAATCATTAAAGGGACATTAAACACTTTGAGATGGTAATATAAAATTATAAATCATTATAAAAAAAGAAGTCTGCAACTTTCATTATTTATTTTGTACCCTTTTCCTGTAATTCCATTCGAATCATGTCTGCTCACTTCTTGTTAAATTGACCATCGCTGCGCAACTTACCCCCTTCACTGCGCTAGTTCTCATGCATGACAGCATCAGAATAAGACTGCCACTGGAGCCTATGGAAGCCTATGGAAGCGCGCTCTTGTGAGAAGTCACATTTACATTGCACCTAACTTGTAATACCAGTGCACATTTGATATGTTGTGCTTCACTTATAATCTGGCCCTTATCGTTTAATGCTCCTTTAAGTAGCTTGCAGCAAAGTAAGAAGGGTTCTTAATTCCATATAATGCATTTTTGTCTTTCTGGAGAAGTGGAAAAACTACAGTTTTCAGGGTTAAATTACAGAAGGGAAATTGATAATGAAAATACATTGCAGCATTTGTTTTTTACTGTGTTTAACCTTTTAGGGGAAATCAATTTTGAGTTTATTGTTAAAGGGCCATAATACCCAAATGTTTAAACACTTGAAAGTGATGCAGCATAGCTGTAAAAAGCTGACTAGAAACTATCACCTGAACATCTCTATGTAAAAAAGAAAGATATTTTACCTCAAAAGTTTCTCAGTAGCCACCTCCCATTGTAAAGGACTTCTAAGCAGCATATCAGTATGTCTATCCCGGGAACAGCGGAAGGGGCGAGCTTACGTGCACTCTCATCTTATTTCCCTATTCAGTTTAAAGGAAGTTTGCTAAGAAATCTCATGAGATCACTGTAAAAGGGTTCATGACCTCAGCACTGTTGATGCTGATTGGCTGCTGTTCATTTCTTCATTTTTTTTTTTTTACCTGCAGCTGAGCAGCAGCTGAGTATAACTTTTTACACAGAACTTACTCTGCTGAGCTGAGGAGATTGTGAGGTAAAATATCTTCTTTTTTTACATAGAGATGCTCAGGTGATATTTTCCTATCAGCTTTTTACAGTTATGCTGCATCAGTTTCAAGTGATTTAGCATATGAGTATTATGTCCCTTTAAATGACTTTAAACCTTAAAAAGATAACTTATAAATTTTAAATATTGGCTAAAGCAAATCAGACTGAAATTAAAGTTTACCGGCCTTTTCTTCCAAACGTTGTATCAGCAGATCCAAAAAACTAGGACTTGGATTATAAAAACATGAACAGTGGGACATTGCATGTTTTGGGTTTGATGATGTAATCTGTGGAAATATTCTATTTAAAGGGATATGAAACCCACATTTTTTTCTTTAATGATTCAGATAGAACTTGCCATTTTAAGCAACTTACTAATTTACTCCTATTATAATTTTTTTCTTGTTCTCTTGGTATCTTTATTTGAATTTTTTTTTAATAATAGGAGAAAATTAGAAAGTTGCTTAACCCTTTGAGTACTAAGCACTTTCCCACCTGGGTGCTAAGCACATTTAAGGGGTTTTTAATTTTACATTTTTTTAAATATTTTTTTTTTTAACTTTTTTTTCTTTACTTTTCAGATCCCCACGGTGGGTCTTGGGGGTCTGTAGCTGCTTAGATGCCTGAGATACAGGCTTCTAAGCAGCATGCCCCCTTTCCATATATTGTCCATTGTCTTTTTTAATAAAGTTGCGCAGTGACGTCATCACGTCATTACGCGTGATGTCACCACGCAAAACGTGAAGCCCCGGCGATGCCTGACATTATACAGGCCCGATTGCTGGGGTAGGAGCGGGTGGGAGCCCCCAGATCTCCCTCAAGGTGGGAGAGTGCTAGCGACGGCTCTGAGCCGTCGTTAGCACCTGAATGAGAAACTCTGCGACGGCTCAGAGCCGTCGTTAGCACTCAAGGGATTAAAATCGCATTTCACTATTGGCAGCATTGATCTGTTTTATTTGAGGTTAACCCTTGGTGTTCGACTGCAGCATTTGTTTCCACTGAGAAGTAATCCCTGGGATCACTTATGCACAATTGGAGTTGGGACTTAGGGGCCGATTTATGTAAGTGAGAGTGGACATGATACAATGTAGCGTATTGTGTCCGCCACACATCGATAAATGCTTGTGAACTGCTTGTGCAATGCCGACCCCTGCAGATTCGCAGTCAATCGGCCGCTAGCAGGGGGTGTCAATTAGCCCAATCGCATAGGATCGGGCAGATTGAAGACTGCGGCCTCAGAGGCAGCGGACAAGATATGGAGCAGCGGTCTTTAGACCGCTGCTTCATAACTACTGTTTCCGGCGAGCCTGAAGGTTCGCGCGGGAACAAGGGCCATTCGGCTCTTGTTAAATCTACCCCTTAGTCTTCAATTGCACTAACACATTGATTTTTGTTTGATTTAATATTGTTTGTGTTTTAACAGGTTAATAATTTTATTTTTGTTTACTTAAAATTGCAAGCTCTATCTGAATCATGAAAAAATAAAATGTAGGGTTTATATCGCTTTAGCCAGAGCAGGTGCAAAATAAATCATAAATATATGTTATGAATGTGTACATATAGTTTGTGTTAGTTGCAAACAGAAATACTGGTAGAGAATATAATATTTTATATTATGTCTAAAAAAATTCAAAATATTTCAAATTTTACAATTTTTGAAATGGCAGATTAGAATGAGTATTCTAATAAATTATAATAAATGAAGCAATAGAAATATTTAGATTTATGCTGTGCTAACAGAATTATTAGGTTGTGGGTGGTACTGCTGGGGTCATCATTTTTCATCACCTCCTTTTTTAATCATTTCATCATTTTTTTATCTTTATCATCTTTCTTTGTTCTGTTAAAATGCAGTCACCTCCCTTCTCCTATCCAGCACCTTAATATCAACAGTTATTGAAAAGTGGTTTTTGATGGCAGAAAAGAACCATAGGCTCATATTTTCTATAAAATATAAGTTAAATTAAATTAAAGGGACACTATGCAATAACATTTGTTATCCCTAAATGTGTTCTAAGTGACTTTTTATACCTACTACAAAGTATTATTTGTATGTGAAATGTATGTTTATTTAGCTGGTTTGGCTCTTTAAAAACCATCACCTGTTGTTGACCAGGGCATGCCCATGACAATGGGCTGGGCCTGCCAAAGTTGAGAGCAATGAAAAGAGCAAAGAAAGATCTTACCACTCTCGGTGACACCCTCCGGGCCTCAACGGTCCTCAGCTGTACTTTTCCAAATATGTCCCCTTCCACCTTGCAAGTATTTTGGGTTGTCCTGCTGCAAGCTCTTTGCGGCTCACCTTCTCTGGTTAGTCGGGTAACAAACACCGACAGTTGCCGCTCAGCTCCCACTCCTCTCACCAATTCTCGGCGTCTGACGTCACTCGGCCCTCCGGTCATGTGACTTCCACTCTGCCTCTGGTTTAGGTTAGCAGCCGTTACCTCTACTCGCTCTGTCTGGAGGGTTTTGATCCTTAACAGGTTTGGGTGTCCCCGGTCTTAGCGGTCCACTTGACATTTATTGTGGGAAGCCCCTCAATCCACGGGGAATTGATTGTAAGTAAGTTTTTAGATTACCAGGCCGGACGGCACTCTCCTATGCCGTATTTGCAGCAATAACCATGAAAAAAACGGCAACTGGATAAAAACTTAAAATTATCTTTATTTCTTCAGCTTAAAAACATAGCTTTTGATTAAAAAACATGGCACAGACAGATAGACACGTCTAACATGTTTCGGCCCTGATTGGCCTTAATCATAGACTCAAGTAAAGAAGACCTGCTAATGGTATCAATGTTAGGTACTGAAATTATATTATTATTATGGCTGGGGTTAAATGAACACAAACAGCTATTTAAGACACAAAATCCCTCTCTCTCTCTCATACACTACACTGGAGATTAATGAGTGGTAACATGCAAAAGTAGCTATTTCAAATAAAAAATAAATGTAAATACAATCACCAGGTAAAATGAACCACTGGGGACACATTAAAGGGGAGAAACATCCCTTTAATTCATAGGATAGCCTTATGTTCATCCCATTATCCCAGGAAGTACCCCACAGTGCTTGCCTTGAATCATCTACTCTTTCTGTGAAGAAGTTCTTCATCACATTACTCCTGAACTTACTCTCTTTCAACTTGAGATCATGCCCCTTGTAATGGTGTTGCTTTTCTTAATGAAAAATACATACAGCCTCAGTTTTATTAAGCCCTTTAATATACCTGAAGGTTTTTATTATATCACATCAGTCCATTCTCTCCTAAGCTTGAAATATTTTTCTAATTTAATCTTTGTAAGTTTTATTTTTTAGACCATTTATCATTTTAAGACCATGTTGCGTTTTATTGTAGTTGCTACTAACAAGTTCTGAGAGACTCTGGCTAGAATACTAGATATGTAAAATGTAGACTACTTGGCAAATTCAGGACACCTTTGAGAGATGTCAGTGCCAATATAGTAATTTGTTGCTTGGCACAGCTGAAACCAAAACTACCCAGAAACACTACTATAGTCACTTTTTATTTACACAAAATAAAAAAAATATTTGTTTTGTCAGCATTACAACACCTGCATAAGATTAAAGATCAAATATATTTCAAAACCTTTGGTACATTTCACATCCTTACAAAGATTCACTTAAAGGGACATGAAACCCAATTTTTTTTCTTTGATGATTTAGAAAGAGAATGCAAATTTAAATAGCTTTCCAATTTACTTTTATTATCTAATTTGCTTAATTCTCTTGATATATTTAGTTGAAAAGCATATCTAAATAGGCTCAGTAGCTGCTGAGGCTCACCCATGTGCATTGCTATTTCTTCAACAAAGGATACCTAAATAATGAAGCTAATTAGATAATAGAACTAAATTGGAATATTGTTTAAAATTGTATTCTCTTTCTTTCTCAATCATGAAAGAAATATTTTGGTTTTCGTGTCCCTTTAAATAAGAGCCAGCTGGTAAAACTGGGCTATAAGCTTGCAATGTGTAGTACATCTTGAAATATTGTCTAACAATTTTCTTTTTAACACATTTCTAGTATGTTTTCATGTAATGTTTACGTTTATGAACTTAAAGGGACATGACACCCACATTTTTTCTTTCATGATTTAGAAAGAGAATGCATTTTTAAACATCTTTCTAATTTACTTCTATTATCTAATTTGTTTTATTCGCTTGATATTCTTTGCTGAAAAGCATATCTAGATATGCTCAGTAGCTGCTGATTGGTTGCTGCACATAGAAGCCTCATGTGATTGGCTCACCCATGTGCATTGCTTTTTCTTCAACTAAGGATATCTAAAAAATGAAGCAAAATAAATAATAGAAGTAAATTGTAATGTGGTTTAAATTTGTATGTTCTATCTGAATCATGAAAGAAAGATTTGGGGTTTAGTGGCCCTTTAACTGAGATTTTATATTCAACTCTTTTTCAGACTTCTTTGAATACTGAAAATATTGTAAATGTTGGACTAGAATACAAAATACATTTTCTCTTTAAAAAGGCCAAATATAAGTTAAATAAAACAAATGCTAATCCCATATTACTGTAATTGCACTTCTAGTAGTGTTGCATGTTTTGATGCTAAAACATATGCAATCATTTTAGTATTTGAGCTGATAAATTATTCCATTATTCCATCCAGGTAAATCTTCTTACACAATGGAAATACAGTATATTATCTCATCTGTGAAGACTAACAATGTTTCCTGAGCATATTCTGTGACTTATTCTAATGAGCATCTGTCTGTTCTCATGCACATACATAAAAAAACCCTATTCAATAACTAGTGCATCAGAAGCTAATTACTCTGTCAAATAATCGTCTTATTTCCTAAACTGATATGTTTGATCCTTTCCTTTTATTTTGATGCAATCAAGTGATTCTCGAGGCAAACAAGAGATTACTGATCTTTTCTGGCTCATTACCTTGATTGTTCGGGGAGCTCCCTGGCTCGTGTGTGTATAGTTTTGCTCTCTTGTCTCTATCTTTTTGTGGAAAAGGAGACTTAGTTGCACTCAGAGTTTATCCTAGGCCTCATTATCACAACTTCCTCTTGCTTCTGCTGTGAAGGGATTTAAAGAGCAGGATTAGTATCTGCAGCCTTTTCTTCCTTTCACTAAATCCCACTTGACCAGTAATAATAATGTGTACATGAGGCAGTCATTGGCAGGAGAGGCAACCACAATTGAATTGGATATCATGGTACCCCAAAAAATCTTTACTGACATAGTCCTAACAAATGGGATTATCGATTTTGATATTTAATTAAAGTGAATGTAAATTTTGATGCTAAAGTGCCCGGTTTTTAAAAATTTGATTAAAAACAGGGGAACTTTAATTCATCAAAAATTACATTTCACTCGTGCTGTGAAAAAAAAACTTGCCTTTTAATCTTCACAGCAGCTCCAGCTTCCTCCACCCGTTGCAAAGCCTCTTCCTGGGTCTAAAATGAAGAATCCGGCTTCCTCCAATCAGACACTGATTCCCCCCGGGTGAAGCAGTGATTGGAGGATGACCTATCCATCATTTCTGACATCAGAAATGGCTTGCGACGACTGGAGGAAGCTGGAGCTGCTGTCAAGTTTAAAAGGTAAGTTTTTTTTCACAACAGGAGTGAAATGTAAATTTTGATGAATTAATTAAAGTGCCCCTGTTTTTAATCAAATTTTTAAAAACCTGGCACTTAAGCATCAAAGTTTACATTCACTTTAATATTTAATTACCAATCATGTAAACCATAATTAAAAAAGACATGGAAAAGTTTTAAAACATTTACATATTTGCAATGACATTTTTTTAAAAAACATTCATAGGGCCCCATTTATTAAAATGTTCATGCAACTTCACGGCCTTAGCATCTTAGGCTTGCGTTAGACGGCCTAAAATGCTAGTTAAAGCTATATGAAACCCCCAAAAAATATTTTGTGATTCAGACAGAACAAGTTTCCAATTCACTTCTATTATCAAATTTTCTTTGTTCCCATGATATTCTGTGTTAAACAGATACCTATGAATTCATGTGGTGCACTCACTACATGGCAGGAATTAGTGCTGCCATCTAATGCTCTTGCAAAAGGAAAACAATATTGCAAAACTGCTGCCATATAGTGTTCCAGAAATGGAACGGCTCCTAAGCTTACATTGCTGCTTTTTCAATAAAAGATACCAAAAGAATGAAGAAACATTAATAATAGAAGTAAAATAGAAAGTTGTTTAAAATCACATGCTATAACAATCATAAAATAAAAATGTCGGGTGTCATATCCCTTTAAGTAGCTACTTGGCCTCTCTACCTCTGTGGCGTAGTTGAAATCATTTGATCGGGATGATTGACAAACCCTGCTCACTTGTGAGTGGCCATGCGAAAGCATGGGAGGGTGCACAAGCAGCTGCTTGTGCAATGATAAATGCAGGCCCAAAATACACAGAGATGCAGAGCGGGCAGATTCCCAGGAGCAAACCTTGTCTGCCCAGTAAATGGTAAATAGAAGTCCCATAGAAGTGGTATTTCAATGACATGTCCAACAATAGAACAGCTATAAACTTATTTAAAAAAAGAGCACAGATTTATATAGAACCCGATACTGGTGGAAAAACAGTTCTTACATACTAACAATATAATGCTTGTGCTAAACTGGGCAGCATAACATGATTAGTGAACCTGTGCCACACTCCTACATAAAAGATACCAGACCACATACAAAAATCACAACATATTGACCAAACCAATAATCACATAGTCAATTAAATTAAAAAAATAAAATAAACAGATACAGTGGTTGAGGCCTGTTATAAACAGGCTTTAAAGGTGTAACCAAGGCCTAAGCCTAATTCTAAAACTAACCCAGTGCCATTTTAAAAGTTACCAAAATGACACAGTGAACCTTCTGAATGTAATGTTTTAAATGCACTCTAATGTTGCACCCCTTTTTTCTGCAAAATAAAATAAAGAGTCCTGAGTCTCATAATCTGTTAAAGAGTTTGTAATTTCTCATTTTATATAGCAGAAAGCACCATTGTCAATTGACAGGCAACCTCTCCTCCTAAAGAGACCAGATTCCCTGCACTCTCAGATCCACCCTGACTACCCTCAAACTTTGTAGGCTTATGTCTGTAGTAATAACAGTCAAAATTGGTGGAAGGAAGCACTATAAACCAGGGTTTAGTGAGTTTGACACCACGTAAAAGATTGCTTGGTCTCTTGATCCAATAGGATCCTTTGAGACAGGTCCTTGTAATCTCCATTCAAATGACGAAGAAGAGATAATCACAGAAGCCTGAGATGTAAACCTTGTGAAGGGGGCTGCATCTGATGCTGAAACCACAAGACTGAACACCTCCTTGCATTTAGAAACTGACAGCCCCTGCATGTGATGAAGTTGAGCACAAGCCCATTGAAGTATGTCCCTGCATTGGTTTGTTATGGCTAGGCATATAGACACTGCGTTTATGATCAAGTCTGGTTGGTGCAGATTGATGCACCAACCATGCATGTGAAGCAGTTGAAGGACAGCTTTGTGTGTTTCACAGCTAACTGTAGAAAAGGCGTTATCTACGTAGGGTGCTACAGAGATGCCTTAAACTTGTACAACGGACAACAAGGTCCCCAATATCCTGGTAAATATCCGGTGGCATGTCCAGACAGAAGGGCCACAAACTGATAATACTTGTTCAGGAAAGAAAATCTGAGGAACTTTACATGACCCCCGTAAATAGGGATATGCAAATAAGCATCTTTTAAGTCTATGGTAGACATATATTGTCCCTCTTGCAGTAAAAGAAATATAGAGTAAATATTCTCCATCTTGACAGTTGGGGCTTCCAGAAATCTGTTTTGGGTCTTAAGATATAAAATTGGATGAAACATACCCTCTTTTTATGGTACAGGAGATTTAAGTAAAAACCATGGGTCTGTTCAAATTTAGGAACCGGGGTAATTACCCCATTTGCTTCCAACTCTGAAACACACTCCAAAAGGCCTTGATCTTTATTGGAACTCTGGAAACTTGTAACAGGAGAAACAAAACTGATTTGGTACTAGTGAGAAATAATGTCTAACACCCAAAGGTTTTGCCACAGACCTCTCCCAAGTCTCCAGAAACAGTTTTAATATGCCACCTACTAGAATCACCTCTGGATTGGGGGCCACAAATTCATGCAGACTTGGAGGTGGGAGTGGACGTCTTGGCCTGCTTATAAGGCTTACAAGAAATCTTGGGTGATTCCAAACATTGAGATGAGGAGTAGTTTGTCCCTTGAGACTTGGAAGTATGATAGAAATTAAATCAGACAGATTACTTTTACCATTAGACTTTTTGTCGTGAGCTAGAGACAAAAGTCTGCTTTTGGAAAATATCTGCAGACCAAGACTTTAGCCATAAGGCCTGTCTACCTAAAACAGCAATAGCAGCATTCTTTACATTTATGTGGATCAGTTCCACTTCACATAAAACTGTTTGCTGTTGGGAGAAGCTTTAATCAATCCTGAGTTTCTTCCAAGGATGCTTAACCTGCTATCATTTTCTATAGACTATCACACCAAACCAAAATAGCTGCAGCAACGCAAGCTATGCTGACAGATGGGTGAAATAGATAGTCTGCCAGCTGAAAACCCTATGGAAACATTAAAGTCTGTGGTTCTTTAAAATAGGTACTATCATCTAAAGGAATGGTTGTTCACCTGGCCAATTTGGAAGGAGGCAAAAGAAACATATGTTTGAATATGGCAGATGGAACAAAGGGGATTACCTGGTTTGTTCCATTCTTTAGTTACCAGTTTGGCAACTGAATCTGGCAATGTAGATGGCTGCTTAGAACTTTTTAGTAGCATTTTTTTTTTTAAAATAATTTTTGGAGAACTCTCTTCTAAAGCCTTTAACACTTCCTGCAATAAGGCATGAATGTGCTCTAGCCTGAAATTAAAGGACACATCCATATTTTCTGGTGGGTGCTCTGAATCTCAAAATACCCATCCTTAGAAGAGGAATCAGCTCTAAGGTACCACTCTTTAAATAATGTGCTCTAGACAGGTCACTTGATAGGGGGATACCTGATGAGGGAAGGGCTTTTGAAGGATCGCTTTCAACAACATGCATGCATCTGCTTTTTCTTAATGGAGGATAGGACAGCTGTCTCTCAGAAATAGCAGAATGTTTATACTCCTTAAATCTTGGGGATGGTTAGTAGTGGATACCTGTCCTTGTAGTATCCTGAGTACAAAGCAGCCCAGCAAAACTATGTCTAGGATTTCATGTTGCTCCAGCACATGAGATATACAGCTGAGCTACACATGGGAATATCCTTACATAAGAAACATAAGCATGGGGGACTTACATAATTAGTAGATATGTCCATCGGCTGCTGGTCTAGAGACCTGAGCTGCACCAGTTTGCACCATTTGTTGGGTATTACAGGTAAGCAGCAAGCAAGTAAGGATAAAAGTTGATTATCTCCACAAGTGATAGTAAAGTTAAAAAATAACACACTAAGCACAGATATTAGGCACAATATACGAATGAATAAACCCCTAAAGGTGGAACAAACCAGAAACACTAGCCGCTCACAACAGGTGATAAATAAGTTAGCCAAATAACAAGAATTTTAAATAGCAATAGATACCACAATAATGCATTCAGTAATGTAAAACTATATATATATATATATATATATATATATATATATATATATATATATATATATATATATATATATATATATATATATATATATATATGTGTGTATATATATATATATATATATATATATATATATATATATATATATATATATACACACATATATATATATATATATATATATATATATATATTGATTGATTGGAGTAGCCGTGTTAGTCCAGAGATTTAGATATCAAAATAACAAGAGTATTGCATTGAGCAATGATACTTTTTTATTGGACTAACTATACATTTATAAGTTGATAAGCTTTCGGAAGAGTTCCTTCCTTTATCAAGTCTAAAGCAATACTGACTAGGCCCCTACTACTAGCCCCTTAGTTTACTTGCTGTAACACAGTGTCTGCTAGAATGTCCCTTTAACAATTCTTACTTTAATTGTGTTGACTCTGATTCAAGCAAAAAACAGAGATTAGTAAATAATGGAAAATTGAACAGCTCACATACTGCAAGCTTAAAGGTACAGTCAACACCAAAATTGTTATTGTTTAAAAAAAGATAGATAACGCCTTTACTACCCATTCCCCAGCTATGCACAACTAACATTGTTATATTATTATACTTTATAACATTTAAACCTCTAGATGTCTGCCTGTTTCTAAGCCACTACAGACAGCCTCTTATCACATGCTTTTATTTATTAGCTTTTCACAACACGAGACTGCTAATCCATAAGGGCCATATAGATAACGTTGTGCTCTCTCCCGTGGAGTTGTGGCTGACACTGCACTAATTGGCTAAAATTCAAGTCAATAGATAATAAATAGCCATGTGATCAGGGAGAAGTCTGCAGAGGCTTAGATACAAGGTAACCACAGAGATTAAAAGTATATAATTTGTAACCATGTTGGTTATGCAAAACTGGGGAATGGTTAATAAAGGGATTATCTATCTTTTTAAACAATAACAATTCTGGAGTTGACTGTTTTTTTAAAGCACTGAATTTTTTTTTCCAGACTTTGGTTCAGTACAAAGCAGAAACAAATGAAAGCTTGAGACTTTAATGTATGTTATGTGTTTAAATCTAAATGAATGTATTATAAACACCATAGAGTTCATTTACCATTACTTTCATAAATAGAAGCCATGGCTAAAATTCAGTATTTAAGTATTTCTAGAATTATGCCCCAATATGAAACTAAGTCATTAAGTGTCAGGAAGTAGAAGATAATTTGTTTCATTTGTAATGATTCATTTTTATTTGTTTCAATTATATTATTGCCTTGTTTTAATTTAATTGCATTATTAAATTTCCGCAAAAAAACAAATATCTCAAGGGCATTTAAAATTAGTTTGCAATAATGAAATAATTAAGCTAAAATTCCCTACAAACCAACATGTTCTGGTATTCTCTTGTTTATAGCACTATTTGCTGTATTTCTGTTAGACTTATCAAAGTGAAATTGTCATTATGGTTCCAAAGTTGTATAAGTGTGAAGCTTGTCAAACCCTAGAAAGATTTTAGCACATTAGTTTTAAATTGTTAAAGGGATATGAAAAACACCTTTCTAATTTATTTCAATTATCAATTTTTCTCCGTTCCCTTGGAATCTTTTATTGAAAAGCAAGTATGTAATATTAGGAGCCGCCCATTTCTGGATCACTATATGGTAGCAGTTTTACAAGAATGTTATTAATTTGCAAGAGCACTAGATGACAGCACTGTTTCCTGCAATGTAGTGCTCCAGATGACTTCCTAGGTATCTCTTCAACACACAGGGACACTCAATCAAAATGAAACTTTTATTATTCAGATAGAGCATACCATTTTAAACAACTTTCCAATTTACTTCTATTAACAAAATGTGCACAGTCTTTTTATATTTAAACTTTTTGAGTCACCAGCTCCTACTGAGCATGTGCAAGAATAAGTGTGTATGCATTTGTGAATGGCTGATGGCTGTCACATGGTATGTGTATGCATTTGTGATTGGCTGATGGATGTCACATGGTACAGGGGGAGTGGAAAAATACATAACTTTTAAAATTGTCAGAAAAAATATCTACTACTCATTTGAAGTTCAGACTAACAGGCCCATTTATCAAAGGTCTTGCGGACCTGATCCGACACTGCGGATCAGGTCCGCAAGACCTCGCTAAATGCGGAGAGCAATACGCTCTCCACATTTAACATTGCACCAGCAGCTCACAAGAGCTGCTGGTGCAACGCCGCCCCCTGCTGACTCGCGGCCGCCAGCAGGGAGCTGTCAATCAACCCGATCGTATTCGATCGGGTTGATGTCTGGCGATTCCTGTCCGCCTGTTCAGAGCAGGCGGACAGGGTTATGGAGCAGCGGTCTTTTGACCGCTGCTTCATAAGTTGTGTTTCTGGCGAGTCTGAAGACTCGCCAGAAACACGGCCCTTCAAGCTCCGTACGGAGCTTGATAAATGGGCCTGCAAGTGCTATTACATTGTCTTGTTATCTTGCATTTGCTGATTATGCAAATCTTCTGTGTTGACTGGTCCTTTAAGCAAATTTGCTAACAGAAAAAAATTGGAAACTTTTTAAAAATAGTATGCTCTGTTAATAATTAAAAAAAAGTATTTGTTTATTTATTTCTATGGAAGAAAATCATAATCAAACACCCAACTTTTTATGAGTAAGCAAAATCATACACAAATAATTTTGTCAAATATAAAATATCTTAGTGAAATAGATTAAAGAAACTTGGTATATAAAAAAATGGAAAAGAAGATAATAATCCTTTTGATCATGTTTTACTTGTCACATAAAGGAAGGTGCTTTGTAAACAATGACAAGTTGTATTCCTGGAACAAGGTCTATTCTGATGTTAAAGTTACATGCAAACCAAGGGGCCTATTTATTATGGTGCGAGCGGACATGATCCGATATAGCGTATCATGTCCGCTGCACATCGATAAATGCCGACAACATACGCTCTCTGCATTTATCATTGCGGCCAATCGGCCTCTAGCAGGGGATGTCAATCAACCTGATTGTATTTGATCGGGTTGATTTCTGTCCTCCGCCTCAGAGCAGGCAGACAGGTTATGAAGCAGCGGTCTTTAGATCGCTGCTTTATACTTTCTGTTTCCACCGGAAACACGAAGCTTGATAAATATGCCCCTATGGCTTTATATTTCAGAAAAATAAACATTTTTTGCACAAAATATTTTTTATATAAATCTATTTAAATTTCAGTTAGCACCAGCATGTTTTATATTGCACTGCACATTAACATTCACTGAGAGCAATAACTGCCACACCTGTATTAGTGAACAACCCTACATAGAAATACATAACAAGACATACAGTAGATATAGGGGTAGATTTATTAAGCATTGGATGCTGGAATCTACCCCCGTAGTTTCAGGTTCTCCAGAAACAGAAGTTAAGAAGCAGCGGTCGTAAGACCGATGAGCCTTAACTTCTCCGCCACCTCTGGGGCGGTGGACAGCAATCATCCCGATCAGATACAATCTGCATGATTGACACCCCCTGCTAGCGGCCGATTGGCCCCGAATGTGCAGGGGGCGGCATTGCACAAGCAAGAAATGTCCTGTCGGCATTTATCTATGTCGAGCGGACATGATTCGCTACAGCCAATCATGTCCATCTGCAAGTTGTTAAATTGGCCCCATAGACTTACAAGAGCATCCATTAAAATTTTTTTCTCTATTTTATGATAAAAAAAAACACAATTTCTAAAGTGTCCCTTTTAGCCAACTGAATGTTAATCTATGACTATCCTGGGTTATTTAAACAGCATAAACATAGATTTGTATAGCCGAACCAGGAAGTTGTTCAATCTTCCTATTCTATATAAAGAGCTACATTGCGAGTGGAGTGATATCGGCTTTTTATGTTCCAAGGTAATAGTAAACGGTTTGCTCAAGCGCAAGCGCAATTTACGCTCTTCGGGTTAGACCAACTTCAGAGCTTGCGTAAAGATTGGGGGGAAGAAAAAAAGTTGCATTAAACACAACATAAATACAAGTACAGTTACACTCATATAAACAATATTTGATAAAATTTACTTTAAAATATTTTAAAAGTTATAACGGTTAAAAGATAGATGGTATAAGGTGTTGGGGAAAAAATGCTGCAAATGACTTTAACACAAACACATATATATATATATATATATATATATATATATGTGTACATATGTATTTAAGTATTTATGTGTTGTACTGTACATGTACTCTACACATTTCACATTCCAATGTTCTTCACTTATATATAGAAATATTTATTTAATAATAAAAAGTACATTATTTTCTATGTGAAAATAGGAATGTAAAATATGTGTAAAATGCATCAGGGTTCACAATTTAGGATTAAATCATTCAGGGTTAACGCACATGAAGTATTGCTAATGTCAATGCGAGTTGTTAAAATATTACATGTAAAATATTAATAAATATGATTATTTAGACTATTTTATAGTATGTTTAAACATTTTTATTAATATTTTTTAATAATATTAGTATGTTTAATCATTTTTATTAATATTTTTTAATAATATTAATATTTAATATTTCAATAACGTGTTCTGTATGTGAAAAACATTGGAATGTGAACTATTAATAATTCCTATCGGGTTAGCGCGCGAGTATAGGTGTTAGAATTTGATTTCCATTTACTTTTATGGGGAGAAGTTAACGCGGTCACGATATTTAGGTATTGTGTGTCAGGTTTCGCTTGTGCGCAAACGTTTTACTTTCAACTTGTAATATGCACAATAACCAACACTCACCCAACTCTGTCTAGTGAAGTTTATGCTCGAGTGGGAACGCTAAATAGTGCTCCACTCGTAATCTAGCTCAAAGTGTGGCAAATTAGTTCTCATGCTTATATATATCCCATTAATTATTTAAAGGACCACTATAGTACTAAAGTAAAACAGAATAATCAATAAATGCATAATAAATAGACAAATCAGTAGATTTTTTTCTGACAAATTTCAAAGTTAGTTTTATTTTCCTTCCCACTGCATCATGTGACAGCCATCAGCCAATCACAAAATGCACATATATATATATATATATATATATATATATATATATATATATATATATATATATATATATATATATATATATATATTCTGTGAATCTTGTACATGCTCAGTAAGAGCTGGTGACTCAGAAATTGTGAATATAAAATGATTGTGCATATTTAGATAATAGATGTGAATAGGAAAGTTGATTAAAATTGTTATTAAAATTCTATATGAACCATGAAAGTTTATTTGTAAACCCTGTATAGTACTTGTACCCATCATTTATTTATTTATTGGAAGTCTACTTGTATTACTGAACCTACTACACTTGAGACCATGCCTCTTGGTCTGGCGTGAAAATGCTTTAATTCTATGGGTTTATTTAACACACAAATGTACTTGAAGTTTCATACCATATAAATGCTCCCCCTCCCTCCTCTAAGCAATACATATTTAGGTCATGAGGGCGTACCTAATAACTTGTATGCACCATAATAATGTCCTCCTTTTGAACACATTGTAGTTTATCTACATATTCTCGAAAATATATTTACCAGAACTATGCTGTAAAATTTTAAAGACACACTCACCAATTCTCCAGTTCTTAAAGGGACACTAAACCCAAATGTTTTCTTTCAAGATTCAGATAGAGCATGCAATTTTAAGCAACTTTCTAATATACTCCTATTATCAATTTTTCTTCATTCTCTTGGTATCTTTATTTGAAAATCAGGAATGTAAGCTTAGTAGCCACCAATCAGCAAGCGCTACCCATTGTGCTGAATCAAAAATGCGACGGCTCCTAAGCTTACATAATTAGAAAGTTGCTTAAAATTGCATGCTCTAGCTGAATCATGAAAGAAAAAATTTGGGCTTAGTATCCCTTTAAATATCACTAATGATTTGGAGGCCTATTTATCAAAGCGTCAACTGAAAATACGCTGGAATTCCGCATCGTAATTGTCACGAGATTGATCCGCCATAGTATCAAAGCGTCAAGATCGGCAAATGTTGAAATTTGTGACGTAACATACAATCCCTCGATCTCAATCCGACGCACATTGATGCACAGTTGAAAACCTGTGGAATTCAAGTGGAATTGTGTTCATTCACCCTCCTATTCAACACTATTTATCAAAATTTCTACAGTTATGCTCGTGTCTTTTCCGACTCAGCGTACCTGGTTTTCAATCCGCTACCCTTCAGGTCACGGATGCCATAGAACTTAATGGGAGTCTGAAAACACAGAAAGCTTATGTTCAATGCTGCAAGAGAATGAAGTATATTACATAATAAAAGTAACTTTATTTAAACTGTATACCCTTTCTAAATCAAACAATATTATTGCTACACATTTGGTGCACTAGTAGATATAGGGATAAAAATGAAAAATACATTACTGCTGATGGATTATGCTACAACTTCGTCTCTCATTACAAATCAAGTGAACAATATTATTTCTACATATTTGGTGCAAAGTTTTGCCCCAAACTTGTCGCATTAATAGATATAGAGATAAAAATGAAATAAATACACAACATAATATAGCTAAATTCCTTTTTATTTGTTTGAAAAATCTTTGTGCACCATGTTTAAGCCATGTAATACAAGTCTCCACTTTGAGCCATATTTGACGCAACACTTTTCGCACCAATTATGGCGCAAACTCCTAAATAACCCACACACTAGTGAATTATTCCACCACTTTTGATTGGAATATGCATAATCACATGATTTATGACATCAGCCAATCCGATTTAAATACACATTATCAACTATCACTAACAAATCAAATTCCTCAATACTTGTGTCTTTGATCACTCATCAGAACTTGTAAGTAAGTGCCATTTGTTACATTGTGTATTATACTTTGAAAGTATGTATATGTGTAATTAGTATTAAAGATAAATATTGATGCTGACATTAGGACACACAGTGCAATATTTTAGACAAGGATTTTAACATTCAAATTGATGTTTGATTCAATATAATCTTAAACTTATATCTCAAAGGGATAGCCCACCTAACTTGAAACTGTCATGAATCAGATACAGCACAAATTAAAATCACCTCTTTACTGGCATGCTATTTTCAGTGTATTTCTTCATTCTCTTGAATTTCTTTTTCAGTAAGAAATGGCATCTTATATGCCAGCCTATTTTATAACACATGTGAAGGGGTGTTTTTTAAAAATAGATTGCAATCAGGAGGGGTTAGACAGGTGCAGAGAGAAACCTGGCCCAGCTCTTAACGCTGTCACTTTTTTAGATCTGGTTTGCAAAGACATCCTCAACTTATCTGAGGAAATAGACTCACAATCTCTAAACCTCTCTGTTGAGGAAAAACAAGCTCTCACTGAATTAAGTCAGTGGCCAGATGTACAAATCAAATTAAGTGATAAGGGGGGAAACGTAGTTCTATGGCCTACTTCAATGTATTTGGAGGAAGCGAAAAAACAACTCCTTAACAAAAAGAACTACATAAACCTTTTCAATAACCCGACTGAAAACTTTTTGAAACAATACAACAAACTGATATCATCTGCTTTATCCCACGGCATCATTGATGATACTGAATACAAATTCTTGGAAGTCAAACAACCTAAGGTCGCCACCCTATACTTACTCCCAAAGATTCATAAGAATCTAACTTGCCCTCCGGGGTGACCGATTGTATCAGGTATAGGGTCACTGACAGAGAAAGCCAGTAAATACATTGATGCCAGACTACGTCATATAGTCGAATCATTACCCTCATACACAAGAGATACAACTCACATACTGAATAAAATCAATGACATCTCTATAACTACCAATTCTATCCTTGTCACATGTGACGTAGAATCTCTCTACACTAGTATTGATACCACATGGGGATGCAGGGCTGTATCTCACTATCTATCTAAAGAGAATGATCTATCTAATGAAAACAAGGAATTTATGATTGAGTTATTGGAGTTTGTCCTTAGACACAACTATTTCGTCTTCGACGATAGATTTTATTTACAGACTTGTGGGACGGCAATGGGGACTTTGTGTGCCCCTACATATGCCAATCTGTACCTGGGCTGGTGGGAGGAAACCATAGTGTTTCATGAATCTATGTCTAGATTCACATCCTGTATCTCCCACTGGTCCAGGTACATAGACGATATCTTCTTTGTATGGGAGGGATCTAGTGAATTACTGTCAGAGTTTGTGTCAGTATTAAATCAAAACCCCCTAGGACTATACCTCACTATGAACAGTGACAATTTAAAAGTGGAATTTCTGGATCTTACTATTAATAATGTTGATGGTCATCTTATGACTAAAACCTATAGAAAACCGACATCAACTAACAATATTCTAAGGGCTGACAGTTTCCACCACCCCAACACGATCCGGAGCTTACCATATGGAGAGTATCTGAGGATGCGACGTAATTGCTCAGATATAGACTCCTTTAAGGTAGTTGCTAAGGAACTAAAAACGAGATTATTACAGAGGGGGTATTCTAAGAAAGCACTGGCAAAGGCCTACAATAGAGCACTTAGTAAAGACCGAAGTGAACTTCTTAAACCAAATGAGACTAAACCATCTAACCCACTCAGATTTATATCTACCTACACGAGCCAAAGCCAAACAGTGTCTAGTATAATCAGTAAACATTGGCACATACTTAAAAGTGATGAGGTACTACACACTATAATTCCTGATAAACCTTTCTTCACGTACAGAAGGGCTAACAATCTTAGGGACTGTCTTACCACTAGCCATTTTAATCGCAATGCTAAAAAGGCACCATTATATAAAGGATCCATAGCATGCGGCCATTGTAGCATATGTGTACACATGCAAAAGAAGAAATATGTAATGGATAGATTTGGTAAAAGGTGGTATATTAACAGTCATATTAATTGTAAAACCATGAATGTGGTTTATTGCCTATCTTGTGAATGTGACAAATTATACGTGGGGATGACCACTAGAAGCTTAGGCACTAGGATGACTGAGCACCTCAGTAATATCAGGTTGGCAGCTCGAGATGTTGAAAATGGTAAAAAGATTACCAGTGTAGATAAACATTTTTTAGAACAACACAATGGTAAAACCCAAGGATTTAAATGTTGGGCACTTGAAACCATTAAAGTAGGAATTAGAGGTGGGAACACCGAGGACACACTTCTTAAGAAGGAAGCCAAATGGATTTTTAGACTCAATACAGTAATGCCATTTGGTATGAACGAATACAATAATTTCTGGGTGTACTTGTAATATGTTAAAATATATTTGAGGATATGGTACCATTTTATCTAGAATTTGTGAAATATCTTAAATTGGTAATACCACTCTATTTTTAACATATTAATAACGATAAATAAGTACACCCTAGAAACATGTGCACCCAGAATAGGGGTAATCTCTTAGTATCTCAAGACACAGGTTTACAAAATGTTGATACAACTATACCTGGGTGATCTAAAATACATTTGATTAGCCCTTCTTATTTGTGGTATTTTTGAACACCCAAGTTACATGGATGTTCTTTATAGTGAATTGGTGAGCACAAGGTGATCAGGTGCTTTACTGTATCCCACTATAATATTAATACACATATTAAAAATTAATTCAATAGGTGCACATTCATAAATGTATCGTCATTTCCTGTCATGTGTCCACCCATGTTTTATTCACTTTAAGCATATCCAGATTTTCTACCTTTGTAGAGCATGCTCTCCCTCCCTAATTATTTGTCCTCCTGTAAGAATAATAATGTTTATATTATGATCAGTTGACTTTATATATACACTTTAGGTTAGTTCTTATGAATGAAGGGGAGGTGTTAAAACTCTCTATCTGGTGGGGCATAACACATATCACTATGGAGCTACAATATCTGTCCAATGATGTTTGGAATTTAGTTATGCTTACATGAGTATCCCACACAATCAGAATAGAGAATGAGTGTAATTTGAACACACACCACACTTCACTCATTCATTATCATTTTAAAGGTGTTACAAAGTCACATAAAAGATCATTATCTTTGCGTGAAAATATGTAAACAATATGTTCACATAATTCATTTGTAGCCTGGGGTAGTGGACAATGTTTTGAAAACGTCACGATTTGTTTACAGACAAGATAGGCGTGTTAATGCGATACTACCCAATGAATTTTTGATTCTCCTGCTGGTATTAACCAATGGGAGTTAGGGACATTTTCCATGTTTCACCTAGTTGCACATTATTATCTGCTTTGAGGACCTAGCACATAGATGTTTCGGTATATAGTTTGAAACTCTGACTTGATGCTTTTGATATGTATCAGAAAGAGTATTTTCGAACTTGCCGAACTTTGTCACTATAAAAGCGGGATCTTGCTTTCTATACTTGGGAAGATCGGTACATGCTTAAAACTATACCTTTAAGATTTTAATCTGATAATGCTGATCTGGGACCTGTATCATTAATATTGACAGCTCACTACGTGCGATGAGGTTATATGCGCACTCTCACTGGCATAACTGTGTACTTATAACAAGGGGCGTGTATGCAAGAGGGTGTGTAACTCATACACCAATGAAGCAACGACCGGTCTGTATGTTTAACCAATCATGAATCATGTATCCAAGTGACACTTTAACTACATACGCATTATAACGCCCCGTGAAGATGATACTACACTAGTGTAGAAAGGTAGAAGTAATCACGATTATGATCGTCTTACCTTTTTTATTTACAAATGTACTATTAGAATTAAGTAGTATCTGACTAAATTAACGGTACTTGGTTTGGGAGTAAGGCATATTTTGCCCAATAGGAGGTGGTCCTACGTCACATAATAATCTGATTGGCAAATAACAGAGGTGTGTTTTGTACTGGGCTTGGATTGGTTAACTGGAACATGGGTAGGACTTAAAAAGAAGCTGCTCTCGGTCACTCGGCTTGAAAACTTTTGCAGTAAACATTGAGAAAGGCCGGCTCCACGGCCGAAACGCGTTTGTTTGGGGTCTTTGAACCCACGAGATCCCTTGTAACTTAGGGATACTATCTGTCTTTGTATTCAGCCTTACGCACCAACTCTCTGCCTTGGGGTTGTGCTCCTGTCACCTGAAGCCAACGTATCCAGTTATTGGCCAGGAATACAGGGGAGCATATACCACAGGGCTTTGGTGAGTGTTTTAGGCTTAGCTCACATAGGTTGTTTTTATATCACTATCTATCTTTACACAGTCTTGTGTGTAGAGGGCTGTGTGGTCCGTACTAGTTTTTTAAATTAACCAATTAAACTTTTCTGTTTTTATTACCCTAACACATTTCTTTATCCATGGTTTTGATACATGGCACTACTTTATAAGGAATAAGAGTGCTACAAATCCCTCTAATTGTCCCTGCTTTATCCCCTACCCTCATTTTAAG
The DNA here is from genome assembly GCF_027579735.1 of Bombina bombina. NCBI lineage: Eukaryota > Metazoa > Chordata > Amphibia > Anura > Bombinatoridae > Bombina > Bombina bombina. The sequence continues at coordinate 829,268,058 of NC_069499.1, forward strand.
TCCAGCTCTTAACGGGACAGGAAACCCCAAAATATTATTTCATGATTTGGATAGAACATAAATTTTTAAACAACTTTCCAATTTACTTCTTTTATCAAATTTGCTTCATTGTCTTGTTATCCTTTGCTGAAGGAAGAGCATTGCACTACTGGCAGCTAGCCGAACACAATATGTCACTACTTGCTATATTCACAATTAGTCCTGCTCAGAAAAAGAATACAATTACACTATATACAATAATGTGCTAAAGAGAAATGTGCTTGTTTGTGGACAGTAATGAAATGGTATAAATACATTTGGGAAAAACACAAATAGCCGCAACATCGATGACTGTTAGTTAACACCAGTCCGACGCTCTTCGCACCGTAATTGACGTGCGTGTTTTTGACGGCTTTTTTGATAAATCGGCCGCGATGTTTGGCGAGCGTATTGACGCCCGTGAATGCAACATAGTTGACGCTTTGATAAATATCCCCCTTGATCTAGACCTCCTGGGACATAAACTAATTTGGCATAATCTGCAAAAAAGCACTCCTTGCCTAGAAGATCACTTGCTACCAATACCACTGAATAAAGTCGGCCTATTTAAAGTAAATGTAAAGTTTAATGAGAAAGTGCCCGGCTTTTAAAAATACTCATAAAAACAGGGGCACTTTCATTTATTAAACATTATATTTAAGCATTTTTTTTTTTTTTAAATACCATTTTTCCTCATGACAGCAGACCAGCAATCCTATGACCGCAGCGCCTGTGGACTTAGCATATCAATGACAAATCCAGCTTCCTCCAATCATTGCGTGGCCTCACGAGCTGAACGCCTTGGGGTGCAAGCAATGATTGGAGGAAGCCAGAATCGTCATTGCTGTGCTAAGTATAGAGGAGCTGCGGGAGGAAGATCACTGGTTTGCTGTCATAAGGAAAAGGGTAAGTATTTATAAAAAAAAAACGCTTAAATGTAAAGTGTAGTGAATGAAGTGCCCCCTTGAGTATTTTTAAAAACCGGGCACTTTCTCATTAAACTTTACATTCACTTTAACTTTGCATTAGAAAATAAACAACTAGTTTACATTTTGTTTTGCTCCTGAAGTGAACTTAAAGGGACAGTAAACAAATTGAATTTGTAAGACATTTCTGTTGTCTTCTTATAGAATAACTTATCAGCTATTTCTGAAAAAAAATGTAAACAAATTAACCAGCCAAACTCCACCCACCACTTCCCTTATTTGGAGGATGCCAATCAGAGCATTGTTTTGCTGTTGTTATCTGCTAAAGCCAATTAAGGAAAGTCATGTAGCAGGGTTAGCCTTGATAAGTCTACAGGGTGCAATACTAGCTCTGTGAATGAGAAAATTCAAAATTTTAGAGCAAAATTGCATAAAAGGGGGGCAAAATAAATAATGGAAGTATATAGCAAAGTTGTTTAACAACACTTAACTTGTATTAAAATCTTATGGTGCTCACTGTCCTTTTCAGCATTCAGATGCTAATTCACAGAAAATAAATAAAATAAATGTTATTGAACTTGTAGTAGAAAATATGATGAACAATTCTAATTTAGGCCCACATTTGTTATGGCTAAGAGCAGAACTTTTGCTTAATGCAGCTCCCAGAACAGACCTACACGGGGCCGGCCATACCTGCAAGTGGATCATGCAAACAGGTGACCAGTGTCACGGATGCCCGCACATCAGGGCTGATCTACATATGTCACAATGATCAGGAGGATTAGTTCTGGGTTTGATGTGATACTCTGCTCGTTGCCCACTAATTCTGGAATATCATTTCGGGCTATAACATTCAATGAATGTGAACTTGTTGGTTTGGAACACTGCTTTACAGAGGCAGTATATATAATTTTTATTTTTTTAATTTAGCACACTACAGTATCTTTTTTGTTTTACCCCTTGTTATCAACCAATGGACAACATTTTTATCAGGAATTATATATAAAAGCATAAAAGGATTCCACGTGGTTGGACTTAAATCTGTAGAAGGTGCTTTTTATTATTATCACTATTATATTATACAATATTTTTTTATCATGTGATTTTGTTTCTAACACTTTTTAAAAAGTGTGTGTGACCAGGAGTGTTAAATGTTTAAAAAAAAAAAAAAAAAAGATATGAATAAAATTCACCTTTTTTTTTTTGGGGGGGGGGGTCTTCTTAGATTCTTGCAACTTATTATACTGTGTTTTAGTAAGGTTCTCTAAGGTTGGCTAACCAATACATTTGCTAATTAATTTATGTCTTAGATATATTATTTACATTTTTAGAGAAATACATTTGTTATACTATATATGTAGACTTTTTGTCTCATTAAGGTTTCAGCTCCAAGCTCTCCCTTTGATACTTTATTTTTTTTGTACATACTTTGTTTTTGTTTTCTGTAGTGTGAGAAAGGGGACACTAATTAATTGGGAGTTTTTCTTATTACTTAAAAAGATAGATAATGCACATTCTACCCATTCCCCAGCTTTGCATAACAAATATTAATTTAATACTGTATATGTTAATAACACCAAAATTTGTTCCTGCACACTGCCTCTTATCTCAGTGCATTTTATTACCGTTTTACAGTCAGACAGTGCTAGTTCATGTGTGTCATATAGATAATATTGTGCTCACTCCCATAGAGGTTGATAATGGGAATTCTGCAGAGGCTTAGATACAAGGTAATCATAGAGGTAAAAAGTGTATTAATATAACAGTGTTGGTTATGCAAAACTGGGGAAGGGGTAATAAAGTTATTTATCTTTTTAAACAATAATAACAATAATCTCCCACCTCCGGGCTACCTCATAATGTCAATATCTGCATCTTTAAAAGATAGCAATTATTTGTTGTAATTTAAAAATGCACTATTATCAATAGTCTACATTTAGAACATATCTAGCACTGCGGAATCTGTTGGTGCTCTACAAATAACCGATAATAATATAATAATAATTTAGAAAAAGTTTGACTTGTACTTTATACCGAAAATAATTAATAAGAATAAGACATCTGACAAAACTAATTAATAATCATTTAAAGTGAATACAATTCTTATATCAGAGCTTTAAACAGTGTAATCAACAATAAAGAGAGAACTGGAAATGCTAGAACCAATAGATAATATTTTGATGAGGATTCCTTTGGGTGTGGGGGAGTAAAGGCAGGTGGGAGTGGCATGGAATTGGTAGGTGCCCTGGAGGATTTGTAGTATTTTTTGTGGTAAGGTTTATTATTTAAGCAGGCCTCTTACTAATTACTGTTGTAGTATTTCTCCGCTATATACTGGTTCTGTGCTGCTAACGGCTTTTATTGGCATTTTCAGATGGAGGAAATGCAGATGTCCCTAAAAATATTGCTAACATCTAGTTTCATCTCTAATGGCCTCAATGATTTGTGTTACTGAGGGTATACAAAATATTTATCTATCAGCAAAATGAATAAATTCGGTCGAAAAAAAAATCCTGTCATGTGTGAGACAACCACATCACTATTATTTAGTTAGTGTGGCAATTTGCAAGTTACTAAACATTATCTGGCTCCAGTTGCAATAATACCAGTTACTTATGTTATATAATTAGTACTATATGTGCAAATCTCCAAATCTGAAATTGCAAAATTCATACTTATTCTGAAATTTTTCACCCATCTGTGAGACCAATCAGCTTGTGTTTTTGGTTTGTTTTTTTTTGTTCTAAAATGCAAATAATAATTTATATTTATTTAAAACAACAAAAATTCCCTTTCTGATCACACTAATGTACAATCTTTCTAAGAGTACTAGGCAAACAAACGTATTAACAATGACATAAAACACAATATATTATTGTTTACACTTTGTCCCATCCCCTTTCCAAACTGTCCCATTTTACAGATGCAACTATTCTGAAATCCAAACCTTTTCTTGTCACAAGCAGTTTGGATAAAGGGGTTTCTACCTGAAGTGTAATTGCTTTGTACAAATAATCAGCACCACCCCAATGAACCCTAAACACAACCCCACAACTGCAATCATCCATAACTAGGAACCCCTTTTATAATTAACTTTAAAAGTCCAGTCCCAACTGCAACCCTGGCTCACCAGACAATTTTCACCATTATGATGCACTTTTGCTAACACCTATACGGCTAGATTAGAGTTTTTGTCGGTAAGGCTTGCTGCTCTAACGCTCCTTTTTTTTCTAACGCTACCTTAAGCCAACGCTGGTATAACAGGTTTTTTAAACCTGGCGTTAGCCGCAAAAAGGTGAGCGTAGAGCAGAATTTAGCTCCACATCTCACCTCAATACCAGCGTTGCTTACGGTAGCGGTAAACTGGCTAAACGGGCTCATGCACGATTTCCCCATAGAAAACAATGGGGCTGAGCTGGCTGGAAAAAAAACTAACACCTGCAAAAAAGCAGCGTCAAGCTTCTAACGCAGCCCCATTGTTTCCTATGGGAAAATAAAAAATGTCTAAACCTAACACCCTAACATGAACCCCGAGTCTAAACACCCCTAATCTTACACTTATTAACCCCTAATCTGCCGCCCCCAACATTGCCGCCACCTACATTATATTAATTAACCCCTAATCTGCCCCCCCAACGTCGCCGCCACCTACCTACCTACAATTATTAACCCCTAATCTGCCGACCGGACATCGCCGCCACTTTAATAAATGTATTAACCCCTAAGCTGCCGCACTCCTGCCTCGGAAACACTATTTAAATTTTATTAACCCCTAATCTGCCGTCCCTAACATCGCCGACACCTAATTACATTGATTAACCCCTAATCTGCCACCCCCAATGTTGCCGCTACAATATTACAGGTATTAACCCCTAAACCTAAGTCTAAACCTAACCCCCCTAACTTAAATATAATTTAAATTAAACAAAATACATTTAACATAATTAAATAAATTAATCCTATTTAAAACTAAATACTTACCGATAAAATAAACCCTAAGCTAGCTACAATATAACTAACATTGTAGCTATCTTAGGATTTATATTTATTTTACAGGCAACTGTATTTATTTTAACTAGGTACAATAGTTATTAAATAGTTATTAACTATTTAATAACTACCTAGCTAAAATAAGTACAAAATTACCTGTAAAATAAATCCTAACCTAAGTTACAATTACACCTAACACTACACTATAATTAAATAAATGACCTAAACTACCTGCAATTGATTACAATGAAATACAATAAACTAAATTACGTAAAAAAACAACACTAAATTACAGAAAATAAAAAAAGAATTACAAGAATTTTAAACTAATTACACCTAATCTAATCCCCCTACCAAAATAAAAAAGCCCCCTAAAATAATAAAATTTTCCTACCCTATACTAAATTACAAATAGCCCTTAAAAGGGCCTTCTGCGGGGCATTGCCCCAAAGTAATCAGCTCTTTTACCTGTAAAAGAAAAATACAATACCATCCTCAAACAACGTCCTAACGAAGAATGAAGGTTCCTTTAAATGACGTAGAATCCTATCAGCCAATCGGAATTCAAGGGACTCCATCTTGGATGACGTCATTTAAAGGAACCTTCATTCTTTGTTAGGACGTCATTTGAGGATGGTATTACAGGTAAAAGAGCTGATTACTTTGGGGCAATGCCCCGCAAAAGGCCCTTTTAGGGGCTATTTGTAATTTAGTATAGGGTAGGGAAATTTTATTATTTTGGGGGGCTTTTTTATTTTATTAGAGGAATTGGATTAGGTGTAGTTAGTTTAAAATTCTTGTAATTCTTTTTTTATTTTCTGTAATTTAGTGGGGTTTTTTTTTCCGTAATTTAGTTTATTATATTTAATTGTAATTAATTGTAGGTAGTTTAGCTAATTTATTTAATGATAGTGTAGTGTTAGATGTAATTGTAATTTAGGTTAGGATTTATTTTACAGGTAATTTTGTACTTATTTTAGCTAGGTAGTTATTAAATAGTTAATAACTATTTAATAACTATTGTACCTAGTTAAAATAAATACAAAGTTGCCTGTAAAATAAATAATGTAACTATTAGTTATATTGTAGCTAACTTAGGGTTTATTTTATCGGTAAGTATTTAGTTTTAAATAGGGTTAGCGTTAGGTTTAGACTTAGGTTTAGGGGTTAATACCTTTAATATAGTTGCGGCGACGTTGGGTGTGGCAAATTAGGGGTTAATAAATGTAATTAGGTGTTGGCGATGTTAGGGACGGCAGATTAGGGGTTAATAAATGTAGGTAGGTGGCGGCGACGTTGGGGGCGGCAGATTAGGGGTTAATAAATATAATGTAGGTGGCGTCAATGTTAGGGGGAGTAGATTAGGGGTTCATAGGTATAATGTAGGTGGCGGCGATGTCCGGTCAGCAGATTAGGGGTTAAAAAATGTTATTATAGTGTTTGCTATGTGGGGGGGCCTCGGTTTAGGGGTTAATAGGTAGTTTATGGGTGTTAGTGTACTTTTTAGCACTTTAGTTAAGAGTTTTATGTTCCGGCGTTAGCCCATAAAACTCTTAACTACTGACTTTTAAATGCGGTAGAAGTCTTGACAGGAGAGGGTCTACCACTCACTTCTTCCAAGACTCGAAATACCAGCGTTAGGCAAGTCCCATTAAAAAGATAGGATATGCAATTGACGTAAGGGGATTTGCGGTAGCCTCGAGTCGCGGAAGAAAAGTGAGCGGTAGACCCTTTCCTGCCTGACTCGTAATACCAGCGGGCGTTAAAAAGCAGCGTTGGGACCTCTCGAAGCTGCTTTTTAAGGCTAACGCCAAACTCGTAATCTAGTCCATAGACTCTCTAATACAAGATTGGTACCCAATCCCCCCTCCCCCCCAGCAATATTGCAATTTAGAATGTTATTTGACATTGGGAAGCATCGTCTAACACCAAGTATTTAAACATGGCAAAATCAAGCATGTATTTTTTTCCCGTAACATTAAATAAACATACCAACCAACTAAATTAAATAAAGGAGTAGATCATTTCTTGTCACAAAAGATACAATTCAAAATGTGCTACCCAATTGTATATACCCGAGTGCTAATTCCAACATGGGGCCAGGTGTTCTTCAGCGACAGCTCTGTTAGAAACTCAAAGCAAACGCAGGTGCAGATGAATATTATTTTAAACAATGACACAGCACACCAAATCCTCCACACTCAAAATTACAAAACAAATGGAACAGTGCTGAAAAACTACAAAACAGGACAGAAACCCAGGAACCCGGAATAAAAGTATAACTCAGGACTTCAACCTGCTCCATGAATGCTCAGTTGCTCACTGTTAAACCCTGTTTTTAGGGTGCTTGTAATTTTGGATTTTCTAAATTAATTTCTTTGAAATGTATTAGTTTTGTAGGAATCCCAACTGAATACTAAAAATTTTAAGTAAAACAATTTAGTGTGTTTAGAGTTATCAGTGTTAAAACAAGTACATTCTCCTCTCTAGTAATACATTTAACAATTAAAGGGACAGTCTAGTCAAAATTAAACTTTCATGATTCAGAAAGGGCATGCAATTTTAAACAACTTTCCAATTTACTTCTATCATGACATTTGCTTTGTTCTCTTGGTATTCTTTGTTGAAACCTAGGTAGGCTCATATGGTAATTTCTAAGCCCTTGGAGGCCGCCTTCAGTGCATTTTGACAGTTTTTCACAGTTAGACAGCGCTAGTTCATGTGTGCCCTGTAGAATGAGCACAGATTGGCTAAAATGCAAGTCTGCCAAAATAACTGAAATAAGGAGGCAGTCTGCAGAGGATTAGATACAAGGTAATCACAGAGGTAAAAGTATATTAATATAACTGTGTTGGTTATGCAAAACTGGGGAATGGCTAATAAGGGGATTATCTATCTTTTTAAACAATCCAAATTCTGGAGCAGACTGTCCCTTTAACTGAACCTACTACACACACATATTGCACACATACACCATGTGCTCACATCACAGAGAAGCAGAGGGGTGATCTAATCCCCCAATGTACCTTTCACTAATAAACAAGATGCTTCAGCCTTTAAAAAGTAAAAGCAGAATCATTTTGAACAATTATTCTCAAAATATGACTTAAAGGGAGGAGAAACCTTTCAATATATTTCCTTTATACTATCTCTTTTCTTATATGTTAAAGATAAATGAGTAGGACTCTGCTTTCTGTGTCAGGAAGTGTATTGGATACGACTCTTAACACCCAGGATGAGGAGTGCATGGCCTGTAGCTAACATTAATTATTCAAACTAGAATCAAGACAATCTAAGTTGAATATCCAAAGAAAATGTGAATTATTGTATTATTTTCCATTCAAGAAAGGAAAAAAAATCAAAAAAATATGATGATAAAACCTCGAGAGCTAATAAATAGATAAATGAGCCTAAGTGACGCTGACAGCAATCTGCATTTTTAAAGTATGTTGCTGAACATGGTGCTTGAAACCTTGCCACAGGAAATGGCTTGCACTATATATGTTGTTTTATGTCAATCTTTCAGGGATCCCTATCAAAGAACAAAGCTTAAAAGACAAACACTTTTATGTTTATTACACAATATTTTTCTCTGAATATTAATGTGTGCAGTTAGCTGGTACACATATACGTGTTTATATTATTTATGTATGGCTTTTAACAAGAAAAATGAAAACGCAAAAAAGTATATAAATATAATTAAAGGGACACTGAACCCACATTTTTTCTTTCATGATTCAGCTAGAGCAGGCAATTTTAAGCAACATTCTAATTTACTCCTATTATCAACATTTCTTCATTCTCTTGGTATCTTTACTTGAAAAGCAAGAATGTAAGTTTAGATGCCGGCCCATTTTTGGTGAACAACCTGGGTTGTCCTTGCTGATTGGACAGCACCAATAAACAAGTGCTGTTCTGGATTCTCAAACAAAATTTGCCTGCCTCCTTAGCTTAGATGCCTTCTTTTTCAAATAAAGATATCAAGAGAGCAAAGAAAATTGATAATAGGAGTAAGTTAGAAAGTTGTTTAAAATTGCATGCTCTATCATGAAAGAAAAAATGTGGGTTTAGTGTCCCTTTAAAGGCACAGTGTACTGTAAAATGTTTTCCTTTAATCTGTTTACACTGATTTATTATACCAGCTGCAGAGTATAAAATGTATTAGTAATTGCTTCTATAGATTTGTTTTTGTACATGAAATAGCTGGTTTTGTTCTTTGAAACCACAACCTATCAAAAAGGGTTCAGCTTTCATTGCTTTTATTTTATCACTTTAGGTACACACATGTGCACACACATGCTTCTTTATATTATCTCTGTCTGTATACCAAAGCCCAATAGAGAGAACAATTGAAAATTAACATTTTATTTCTTATTTATCCCACCTCCCACTGGCTGTATAATTTGTTACAGATGTATACATCCTGCTAACTCTGTTTGGATGGAAGGCACTGTATACCATTTGGCTGATATGAACGTCCTCTTAACGATCTCTGTCCAGGAGCGAAGCTACCATTGGTGCCGCAGGTGAAGTGTTACCAGAGCCTCAGTTCTGGGGGGCCCATAGCAGCCGGTCTAATATATATATATATAATGTCAAAGAAAAGGCAAGCACTCACTGGTGTTTTTTTAAACAAAAGTTTACTGTGCAAACAGCATACAATGCGAACGTTTTCGGGCCGTAGCCCGTCCTCAGACTTACCTTAGGTAAGTCTGAGGATGGGCTATGGCCCGAAAACGTTCACATTGTATGCTGTTTGCACAGTAAACTTTAATTTAAAAAAACGCCAGTGAGTGCTTGCCTTTTCTTTGACATTGTTTGTACTATCGTTTGGCATGCCCCCTGGGAGCTGGCTTTAATGAGTGAGTGCTGGGTTTCTGGACTCTTTTGTGTATATATATATATATATATATATATATATATATATATATATATATATATATACACAGTGTATATTTACACCCAATATTATTCAGAGAAGCAAGTAAATTATTATTATTGGTTATTACTACGTTACCTTCGGATGAGTTCAATCATTTTTCACATTAGGGCTCTCTGTTGAGTAGGCCCATTACTGTCTGTGGGTGATAAATATAATAAGGAAATACAGAACTTATAGTTGAGTATTAGCCTTATTAAATACAAACAGATTCACATTTTGTCAGGTAAATCACAATTACAACATGTTGCTCTTTTAAGTAGATGATAGGCTTTTTTAAGTACAAATTCCCATTTAAGAACAAGTGCTACGACAATACACTGCATGAGGAGGTATCTAGGGAATCTCATTAACATAAAACCACAGCAAGAGGCCATGCAATGTTACACTGTACTGTTAAAATATTGTTGTGCATCACGGTTCCGCTAAAAATGCCAAAAGTGACCTTTGGTACATTCCTATGTAACACTTTAAAAAGGTGGCACAAAATTTTTTTTGGTCATCATCTCGGCTACATCTGTACACTGACTATCTAGATAAGGGATCCAGCAATGACTTGTAATATAGCCAAGTGTAAGGAGAAAAAGAAGAATCTGCTGCTCCTCACTTCTACCGGTACCAAAACAGCAATCCACCGAAACCTGAATAAAAATCCATTATTTGAAATAAATCCAGGTCACAAAGGGCTATGTTTCAAGCTACAAGCTTACAAACTATGGGTCAGTCCCACGTTTGTAGGCCAAATGTGCTGTTCTTCTATCTTCTAATAATGTGCTGGTTTAGCAAACTAACCAATAAAGATATCCCCAAAATACCCAAACCGCTTTCCCAGAAATTCCAGCCACCCCACTGCAGATAACTTAAGCCCCACCCCAAACCTCCCATAGCTAATCCCCAGACAACGGAGATCCAACACCAGACAACTAAGATCCACATCTTCAGAAAGCCCACAAATTCATTCCCAGACTGCTTTGACTCTGATACCAGACCACTGACCCCACCCAGAAAAAAGTTTTTATAAAGCTTGCAGTTCTTTAGTTATGCTTTTAAATATCAAAATAGAAAACATCACCTTGTAGGACTGTGTACATGGGGCAAAGAGTTGGATCTGCCACATCCAATAGACCATGTGCATCAATGGAATACTGTTCCAGCCACCTTGTTTCTTAAAAAATGACCTTTATTTATACATCAGTGTCCTCAGGCTTGTAACAAACAACAATCCGGACCTACACTAGGTCCTTAGTCCTTTCTTTTAGGAAAGAAGGTGGCTGGAGAGGTATTCCTTTTATGAAGTTCTTTGAGTATGATCATTTATATTACACTATTTTTACAGCAAAATTGTAACAAAATTTAAAACTGCTTTTTATTGGGAAATCTAAAACATATCTGCTTTATGACCACAACCATTACAATATTTGTCTGTATAAAAGTGATTTTTTTTAAAGATTACTTTAAAGTTGTAATACTAATTGCATATAATGAAGGAAAAGTGTATGTATATATTTATAACAAGCATTTTCAATAATCTTAAAATAACTGTCTGTTTGTGGCTTCAATGCACATAGTTTAATTTGTTATATGTATTATTCATGTGCATCAAGCAGTGTCATTTTGTGCTAGAAGAGGTTATAAACCTGTATTGTATACTTTTATAGAAATGATTTCGCAATGCATTTAGAACTACTCTGTGGCACAGCCTCACCAATGCAACCCATGGGATATCACTGGAGTGTATGGCCTCTCCACATGTGCGTAAATAAGATCCAAAGAACAATCTAGAATTTGGGCAGGTTCCTTTTACCTCTATTTTGACAAATGCACATATATTACTACTCTGCACATCTATATTTGGTGCTGAGCTTTTTGTTTAGATTGTTATCAGAACAACTCAATAAGCAATGGTACCTTGTGCTTGGGGGCATAAACTGACAGATAATACCCTCTGGGCCTAGTGTGGAGCCCCTAAGGTAATGCCAAGGGTGCTTACTACTTTGGGACATTATTTGACAAGTAATGGCCAACAGTGATGTGTGTTTTCTGTTGTGACATAGAAAAAAAGAAAATAGTACTTTACATTTTATTAACTTCATTTTTAAGCTTACCACATTGTGATATATGGTAAATTCATGTGACGGAATGTTCCTTTTAAAAGAAAAAAGTCTATAATATGTATAGTACATTATTTTTAATATTTGCTAACATCTAATTTATTAATATATATTAACTAATCATAATCAGTTAATAGTAACAATGGTTCAGACAGGATTTTGATACAATTCAAACCTCTATAGGAGCAGCTGTCCCTAGGCTGCTCCTGTATCCCAATATAAAATGACTCTGAAGATCGGTTTCAGTTACTGCAATTTATGCAGGTATAATGTTATAGTTACAAAGGCTGAAAGCTACCAGGCTTCCCTTACTAACCACTGAGGCTCCTATGTATGGGCTAGATTACAAGTGTAGTGCAAACTGTTGCGCGCAAGCAATAAGGGGTATTTCTCTGCATTTTGTGTGTGACGGAAATAGCGTGCATATTATGAGCGCAATGAAATTTAACGTGCATTTGGTTAGTGCAATTTGAGAGCTCTGGTTAACTGCTACGCGAGAAAAAAAAGTTGCACAAAACACATCAAAAATACATTTAACAGTACAGTTACACTCCTATTAACACATCACAAAATTACATTGAAAAAGTTATAACGACTCAAAGATGTCTAAATATGTATATGTATGTATATATGTGTGTACGTATGTATTTATATGTGTACGTATATCTATATGTGTATACATTTATTTACAGACATAAATACATATATAAACACATAAATATATATATATATATATATATATATATATATATATATATATATATATATATATATATATATATATATATATATATATATACACATAGGGACATTGGAGGCCTTTGCAGTCAGCTGAAAACATAAAAAATCATACTTATGCAATATTCATATTTAATAAAGTGCTTATGTATTTCCTGTAAATATTTCACATTCAAATGTTCTTCACATAGGCATATATGTTCTATTTTTAAAAAGAAATTTATATATATATAAATACATACTAGTCCTAAAGTACCAAAATCCCTCCCTCCCTCTCTGCTGTCTGATCCTTACAGCCTTTTGAAGTCTTGCATAGTCTCGTGTGCAGTCACTGACTGATCCTTCCTTATGGCCAGGTATGTCTGTCTTGCGCTGCAGTCTCTACTGCGCATGACTGCATCGGACAAACATACCTGGACTTTTATAATATAGGATATATATATATATATATTTATATAAAACACACAGAGAAAACCCAGCACTCACTTACAAGCTCTCAGCTAAGATTTAAAAGCAAAAATGGAAAGGTTAGTTACCGCATCTGGCCAAATGGGGCAAGCCCAGGTACCTCGTCAAGGTCCTTTCCAATACCTGGGACCCTAAAACAGCCGCACAATGCAAGCTTTCAAATCCAAACAAACTGGGAACAAGGGAAGGGTGCACAGGCATCTGTAATCACCCTAGACATATACAAAACACGGAAGGGAACTGCACTCTCATACCGGACCGGGTACACATCCTATGACCCTGCAACATGCTCAGCCCTGGGTGCCACTGGCACTCACAGGAAGCTGTGCTGTCCCCAGAGTCACAAGCAGTTAACCCCAGACAGGTCTGGGTGTAAGAACCATAGGGGAAATTACAAAACAAATTAATACAACACACAGAGAAAACTCAGCACTTACAAGCTCTCAGCTAAGATTTAAAGCAAAAATGGAAAGGTTAGTTACCGCATCTGGCAAATGGGACAAGCCCAGGTATCTCGTCAAGGTCCTTTCCAATACCTGGGACCCTAAAACAGCCACACAATGCAAGCTATATATAACTATACCTATATAAGAATAAATAGAACATTTTCTTCTATGTGAAGAACATTGGAATGTGAAATATTCATAATTCATTTCATGTTTAGCCCACTTAAACACAATGGGTGCTATGGGAGAATATATATAAGTGGCCACAATATTCTAAGTTCCACTTTTTGTGCATGTCGAGTTTTTGCTCATATGCTAACATTTTACTTTCAACTCATAATACGAGCACAAGCCTATATGTATTTATGAATAAATAGAACATTTTCTGGTATGTGAAGGTTAGCACACTTGATTAAACGTGATCGGGTTTGCACCACTTGGTGTTAGTTTGCCCCCCATTGTTTGGGCCCATTGAAGTCTATGGGGCAATATGTTAACATGGTTTTGATATTCAAGTTCAGCTTTTTGCGTGCACTGTGTTAGTGCTTGTGCAAAACCTTTTTACTATAAACTTGAAACTAGCGCGATACCCAACGCACACAAAAAGCTTACTTCTAACGGAGTTAACGCACAAGTGGGAGAGATAAATAGTGCTCCACTAGTAATCTAGCCAAAAGATGTTACTGTACTGCTATTTTACATCAGTTAAAGGGACACTGAACCCAATTTTTTTCTTTCGTGATTCAGATGGAGCATGCAATTTAAGCAACTTTCTAATTTACTCCTATTATCAATTTTTTTATTTGAAAAAGAAGGCATCTAAGCTAATGAGCTAGCCAATTTTTGGTTCCAAATTCTGGGACAGCACTTGTTTAATTGGTGCGTAAATTTATCCACCAATCAGCAAGAACAACCAAGATTGTTCACCAAAAATTGTCTGGCATCTAAACTTACATTCTTACTTTTCAAATAAAGATACCAAGAGAATAAATAAACAATTGACAATAGGAGTAAATTAGAAAGTTGCTTAAAATTGCATGCTCTATCTGAATCATGAAAGAAAAAAATTGGGTTCAGTGTCCCTTTAAGTGAGCTATATTTTGTCTTAAAATGCAAGATAAGTATCCACATTTGATAAACCCTTCGCTACAAGGAATTTCAGAGAAAACTTGCCGAAAATACTGGAGACTTTTTATGAAATGTTTGCTATTACTCCATTTAAACATTTTTTTAGTTTTATTTATTTACCTATCAAAACTATATATTTTTTTTAAGTAGACAACATTACGGTATTGATCTAGGCCACTTTAAGTATATTTCATGACACCATTTTACTGCAAAATGCGATCATAAAAAAAAAAAAGATAGTTTCACAATCTTTGGGTTTCTCACTAAAATTATTTACATACTGCTTGCGCAGTCATAACACAAATGGTTGTAAAAGCTTCTCTAGCATCCCCTTTGCTCAGTAATAGCAGACATACATGGCTTTGCCATTGTAGTTTGGTAATTAAAAGGTTGCTAATTTCAGCTGTGAACCACAGTTCTGAAATTCCTAGCAGTGAAGGAGTTAATTAATTAGCTGGTATGGGAAATACTTTATTAATGTAGGTATGACCCTCCTACCTGACACCTCCCACCTCCACGATCCCCTCCCAAACAGCTCTCTTACTCCCACACCCACACTCATCCCTACCATCTTAGGTACTGGCAGAAAGTCTGCCAGTATACAGTTTAGGTTATTTTTTTTCCCTGTAGTGTAGTGATCCCCCTCAACCCATCCACCTCCCTGATTCCTTCCGAAACAGCTCTCTAATCTCCCACTAGTGGCAGTCATCTATGGGGATCCCAGAGAAGTATCAAAGGGGATCGCAGAGAAGCTTTTACAACCATTTGTGTTATGACTGCCTCTCGGTATAAACAGCTAACAGCTTTGAAAGGCAGTGTATTTAGAAGTTTATTATTTACTATATAAAGTGCAGTGTTTAAATTAGTAGGCGGAGTTACATAATTCCCAATCACCAGTTTCGACACAACACCGGTGAAAGTGTGGCAGATGTTGATAATCTAATGCATGCATCAACTTCACAGTATCATGCCAAGAGAGTACATAACTTAAAACCTCACGTAGAAGTAATCTGTCACAGAGTCTTCACTGAGGTGTATTGGAATGGCCTCATCCGCTCGGCTGTGATGTCTCGCTGAATGCGATTTCCTAATATCCTGGAGTTCCATTACTGGCTTATTCCTTTCGGCTGCCCAGTCTCCTTAGGTTAATGCTGTGGTCACTCACACCAAACAAACAGCCTGCACTTTATTTGCCCGGCGATGGCAGCCGGGCTGTTTGGTGTGAGTTACCCGAAGTCACAATAAGTAGAGCAGCGATGACCAGCAATTTTAAATATATATGTATATGAAGACATACATATAGATTTATGTGTTAATATTTGTATATACGCATATTAGCACATAAATATATATATAAGCATTTACATATATATTTATAGCGAACACACAGCCCTCATAGACTGCAATGTAACACACACAGTCCCCATAAACCCCACACCCACTCCATTTAACCCCTAAAAACTGCTTAGTGCAGTTTATTAAAAAAAAAGCTAATATTTTTATTTACAAAAAGACACATCACACATTTTTTGGGGGGGCAATTGGGTAATGGAAGCAAATTGGAAAGTTATTTTTTAATTGTATACTTTGAATAAAGATAATTTTAATTTAGAATTTAGTGTCCCTTTAATTTCTTCGTTGTTACCTCTGGAATATGAAAATTATTTAAAGGGACATGATACTCCAAAAAAGAGTTATATAGATAGGTAGCGTGCACATGCCTGAGGCGCTACATGACAGGAAATAATGCTGCTATCTAGTGCTCTTCCTAATGTATAAAATTGTTGCAAAACTGCTGCCATATAGTACTGCAGGCACGTGCACACTCCTGAGCTTACATGCCCTGCTTTTAAAAAAAAGGATAAACAAATAAGTACAAAGTTCACTTGGTATAATGATAAATAATAAAATAAAAAATGAAAAGCAAACCAATAAACAATCTCAAATACAATATTTAAGGATATGTGTGATCCATGAAGTATTCCTCAATCTTAGTGATTCAAGTGGTTCACGTGGTATCTTGCCACAAAAGAAACAAGACAAAGAAAATATAGTGCAATAAATTTTTTTAAAAAGGTAGATAATATTCACACCGGTAGTGCCGCCAAGGGGCTACTCACACTGATAGAGCCAGCCAGGCTCACACCTGGTTTTATACTGCCAGGTACCCAGTATAACACCAATCGCAGGCCGCTGCTTTAGGCAAATCGCATTTATTTAAAAACAGATATAAATCTTAAAAAGCCACAAATAATTACTTGTACATATAGTCACTCGGTTATCTGTCCACATACAAAGTTTTGTGGGAGTGAAATCACAACCCATGCTCGGATGGAGGTAGACGGCGTGCCTGATAGCTATGCATAGCCATCAGGCATGCCATCTACCAGGTGTGCGTCTAAACCTAGAGCCTGGCTGGTTCTATCAAGTGTGAGTAACCCCTTTGCGGGACTACCGGTGTGAATATTATCTACCTTTTTTTTTTTTTAATTTATCCTTATTGAGGCAATGAAATGGCGTACATACAAGGAATTGCAGAATTATGCAACACATTATTGAGATTGCTTATAACAGGGCTCACCATATGGTTAACATATTAAAGTTGCATATATAATAGACATTGATCATTATCAGTATTAACACCTACAATAACTGCAAAAAGAAAAAACATAACCCGTACATCAACATGCCAATGAGAAAATTGAATCCTTCAAATCATACTAACGGACCTCTCTTGGGCCATAAAACAAATGGTGTACAGTGCCGTTTCCGAAGGTTACTTCAAAAAGTGAGAGACCACATGTGGGTCTCAAAATCTGAACCTCAGGTTTTAGTTTACATATAATCAACGTTAGTTTGAAAAATGTAGATTCAACTAATAGATAGCGTTGGTCAAACTTCTTATGTTAAATAGAATAAATAAAATTAACAACATAAGATTATATGAAAATAGATATATATTAGACAATCTTGCCCAACTTATAGGGGAAATGAAGCTAAATATAATGATAAACTGCAAGATTTTGCTAGTGAAAAAGGTAGATAAGATGCGGTATATGCTAGAAGAACCGCGTATTTAACCCTCCTGTTAAAGGAGGTTTATAATGTGGGGTGGGGTGGGGGTAGGAGGTGGTGAGTTGCATATGGTAAGCAGATAAAGCATCTGATTATTCTCCAGATATGCCAAATAATCGTACATGCAAGGGATTACAGTTGGGGCAACTACTGGAGTATCAGTGTTCTCCTGCAACATTTTAACATGCCCGTCTAGATCCAGTTTGCCAAAGTGAATTAAGCTAAGTAAGGCATTATAGATAAACCAACCATGTAAGCTCTAACTTTTAAATGTAAGATGCGGATAATATAATATTCTATTCACTAAACCTGAACATATGATAACCAGAGTACTATCTAGTAAGCAAGCAGGGTGAGTAAAATAAAGGTACCAGTCCCCAATATAATTAATCATCGTTTGGTACTGAGGGATAGGGCATTGAACAGGTTGTATGAGTTTGAAATAAAATAGAGATAGGTAAATGTGAAAATAATTAATTAAACCATTGAATATCTCCTCCCGAAGAACAGAAACACTCTATCTCCCGGATGTGGGCCCATCATCCAGAAACAGAAAGGTCATATAAAATCAATACCAAGGGAAAGGATATTATGACAACCTATGTTATGCTATAGTGTAAATGTAATACGTGTACATGGCACCCTAACTGAAATGGCGAAAATTGCAACGTGGGGACATCCTCAAACCAAACATCAACCATCAGGACTATGTGAGGGAACTAACAGTGTATTATAGAGATTATCTCAAATTACATACCCCAGGGATTTACGGCTGTGATAAATAAGCACAATGTTAAGTTTAGAAATAGCAAGATATTAATATGTTCAATTAACCAACTACAGTGAGGGCCAAAGTTAAATCCAAACTTATAAATGAGCACCAGAGGATTATATGTCTAAGAGAAAAAAAAATGTATAGTTACAAACAGAGTAAATTGTAAAACGCCCAATTAGCATATATCTAAGAAACCTCTAGGTACCTTCTAACGCAAAACTCAGGTTAACATGTATAACACAAACAATGACCATAATCAAACTTTTGCGTGTATGAAATATAGAGATGAGAGAATTGTCTTTATCTAGTACTCTGTCTATTATCTCATAAGACAGAATCAACTTAGCCCGCTTCATGGTAAGACAAGCTCAGTGTAAACATCATGCCTTCTTCACTGCAAAGACACGGTCTCATAGGATGCAAAGGATCGTGCAAAGTTCATGGGGTCTCTGTAATAGCAGCAAGTCCTGGTAGTTTATAAACTGACAATTCTATAACCTGGGCAGGGGTCTCTATTCGGGCAAATCCATGTAAAGGAACATGCTGACTATCGATGTGCACGCATGATAGCAATGCTCTCTGCGGCAGAGGTCTTCCTGGCTGTAACAGTCCGTCATCACTTTGAGCCACCACTGGACCCCATATAGAAGGACTCACCGCACCAATCTTCTTCTCTAGACCGGAGCTTAGGGACTTCGATGGCGAACCACCTACGGCGGATTCGAGCTCCTCCTGAGGTGCCTATGTAGTTGTAGTTGAGGCGCCAACACCATCTTGCTTCTGAGAATGCGAGGGTTCGGTAGTCGGCTCTGGTCGCAGCAAATCTGTAATCAATAAGGTAAGATCCATCTCAAGGTTCTGTAAATGCTCATCTATGAGTCGCCGCGTTGACTGCTTTCAGGCCTCCATGTTAGTACTGCACTCCGGGCTCAGCAGACAAATTTCCTGCAAACCGCCTGCCGCTGCCCCTAGAAATGTAAATGGTAAGTGGCTATTTGAGCTCAGACGCTCAGGAAGTGGTAGCTTATGATCCTCTGGTTCCTCAGCCAATTTCAGACTCTACTAAAGGTGGGCCCAGCAAAATGGCGATGTTCACTGTGTGACGGAGTTGGAAGGCTCAGATGTAGTGTGCACTCTCTGCATAGATTTCTGTCTGCCCTGCGCTCCTGTATGTGTATCAATGGGCTCTTGGATGATAAAACAGGGAAAGTGAAGCAAATAATATTGCGGTATATTACATATTTTAGCTCAAAAGTCAGGAGCTCTGTCTAGACACGTCTAGCTTCTTCGGCCGTTGGCTCCTCCCCATTATCTACCTTTTTAAAAAATGTATTGCACTATATTTTCTTTGTCTTGTTTCTTTTGAGGCAAGATACCACATGAACAACTTGAATCATTAAGATTGAGGAATACTTCATGGATCACACATATCCTTAAATATTGTATTTGAAATTGTTAATTGGTTTGCTTTTCATTTTTTATTTTATTATTTTTTTTTTAAATTTGATAATAGAAGAAAATAAGAGAATAAGAGAAAAATGTTGGGTTTTATGCCCCTTAAAAAACGTTTTTTAACAAAAAAGAAATAAAAAAAAATATTATATATATATATATATATATATCTATGAAACAAATAGCTTTCCAACAAAAGTATTTTTAACATGCTGTAAACAGTGCCATTTCATAAGTGCAAACTATTTTTTGGGAGTTTAATACAGTATGCGGAATCGAACAAAGGAAACCTGGGAAACTTAAATATTTAAATATGCAAAGTAAACAGCTACAGTCCATTACTAAGCAAAACAGTTAATTAACTGATGGGGTTAAGAGTACAGAAAGGTGTTCTAAATCTCAACCGCAGAGCAACTTCAGAAGTTGTTAGCTGTGAGCTATCACTAATTAATTACTATTACTACTATTTTTAATTTGTAGGGTGCTCACATATTCAACAGTGCTATAAAAATAGGCACAATATGTAATTATAGAAGTTACACAAAAACAACTATATATTTAATGAAGGTAAACTTGTGTGATTGTAGGGTTAAACTCTCAAAAGGTCACTTCGGAATAGGTCACTGGTTTTCCAAATTACTGCTATTACTTTGGATGACGGCAGGTAAAATAACCATTTACTAATCAGATGATTTCACCTGTGCTCCAGATCAGATATCCTCAAAAGCTGGCCTGTTAGGGAGGTCTGCGGATAGGTTTGAAAACCAGTGGAATATAGCTGTCAAGGTTTTAAGAGTGTTGCTTTTAACTTCAGCAGTGTTGCTAATGTATAACATTGTTGTCAAAATGCTGCTATATAGTGCTACAGGAATGTGCATGCTCCTGACCTTACCTTCCTGCTTTTTAACAAAGGATAAGAAGAAAACAAAGAAAATTTGATAATAAAAGTAATTTGGAAAGTTGTTTAAAATTGTATGTTCTATCTGAATCATGAACAAAAATGTTTGGGTTTTATGTCCCTTTAAACCTTTTAACAGTACACTCTCAAAGTTTTTACTTTCACTTTAATTAAAATTAGGTATGTAATGTATAAGCCATTGGATAAAGCACCATTTTGTTGTAGTTGAAATTCCTTTTGCTACTATTTATGCAGTTCAAACTAATTTGCAGCACTCTACACTCTATACCTTCTCAATCAGTTCCTAAAGGGACAATGTACTCCAAAATGTTTATTGTTTAAAAAGATAGATAATCCCTTTATTAACCATTCCTCTGTTTTGCATAACCAACACTGTGTTATATTAATATACTTTTCTTTGTATCGAAGCATCTTTTGACAGCCCCCTGATCACATGACTTTGTATTTATTATCTATTGACTTGCATTTAAGCCAATTAGTGCAGTGTGATGCACAACTCTGGACAGAGCACAATGTTATCTATATGATTCACATGAATTAGCAGTCTCCTGTTGTGAAAAGCAAATAAAAAATCATGTGATAAGAGGCTGTCTGTAGTGACTTACAAACAGGCAGAAATGTAAAGGTTTAAATGTTATAAAGTGTATTAATATAACAATGTTGGTTGTGTAATGGGAAATGGGCAGTAAAGGCGTTATCTATCTATTTAAACAATAACAATTCTGGTGTTGACTGTCCCTTTTAGATATTTGTCTATGGCCACCAGTCAGAGATATGATTAACTTACCCTACTATTCTACCATTATAAAGGATGATCTACCATATCCACTGCCCTAAAACACTTACAGCAACCAGCAAGTACATAAAATAATGTCAGAGATGGGCAGGAAAATGATTGGCAGGTTTCATTCTCATTAGAAGTAGTCTTTTAACACAGTTTTATATTGTACTAAATTAAAGGTTCATTATCTAATGATAATTGACTTTTACATGTGTATAGTCATTCACTAACATTTCGTATTGTGGCACTCACATATATTAGCTGCTAACTTGTGTCAGAAGAGAACTCCAGTGAATGCAAGTGTATCTGTAGTCTATTGTTCCTGACTAGGGCATTTCTATTCAGAGCACTTTGCTCTCATTATACTGAGCCAGTCTGAAGGACTGCCCTGATAGAAGACCCTTTGATCTTTTTATACATGTACTTAATATCAATCAACACAACAAAAGACAATTCTAAGATCTGCCCCTCTATTCAAAAAGGGTCTTCACACTCTTGACAGCTGCAAAGCGCAATGTGAATTAATGCGTGCAGTTAACCACTTCACTGCTGGCCCTGGATTAGATAAGTACAGAAATGATGATATAAATTAAATGTTATAAGGGTGACATTTACTGACAAATTAATTTGTAAAATACCATTTGGCCTTCTGTTAAAATAGTTTTAAAGGTGAATTGTACTCTGGCAAGCAGTTGATAAAAGTTAAAGGGACACTGAACCCAAATTTTTTCTTTCATGATTCAGATGGAGCATGTCATTTTAAGCAACTTTCTCATTTACTTCTATTATCAATTTTTCTTCGTTCTCTTGCTATCTTTATTTGAAAAAGAAGGCATCTATGCTAAGGAGACAGTAAATTGTTGGTTTAGAACCATGGACAGCACTTGTTTATTGGTGCTGTCCAATCAGCAAGGACAACCCAGGTTGTTCACCAAAAATGGGCCGGCATCTAAATTTACATTCTTGCTTTTCAAATAAACATACCAAGAGAATGAAAAAAATTGATAATAGGAGTATATTAGAAAGTTGCTTAAAATGACATGCTATATCTGAATCACAAAAGAAAAAATTTGGGTTCAGTGTCCCTTTAATTGTCCTCAGATCAGCTGCAGTAACACCCTTTCAAATGGGCTGGTCACTCTCCTCAACCCACTGGAAAATTAAGTTCTTCTGACAGATCTTGTTTACATAGCTTTTCTATAGTCAATAATGCAGTATTAACATTTTCTGTAAAGGTGGTAGTTTCAACAGGCAAAATCAGTCATTTCAAACAATAGAATAAAGATAAAAAAGCTTTTCTGTTACCAATGAGTAAACATTAAGGTTAAAACATAAACAAAATCACAATATCAGTCAGTGATATGATAAAATCACCTATCAGTGTTGAAGCACAAACAATAAAAAATGTGCCTTTGTTTATGTAAAATTCTGTTTCTCTAAATATTTTGAGATCATTTATCCTCCTAAATGAATACTTTTTTGGAGGGAAAGTTCTTTTTTTGGGTAGAATATTACACAACAGGAAAATAATCAGCTAGACTACGAGTTTGACGTTATAAGTGAAAAGCACCGGTATGCTTCATAACACTGCTTTTTTTCCCTAATGCCGCTATTACAAGTCTTAAAGGTATAGGTGTACCGCACACTTTTTTGGCCGTCACGCAACGTCAGTACCGCACTTTAAAAAAAGTCCTTTTTCAATGGGACTCCCATAGTGCCGGTATTACGAGTTTTGCTGTGAGGCCAAAAAGTGAGCGGTACACGCTATACCGGAAAGATTCGTACCGCCATCTAAAGTCAGTAGTTATGAGTTTTGCGCTACAAAGCTGTAGCATTAAACTCATAACTAAACTGTCACAAAGAACACTAACACCCATAAATGACCTATTGACCCCTAAACCGAGGCCCTCCCGCATCGAAAATAATAAAATAAAATTATTAACCCCTAATCTGCTGCTCCAGACATCGCCGCCACTTAAAACATGTTTTAACCCCTATTCCGCCGCTCCCCGACATTGTCGCCACTATAATAAAATGATTAACCCCTAAACCGCCGCACTCTTGCATAAAAAACACTATTTAAATATAATTAACCACTAATCTACTGTCTGCCCACTCCACCGCCATTATAAACCTATTAACCCCTAAACCTAACCCTAACACCCCCTAACTTAAATATAATTAAAATAAATCTAAATAAAACCTACTATTAATAACTAACTAATTCCTATTTAAAACTAGTGATGTTGTGAACAGTTCTGCCGCGAATAGTTTGCAGCGAACATATCATGTTTGCGTTCGCAGCGGACGGCGAACATATGCGATGTGCGATCCGCCCCCTATTCGTCATCATTGAGTAAACTTTGACAGTGTAGCTCACAGTCACAAGACACATTCCAGCCAATCAGCAGCAGACACTCCCTCCCAGACCCTCCCACCTCCTGGACAGCATCCATCTTAGAGTCATTCGGAGCCTGCATTCTTAGTGAGAGGAGGGACAGTGTAGCTGCTGCTGATTTAATAGGGAAATCGATAGCTAGGCTAGTGTATTCAGTGTCCACTACAGTCCTGAAGGACTCATCTGATCTCTGTTGTAAGGACAGCACCCCAAAAAGCCCTTTTTAGGGCTAGAACATCAGTCTGCTTTTTTTTTTCCTGTGTAATCTAATTGCAGCCTGCCTGCCAGCTCAGGCTCACAGCGTATACTGTGCCCACTTGCCCAGTGCCACCACTCATATCTGCTAAAACAGTAGTGTACATTTAAAAAAAAACAAAAAAAACTTTTTTTACTGTGAAATAATAGCAGTCAGTTTCCTTCACACGTGTGCGTTCCAGGTCCTGCCAGGGCACAGTGTCACACCAGTGCAAGTCATATCTGCTAACACAGTAGTGTACATATATTTAAAAAAAAAAAAAAAACCCTTTTTTTTACTGTGAAATAATAGCAGTCAGTTTCCCTCACACGTGTGCGTTCCAGGTCCTGCCAGGGCACAGTGTCACACCAGTGAAAGTCATATCTGCTAAAACAGTAGTGTACATACATTTAAAAAAAAACAACCTTTTTTATTGTGAAATAATAGCAGTCAGTTTCCCTCACACGTGTGCGCTCCAGGTCCTGCCAGGGTACAGTGTCACACCAGTGCAAGTCATATCTACTAAAACAGTAGTGTACATACATTTTAAAAAAAACAAACCTTTTTTTACTGTGAAATAATAGCAGTCAGTTTCCCTCACACGTGTGTGTTCCAGGTCCTGCCAGGGCACAGTGTCACACCAGTGCAAGTCATATCTGCTAAAACAGTAGTGTACATACATTTAAAAAAAACAACCTTTTTTATTGTGAAATAATAGCAGTCAGTTTCCCTCACACGTGTGCGTTCCAGGTCCTGCCAGGGCACAGTGTCACACCAGTGCAATTCATATCTGCTAAAACAGTAGTGTACATTTAAAAAAAAAAAAACCCTTACACTACCTGAACGATACAATATCATACCTGATGTTTTAAAGCACATTATTCCAAACAATTTAGGAATGTTAGGTGATTTATGCCCTTTATGGATTAAAACCAGACTCTGCATCAACTATGTAATTTTCCATGGGAGTTTGCCATGGATCCCCCTCCGGCATACCACAGTCCAGGTGTTAGTCCCCTTGAAACAACTTTTCCATCACTTTTGGGGCCAGAAAGAGTCCCTTTGGGTTTTAAAATTCGCCTGCCTATTGAAGTCTATGGCGGTTCGGCTCCTTTTGCGGAGGATTGCCCCAAATAAATCAGCTCTTTTACCTGAAAAAAAAATACAAACAACCCCCCAACAGTAAAACCCACCACCCACACAACCAAACCCCCCAAATAAAATCCTATCTAAATAAACCTAAGCTAGCCATTGCCTGGAAAAGGGCATTTGGATGGGCATTGCCCTTAAAAGGGCATTTAGCTCTTTTACATTGCCCAAAACCCTAAGCTAAAAAAAACAAACCCAATAAACCCTTAAAAAAACCTAACACTAACCCCCGACAATCCACTTACAGTTTTTGAAGACCGGACATCTATCCTCATCCGGGCGGCAGAAGTCTTCATCCAAATGGGCAGAAGTCTTAATCCAAGCGGGTAGAAGTCTTCATCCAGACGGCATCTTCTATCTTCATCCATCCGGCAGGTCCATCTTCAAGACATCCGGCGCGTAGCATCCTCTTCTTCCGATGGCTGTTGAAGAATGAAGTGGCCCTTTAAAAAAACTTCATCCAAGATGGCGTCCCTTATATTCCGATTGGCTGATAGAATTCTATCAGCCAATAGGAATTAAGGGGAAAAAATCCTATTGGCTGTTGCAATTAGCCAATAGGATTGAGCATTCATCCTATTGGCTGATCCAATCAGCCAATAGGATTAAGCTCACATTCTATTGGCTGATTGGAATAGCCAATAGGATGAAAGATCAATCCTATTGGCTGATTACAACAGCCAATAGGATTCCCCCTCCCCTTAATTCCTATTGGCTGAGAATTCTATCAGCCAATCGGAATGTAAGGGTCGCCATCTTGGATGACGTCATTTAAAGGGAAACTTCATTCTTCAACGTGCCGGATGCCTTGAAGATGACCCGCTCTGCGCCAGATGGATGAAGATAGAAGATGCCGTCTGGATGAAGACTTCTGCCCGCATGGATGAAGACTTCTGCCGGCTTCGATGAGGACTTTTGCCTGCTTGGATGAAGACTTCTGCTGCATGGATGAGGATGGATGTCCAGTCTTCAAAAACTGTAAGTGGATCATCATGGGGTTAGTGTTAGGATTTTTTAAGGGTTTATTGGGTGGGTTTTATTTTTAGCTCAGGGTTTTGGGCAATGTAAAAGAGCTAAATGCCCTTTTAAGGGCAATGCCCATGCAAATGCCCTTTTCAGGGCAATGGTTAGCTTAGGTTTATTTAGATAGGATTTTATTTGGGGGGTTTGGTTGTGTGGGTGGTTGTTTGTATTTTTTTTTACAGGTAAAAGAGCTGATCTATTTGGGGTAATGCCCGCAAAAGGCATTTTAGTGTGGGCTAGGGTTTATTTTATTTTGGGGAGGGCTTTTTTATTTTGATAGGGCTATTAGATTAGGAGTAATTCATTTTTATTTTTGATAATTTCTTTTTTTATTTTGTGTAATTTAGTGTTTATTTTTTTGTAATTTAGATAAATGTATTTTGTTAATTTAATAATAGATAAAGAGAACGGATTTATCTGGGTAGTACAGCGCAGCGAAATACAAAATTATTTACACAATAATAAGTGATATGGTAAACACTACAGTTGGTAATTAAGTAAACCTTCAGAATTGAAAAAGTTCTAGTGTATTAATGGTTGTCTTATTTTGCAAATGCAATAATCTTATTAGAGTTCTGTAGCTTATCTATTCGCATATATAGATAGGTGAAAGGATGTCTCTTTACCAGATGTTACCCCAATCGTATGAGGTAAGGTTTGTTCATATAGGGAGTATCTTTGTCTTGTCTGTAGTGTCCACTAGTCCAAGTGTCACGGGTATATCGGTTCAAACAGGAGGGTCTGGTTTCCTTCTCAGGATTCCGTCGCTTTGGTATATACGATCTTTGCCCGGTAGAACCTTTTTCCGATGGTTGGAGTCTTAGTGACTCATGGGAGTATGGTACTTCGATTAGGATCTCTCAGACTCTCATATTCATAGTCGGATATAAAAAGAAAAGCAAAAGAACATAGCGTAATATTGTAAAACCAGGTTGATTTATTATGCAATAAGGTAGGAAATACACTCACATGTTAAAACCTCAATCATTGATGAGGTAAGGATAAAGCATATCAGGAATGTGTATATACGTTGTTCAAAGGGTCCCCCGGTAGGAGTAGTAGATAGATGATAAAATATGTATAGTGGTGTTATATACACATACAATCTTGAGGATAATTTTCTTATCTTGCTGGTACAAAGTTCCAATAATTGGTATATTTTAGTTACTTGGAAAGTCCTGTTAATAGTTTGTTTGAGCCCTTTTTGTGCTTGATATGTGTGGATGGCCCTATGTATTGGCGTAAAGAATGGGCTATCCCAAATACTTGTTCAGGTAAGGTTTACGAATAGTCACCTAATGTTGCACAAAAAAAAAACCCCAGGGACTCACAAACAAAGCAAAATGAAGCAAAATGAGCGAGGAGAGTGGAATTAGTCAATAATTAGATAAAAGCGCTATTCCAATCTGAATAGTGAGATCACATGGGGGTAGTGATTGAGCTGGGAAAATTCAAAGGTAGTAACTTGAGCAGTAATTGCCCTGAGTTGGTTTAATGTGAATACTGACAAACCGTCCTTTTCTAATGAACATAAGAAATTGCGGTATATGTGTCAGCAGTAAATGAAAATAGCGGTATATAAATTCCCAAAATAGCCGGTCACAACTGAGTACGTGAGAAGACTGCACTGTCACACTTTGGGGTATCACCTTACGCATTTCGAAGTTTGTACTTACTTCTTCATCAGAGGTAGTGGAAAGTGCAGTAAACCGGCATAGCTTTTAAAGGTGTTTAGTGGGAGTGGTCTTCTCCGTACTCTGGTGTGCGTGATTACGTCAATGAGCTTATCTGCCAATGGAAACTAGTGTGTGGACTATTTCCTGAGTTTCTTTACTGATAGGTGGCGTGGCCAATCTCATTCTCTGTATACACAGTTGCTATAGAAACTAAAAGAGGCAGATATATTGCGTGTGCGTTTCCTACGCTGTGTAACATCATTGTTATGATGTTGCTATGGTTACTCATACTGGCGTGACTACATCGAAAAATAGGACAGGACAGTTGCTTGTTATAATGAAAGAAAAAGGATAATAAATATAAGTGTGTATGTTTGATGGAGTCCATTTCTGCATGTAAAAAGTTATCCATGTATAGTAGAGACCAAACACTGGGAACGGAGCTGTCTTTATCTAAATGTTATGCGTTCTGACTTATAAGATTGTAAGGACCGTAAATAACACCTCTCATAATTCTAATTAGTCTTATCGATGTTCACTTCTTATGTGGAGTGATCTTATTTTGGGCTCTGATTTTTATATATAAAAATTAAGTTTACACCATTATAGAGAAGTTTTTTAGAGAAATTTTTGTATAAGGAAGACCCAGAGTTAAATATCCTTAGATTTTAGTATCTATATATACTTGGAACTTTTAAAAAATAAAAAGATTAAATTAAAAATGAATGAAAACGGTCAGATATTAAAATCTGAAGTATATTGGTTGTATAAAAGCTATACTATACCCAGGAGTGGGTGGACATACAATAAAATCTTAATATATATTTGCAAATAAGAAGTGTTTATCTTTCTTATATTTGTGTATAGAGAGGGTTTGTATTCTGTTATTCGTTAAAAGACCATAAAGGCTCTATATTATGTTAATATTCTATGTGTACATGACCCTAAAAGGTCTTGGACTGTCATAGACTCATGGTGTTCAAAGTGCTGCAACAACGATTCGTTGTTATAGAAATGCTGCTAGGTCCAACTCTTCATTTAGACCCTTGGGTGCCATAGTGCCCATATAGTGGATCCAATATGACTCTCTTTGTCTCAATAGTTGGAATCTATCGCCTCCTCTTTTGGGGGGGACCACATGTTCTAGAATTGTTCCTCTTAGGGCTTGTGGATCCAGTTGGTGTTTGAATTTAAAATGTCTTGAGACGCTATGGTCTTTGTAGCCTTCTTCAATGTTTTTTATATGCTCTAGTAGGCGGGTCTTGTACGGTCTTTTGGTGCGTCCTATATACTGCAGATTGCACGTACATTCCAACAAATATACTACGAATGTAGTTTTGCAGTTAGTGAGTTTGTTGATGGTGCATGTTTTATTAGGAAGAGATGTAGAATGGATAATTTTCGTTGGTTTGTTTGTAATATAGGCATGTTCACATCCCTTACAATTAAGTCTGTTACATTTAAAAAAACCTTTGCTTTTTTCTCTCAACCAATTGCCTCCTTGATTTTGCTTCAATTGGCTTGGTGCTAGCATCTGTTTAAAATTCGTGTTTCTTCTAAACGTTATATTGGGAGCCAGACCTATCGTGTTCTTTAGGAGATCATCTTGTAACAGAATTGGCCAGTATTTTTTCAAGATTTTCTTAATTTCTGGGGCTGCTTCGTTGAAGGTGGTTATCATAGAAATTTTCTGTATGCTGGATGTAGTTTTTTTATTATTATTATTTTTGACAGTAAGAAGATCTTGTCTTTCCAGGGATCTGAAATTTTCAATCTCTCCACAACCACCTTTTCAGAAACTCAATTGGAAGTATTATCAAGAGGTTTGAGCTTTGCTCCGACCAGAGGCCCAAATCCCTTTAATCTATTCATTGACTTTAACAAGTTCATTCGGAAACTCACTTTGTGTAGACATTTTGAAAAAATCAAACACAAACAAGTCAAGAATGCCGATGACATTCTAACCATAACAGACACAGAAACTTTAAAGATTTTAGAAGAGTTACAACAAGAAAATGAAGATTTTCAAGGGAACATATATCTTGAAGAAAAGAGAAATTCAAATCTCAAACCAACCTCCATCTTCTACCCTGTTCAATCTAAGGGTAATTTTATTCCCACATTCAGTGATCTAGTCTCCAAAGAACTAGATAGTCTCTGTACCAATTTCAAAATTAAAAAGGACAATCTATCTAAAAAAGAAAAGGATGCACTTAAATCCATTATGGATATGGAAACCATAGTGCTCAGAGAGGCAGATAAGGGAGGAGGACTAGTAGTCCAAGATAAATCTGACTACATGATGGAAGCATATAGATTACTCAATGATCCTCTCACATATATATGCCTCAGAGGAGATCCATCAATCACATTTCAAAAAGAATATGATTCCTTGATGGACACAGCGAATTACAATAAATTACTAAATTCAAATGAACTGAAGTATCTTACCCACCCACATCCCAGGAAGGTGATATTTTATCACCTTCCAAAAATCCATAAGGATTTAAAGAATCCCCCTGGACGACCCATAGTATCAGGGATCGATTCTCTAACAGCAAGACTGTCCCAATATGTAGATGATTTCTTGAAACCTTTGGTTAGAAATTTACCATCCTATATCAGAGACTCTACTGACCTTATAGTCCAACTCAGCCATATACCATGGAAAAATACATACAAATGGGTAACACTAGATGTGTCTTCCTTATATACCTGTATACCACACAATCTAGGTATAAAGATGATGGAACAAGTACTAAAAAAGAATACAAAACTGACAGAGGAACATCAACGTTTCCTCTTAGAAAGCATCAAGTTCGTCCTAGAGAAAAACTTCTTTGAATTTGATAGCAAATATTTTTTACAAATCAGTGGAACCGCCATGGGGACTACTATGGCCCCAAGTTACGCCAACTTATACATGGGCGAATGGGAAAACCAGTATATCTATAACAACAACCCCTTCCACAACAACATCATATGGTGGGGTAGGTACATTGATGACATTGTAGCAATATGGGACAGGGAGGAGAATATATGTCAAGACTTTATTGAAACGCTTAACACCAACACTTTTAATCTGAAATTTACTTCAAAAATCTTGGAAATCCAAATAGAGTTTCTGGACTTGATTTTGTTCCACGAGGACAATAAAATTATGACAAATCTATATACAAAGGAAACAGACTGTAATGGCTATCTACAGGCCAATAGTGGCCATTACAAACCATGGATTAACAACATTCCGTATGGTCAATTTCAGAGAGTACGACGAAATTGTACCAAAATGACCGACTATAATAAAGAATCAGATGTACTCACAAAGAAATTTATTCAGAAAAACTACCCAAAAAAATTGGTAGAAAACGCCCAGAAAAAGGTCAGATCCCTGGAAAGACAAGATCTTCTTACTGTCAAAAATAATAATAATAAAAAAACTACATCCAGGATACAGAAAATTTCTATGATAACCACCTTCAACGAAGCAGCCCCAGAAATTAAGAAAATCTTGAAAAAATACTGGCCAATTCTGTTACAAGATGATCTCCTAAAGAACACGATAGGTCTGGCTCCCAATATAACGTTTAGAAGAAACACGAATTTTAAACAGATGCTAGCACCAAGCCAATTGAAGTAAAATCAAGGAGGCAATTGGTTGAGAGAAAAAAGCAAAGGTTTTTTTTAAATGTAACAGACTTAATTGTAAGGGATGTGAACATGCCTATATTACAAACAAACCAACGAAAATTATCCATTCTACATCTCTTCCTAATAAAACATGCACCATCAACAAACTCACTAACTGCAAAACTACATTCGTAGTATATTTGTTGGAATGTACGTGCAATCTGCAGTATATAGGACGCACCAAAAGACCGTACAAGACCCGCCTACTAGAGCATATAAAAAACATTGAAGAAGGCTACAAAGACCATAGCGTCTCAAGACATTTTAAATTCAAACACCAACTGGATCCACAAGCCCTAAGAGGAACAATTCTAGAACATGTGGTCCCCCCCAAAAGAGGAGGAGATAGATTCCAACTATTGAGACAAAGAGAGTCATATTGGATCCACTATATGGGCACTATGGCACCCAAGGGTCTAAATGAAGAGTTGGACCTAGCAGCATTTCTATAACAACGAATCGTAGTTGCAGCACTTTGAACACCATGAGTCTATGACAGTCCAAGACCTTTTAGGGTCATGTACACATATAATATTAACATAATATAGAGCCTTTATGGTCTTTTAACGAATAACAGAATACAAACCCTCTCTATACACAAATATAAGAAAGATAAACACTTCTTATTTGCAAATATATATTAAGATTTTATTGTATGTCCACCCACTCCTGGGTATAGTATAGCTTTTATACAACCAATATACTTCAGATTTTAATATCTGACCGTTTTCATTCATTTTTAATTTAATCTTTTTATTTTTTAAAAGTTCCAAGTATATATAGATACTAAAATCTAAGGATATTTAACTCTGGGTCTTCCTTATACAAAAATTTCTCTAAAAAACTTCTCTATAATGGTGTAAACTTAATTTTTATATATAAAAATCAGAGCCCAAAATAAGATCACTCCACATAAGAAGTGAACATCGATAAGACTAATTATAATTATGAGAGGTGTTATTTACGGTCCTTACAATCTTATAAGTCAGAACGCATAACATTTAGATATAGACAGCTCCGTTCCCAGTGTTTGGTCTCTACTATACATGGATAACTTTTTACATGCAGACTCCATCAAACATACACACTTATATTTAATATCCTTTTTCTTTCATTATAACAAGCAACTGTCCTGTCCTATTTTTCGATGTAGTCACGCCAGTATGAGTAACCATAGCAACATCATAACAATGATGTTATACAGCGTAGGAAACGCACACGCAATATATCTGCCTCTTTTAGTTTCTATAGCAACTGTGTATACAGAGAATGAGATTGGCCACGCCACCTATCAGTAAAGAAACTCAGGAAATAGTCCACACACTAGTTTCCATTGGCAGATAAGCTCATTGACGTAATCACGCACACCAGAGTACGGAGAAGACCACTCCCACTAAACACCTTTAAAAGCTATGCCGGTTTACTGCACTTTCCACTACCTCTGATGAAGAAGTAAGTACAAACTTCGAAACGCGTAAGGTGATACCCCAAAGTGTGACAGTGCAGTCTTCTCACGTACTCAGTTGTGACCGGCTATTTTGGGAATTTATATACCGCTATTTTCATTTACTGCTGACACATATACCGCAATTTCTTATGTTCATTAGAATAGGACGGTTTGTCAGTATTCACATTAAACCAACTCAGGGCAATTACTGCTCAAGTTACTACCTTTGAATTTTCCCAGCTCAATCACTACCCCCATGTGAACTCACTATTCAGATTGGAATAGCGCTTTTATCTAATTATTGACTAATTTCACTCTCCTCGCTCATTTTGCTTCATTTTGCTTTGTTTGTGAGTCCCTGGGGTTTTTTTTTTTGTGCAACATTAGGTGACTATTCGTAAACCTTACCTGAACAAGTATTTGGGATAGCCCATTCTTTACGCCAATACATAGGGCCACCCACACATATCAAGCACAAAAAGGGCTCAAACAAACTATTAACAGGACTTTCCAAGTAACTAAAATATACCAATTATTGGAACTTTGTACCAGCAAGATAAGAAAATTATCCTCAAGATTGTATGTGTATATAACACCACTATACATATTTTATCATCTATCTACTACTCCTACCGGGGGACGTATATACACATTCCTGATATGCTTTATCCTTACCTCATCAATGATTGAGGTTTTAACATGTGAGTGTATTTCCTACCTTATTGCATAATAAATCAACCTGGTTTTACAATATTACGCTATGTTCTTTTGCTTTTCTTTTTATATCCGACTATGAATATGAGAGTCTGAGAGATCCTAATCGAAGTACCATACTCCCATGAGTCACTAAGACTCCAACCATCGGAAAAAGGTTCTACCGGGCAAAGATCGTATATACCAAAGCGACGGAATCCTGAGAAGGAAACCAGACCCTCCTGTTTGAACCGATATACCCGTGACACTTGGACTAGTGGACACTACAGACAAGACAAAGATACTCCCTATATGAACAAACCTTACCTCATACGATTGGGGTAACATCTGGTAAGGAGACATCCTTTCACCTATCTATATATGCGAATAGACAAGCTACAGAACTCTAATAAGATTATTGCATTTGCAAAATAAGACAACCATTAATACACTAGAACTTTTTCAATTCTGAAGGTTTACTTAATTACCAACTGTAGTGTTTACCATATCACTTATTATTGTGTAAATAATTTTGTATTTCGCTGCGCTGTACTACCCAGATAAATCCATTCTCTTTATCTATTATTTTCACCCATTGTGCTAGGGGTACACATTCCATCTGGTTCAGCTGCACAATACTACACTACTACACCTAAAACATTAGATATCTACTGACATACATATTTTTTTAATCCACACTAAGTCACAGATATCCAATTCAATATTGAACACTAGACCTTTTGGAGCGCTGGTCACCCATACCCTTGCTTTCTTTGTTAATTTAATGTATTTAATTTTATTGTAATGTTTGGTGTTAGTGTTAGGTTTTATTTCACAGGTAACTTTGTATTTATTTTAACTAGGTAGTTAGTAAATAGTTAATAACTATTTACTAAATAGTCTACCTAGTTAAAATAAATACAAACTTAGCTATGAAATAAAAATAAAACCTAAGATAGCTACAATGTAACTATTAGTTATATTGTAGCTAGCTTAGGGTTTATTTTACAGATAAGTATTTAGTTTTAAATAGGAATTATTTAGTTATTAATAGTAAGTTTTATTTAGAATTATTTTAATTATATTAAAGTTAGGGGGTGTTAGGGTTATGTTAGGGTTAGACTTAGAGGCCGATTTATTAAGCTCCGCATGGAGCTTGTGGGCCCGTGTTTCTGGCGAGTCTAAATTTATTTAGGTGGCGTCGACATTGGGGGCGGCAGATTAGGGGTTAATAAGTATAATGTAGGTGTCGGCGATGTCGGGGGCGGCAGATTAGGGGTGTTTAGACTCAGGGTTTATCTTAGGTTTAAACTTAACTTTTTCTTTCCCCATAGACATCAATGGGGCTGCGTTACGGAGCTTTACGCTCCACGGCCTCCATTACATATGCAGCGTCGCCCGCAAAATCCGCCACCACCAGATTTTATGCGATTTTGGTATTACATATACGGCGTAGCATACACGTTGCGCACGTATATTTCACCCTTCGGACGTATTTTTTTTACCCATAGGCTAACATAGAACAGACGCACAATTTGGTATCCAATATACAGCGTAAGGACTTACGCGCGCAGAATTCAGAAAATCTACTCCATTCTTATGTCGCCACAAATTGCAGGCGCAGCAACCCTTGCACTGACTAAAAAAACAACGTAACTCCCTGGAAGCCTTAACAAACACATACATTTAAACAGCATCTCAAGGTTAAAGGGACAGTATACTATGATATTGTTTTTTAAGGTTTATTTGTGTATTTGAAATAGTTTGAAGCCACAACATAATCAAATGGATTGAGCTTGTTGGTACTTTATAACATTGTGGACATATACTTGCTTATTTACTTTAAATTTCTTCTCAAAACAATCAACAATACTTGGAGGAGAGAACAATGGGAAATCATAATTCTATTACCTTCATCTCTTTATATATGGGTTTATATATGAATTTTGAATAGCGTAATTACGTGTCGCATTTTTATATGAAATTGCGGTTCATTTTTATGAGTGTTAGCCTAATTTGCAGAAAACTACTCTTTATTGACACTTTGGGGCCTAGTTATCAAGCCGTCAACCTCAAATACGCTGGAATTCCGCAGCGTATTTGTGGCGAGGCTGATTCGCCTTAGTTATCAAAGGCTCGAGACCGGCAAAAGTAGAATTTTGTGACGTAAACTTCGATCCGCCGGACTCAGTCCGACACAGATCGATTCTTACGTCACTCCAGATGTTCCGCACACAAGTGCGGCACAATCTCACTACTTTTGCTAGTTATCAAAAAACTAGCAGGTACGCTCGGCACTTTTACGGCCCAGCGTACCTGGTTTTCAAACCGCCACCCCTGGAGGTGGCGGATCCCATAGGAATCAATGGGAGTCTGACCATAGCGAAAGTATAAGTTCGCTGCTGACAGACATCCCATTGATTCCTATGGGAGCTGTCTACACCTAACACCCTAACATGTACCCCGAGTCTAAACACCGCTAATCTGACCCCCCCTACAAAAACCTAACACTAATCCCCTGAAGATCATCCTACCTTGAGTCGTCTTCACTCAGCCGAGCCACCGATGGAACTGAAGAGGACATCCGGAGCGGAAGAAGTTAATCCTCCAAGCGGCGCTGAAGAAATCTTCCATCCGATGAAGTCATCATCCAGGCGGAACCACCTTCTTCACCGACGGACTACGACGAATGACGGCTCCTTTAAGGGACGTCATCCAAGATGGCGTCCCCTCAATTCCGATTGGCTGATAGGATTCTATCAGCCAATCGGAATTAAGGTAGGAAAATCTGATTGGCTTATGGAATCAGCCAATCAGATTCAAGTTCAATCCGATTGGCTGATCCAATCAGCCAATCAGAT
Source organism: Bombina bombina (assembly GCF_027579735.1). Lineage (NCBI taxonomy): Eukaryota > Metazoa > Chordata > Amphibia > Anura > Bombinatoridae > Bombina > Bombina bombina. Next base: position 829,304,996 of record NC_069499.1, read on the forward strand.
TGAGCTCGCATTCTATTGGCTGATCGGAACAGCCAATAGAATGCGAGCTCAATCTGATTGGCTGATTCCATCAGCCAATCAGATTTTTCCTACCTTAATTCCAATTGGCTGATAGAATCCTATCAGCCAATCGGAATTGAGGGGACGCCATCTTGGATGACGTCCCTTAAAGGAGCCGTCATTCGTCGTAGTCCGTCGGTGAAGAAGGTGGTTCCGCGTCGGCGGAAGGAAGATTCAAGACCCGGCTTGGAAGATGACTTCGCCCGGATAGAAGACCTCTTCAGCGCCTCTTTGAAGATGACATCGGCCGGATCGAAGACTTCTTCAGCGCCGCATGGATGATGACTTCATCGGATGGAAGATTTCTTCAGCGCCGCTTGGAGGATTAACTTCTTCCGCTCCGGATGTCCTCTTCAGTTCCATCGGTGGCTCGGCTGAGTGAAGACGACTCAAGGTAGGATGATCTTCAGGGGATTAGTGTTAGGTTTTTGTAAGGGGGGTTTGGGTTAGATTAGGGGTATGTGGGTGGTGGGTTTTAATGTTGGGGGGGGGGGGTTGTATTTTTCTTTTACAGGCAAAAGAGCTGAACTTTTTGGGGCATGCCCCCACAAATGGCCCTTTTAAGGGCTGGTAAGGTAAAAGAGCTTTGAAATTTATTTAATTTAGAATAGGGTAGGGATTTTTTTTATTTTGGGGGGGTTTGTTATTTTATTAGGGGGCTTAGATTAGGTGTAAGTAGCTTAAAATTGTTGTAATATTTTTAACATGTTTGTAACTTACTTTTTTATTTTTTGTAACTTAGCTTTTTTTATTTTTTGTACTTTAGTTAGTTTATGTAATTGTATTTAATTGTAGTTATTTGTAGGTAGTTTATTTAGTTAATTTAATGATAGTGTAGTATTAGGTTTAATTGTAACTTAAGTTAGGATTTATTTTACAGGTAATTTTGTATTTCTTTTAGCTAGGTAGTTATTAAATAGTTAATAACTATTTAATAACTATTCTAACTAGCTAAAATAAATACAAAGTTACCTGTAAAATAAATATAAATCCTAAGATAGCTATAATATAATTATTAATTACATTGTAGCTATCTTAGGGTTTATTTTACAGGTAAGTATTTATTTTTAAATAGGAATAATTTATTAAAGTATAGTGTAGTGTTAGGTGTAATTGTAACTTAGGTTAGGATTTATTTCACAGGTACATTTCTCTTTATTTTAGCTAGGTAAGCTATTAAATAGTTAATAACTATTTAATAGTTATTGTACATGGTTAAAATAAATTGAAAGTTACCTGTAAAATAAATATAAATCCTAAGATAGCTAGAATATAATTATTATTTATATTGTAGCTATATTAGGGTTTATTTTAAAGGTAAGTATTTAGTTTTAAATAGGATTCATTTAGTTAATAAGAGTTAATTTATTTAGATTTATTTAATTAATATTTAAGTTAGGGGGGCGTTAGGGTTAGGGTTAGACTTAGGTTTAGGGGTTAATAATTTTATTACAGTGGCGGCGGCGTAGTGGGGGGCAGGATAGGGGTTAATAAATTTATTATAGGTGGCGACGGTGTAGGGGGGGCAGATTAGGGGTTAATAAATTTATTATAGGTGGCGACGGTGTAGGGGGGGCAGGATAGGGGTTAATACATTTAATATAGGTTGCGGCGGGTTCAGGGAGCGGCGGTTTAGGGGTTAAACTATTTATTTAGTTGCGGAGAGGTGCGGGATCAGCAGGATAGGGGTTAATAATTTTATAATAGAGGGCGACGGTATAGGGGGGGCAGGATAGGGGTTACTAGGTATAATGTAGGTGGCAGCGGTGTCCGGGAGCGGCGGTTTAGGGGTTAATACATTTATAAGACTTGCGGCAGGGTCTAGGAGCGGCGGTTTAGGGGTTAATACATTTATAAGAGTTGCGGCAGGGTCTAGGAGCGGCGGTTTAGGGGTTAATACATGTATAAGACTTGCGGCAGGGTCTAGGAGCGGCGGTTTAGGGGTTAGTAACTTTATTTAGTTGCGGGGGGCTCCGGGGGCGCCGGTATAGGGGGTAGAACAGTGCAGTTTAGTGTGAGTGTTAGTGACAGGCTAGCAATAAAGCTGGGAAAAAGCCGAAGGGCAGCGAGATCGGATGAGTGATAACTGTCACAGTCCGCTGCTCATCGCCCCGCGGCTTTTTGACAGCTTTATTTGATAACGTAGGCGTATTTTTTCAGGTCCGCGGCGGCGAAGGTAGGCGAGCTTAGGCGGACGTATTGGGCAGGCGAAGCCAGAAAAGTAGACGGCTTGATAACTACCCCCCTTTCCGTGGATAAAATACTGGCGTAAGTTACTTGCGAGAACTAAAATGTGTATTTGCGCACATTTCAGAAGATCGCTAGTTTGACCTACTTACGCCAGTTTAGCATCTAACGGCGCAGTATATGTAATACCCCGATGTGTGAGGTGAAATTATGGGCGGCGCGGGTTCCTACGCTTGCGCTGAAACCTGTGCCGTATATGTGATCGCACCCCATGATTGCAGGTGTTAGGCTTTTTTTTAGCTGGCTCTCCCCATTGATGTCTATGGGGAAATCGTGCACGAGCACGTCAAAACACTGCTTGTATTTGGGTGAGGTATGGAGCTCAACGCAACCATATCACCTGCACAAGCCGTTTTTTTGCAAACCTGTAATAGCAGAGCTATGAAAGGTGAGCGGTGAAAATAACTTGCAAAACTCGTAATCTGGCTGAATGATAATTTTGCAGAGAACCTCAAAAAGTAATATTATTATTATTGCATCAGCCAATAGGATTTTTTCACCTTTAATTTTAGAATTCTATCAGCCAATCGGAATTCAAGGGACGCCATCTTAAATGACGTCACTTAAAGGAACCTTCATTCAGGAAGAAGACTTCGATTGAAGAGGATGCTCCGCGCCGGATGTCTTGAAGATGGAGTCGCTCCGCGTCGGAAGGATGAAGATAGAAGATGCCGTCTGGATGAAGACTTCTGCCCATCTGGAGGACCACTTCTGCCGGCTTGGATGAGGACTTCTCCCGGCTTCGTTGAGGATGGATGTCCGGTCTTCAAAACTGTAAGTGGATCTTCGGAGGTTAGTGTTAGGTTTTTTTAATGGTTTATTGGAAGGTTTGATTTTTAGATTAGGGTTTGGGCAATTGAAAAAGAGCTAAATGCCCTTTAAAGGGCAATGCCCATCCAAATGCCCTTTTCAGGGCAATGGGGAGCTTAGGTTTTTTTAGTTAGGATTTTATTTGGGGGGTTGGTTGTGTGGGTGGTGGGTTTTACTGTTGGGGGGTGTTTGTATTTTTTTTTACAGGTAAAAGAGCTGATTTCTTTGGGGCAATGCCCCACAAAAGGCCCTTTTAAAGGCTATTGGTAGTTTAATTTAGGCTAGGGTTTTTTTATTTTGGGGGGATTTTTTATTTTGATAGGTCTATTAGATTAGGTGTAATTAGTTTAAATATCTGATAATTTCTTTTTTTGTTGTTGTTGTAATTTAGGTAATTGTATTTAATTTAGGTAATTTATTTAATTGTAGTGTAAGGTTAGGTGTTAGTGTAACACAGATTAGGTTTTATTTTACAGCTAAATTTGTATTTATTTTAGCTAGGTAGTTAGTAAATAGTTAATAACTATTTAGTAACTATTCTACCTAGTTAAAATAAATACAAACTTGCCAGTAAAATAAAAATATACCGTAAGCTAGCTACCCTAGCATAGGGTTTATTTTATAGGTAAATATTTAGATTTTAATAGGAATTATTTAGGTAATGATAGGAATTTTATTTGGATTTATTTTAATTATATTTAAGTTAGGGGGTGTTAGGGTTAGACTTAGGTTTAGGGGTTAATAACTTTAGTATAGTGGCGGTGACATTGGGGGCCGCAGATTAGGGGTTAATAACTGTAATGTAGGTTGCGGCGATGTTAGGGACAGCAGATTAGGGGTTAATATTTAACTAGTGTTTGCGAGGCGGGAGAGCAGCGGTTTAGGGGTTAATATATTTATTATAGTGGCAGCGATGTCAGGAGCGGCAGATTAGGGGTTAATAATTTTATTTTAGTGTTTGCGATGCGGGAGTAGTTTATGGGTGTTAGTGTACTTTTTAACACTTTAGTTATGAGTTTTATGCTACAGCTTTGTAGCGTAAAACTCATAACTACTGACTTTAGATTGCGTTACGAATCTTGTGGGATAGGCTGCACCGCTCACTTTTTGGCCTCCCAGAAAAAGCTTGTAATATACGTGCGCTATGGAAGTCCCATTGAAAAAAGACTTTACGCAAATTGTGTAAGTTAATTTGCATTACGGCCAAAAAAAGTGTGTGGTACAGCTTTTTTGATAAGTCTCATAATAGCAGCGGTAGTGAAAAAGCAGCGTTATAACCCATAACGCTGCTTTTTCACTCATAACGCAAAACTCATAATCTAGCCGAATATTTTTTAATAATGTATATTACACTTGCTTTTGGGGGCAATTGGTGGACATTTATAAAATTAACAAGAGATCTGATCTCTGGTTAATTTTATAAGCACTAATTTCTACCGCGAGCTGGTCTATGCAGGTGTGTGATAAATTAGCGCTCCACTTGTAATCTATGCCTAAATATTTAATCCTTGTTGTATTAATACGCTAAAACAAAAGTGATATATTAAGTAGATATCGTACAGTATATTACACAAATATATACGTCATATATTGAATATATACATAGCTTAAAACTACCCCCAAATAAAATAATCTTTTAAAATAGAAACTAGTATCCATAGTATCCATAACAATTAAACTAGAATCCATAACAATTAAACTAGTATCCATAACAATTAAACTAGTATCCATAACAGATATAGACAAATGATTCATCATTAATGCATTCTCACTAAACTGATGGTAAAGTTGTTTATGTACTAGTTTATTTTGTAAGACACTATTGAATGATTCCTTAACATCTTGAAACACTACAATCCCACCAGTCACTATCACTTATGTTACATAGTCAAAGAAATTAACTCTTTGGGGTAGATTTGCCAAGCAGCGGATCATAAGACCGCTGCTCCTTAACTCATCCGCCACGCCACCTCTTAGTCGACGGTCAGCAATTAGCCCAATCGGATACGATCGGGTTGATTGACACCCTCTGCTAGCGGCCGATTGGTCGCAAATGTGCAGGGGGCGGCATTGCACAAGCATTTCATTAGAAATGTTTGTGCAATGATAAATACTGACAGCCTATTCTGTTGGCATTTATCAATGTGTAGCTGACATGATCCGCTACAATGGATCATGTCCGCCCATGCATTGATAAATCTACCCCTCTGTCTCAAGATAAAAAAAAGTGTTTTTTTCCTAAGTTAGCAGAAAAATACTGATAGAGATTTTGATGGCAGAAAATCCTGCGAGATTTCAGCAAAGCAGTCTAAGGGTACATTTATCATTGTGCAGATGGACATGATCCGCTATAGCGAACCATGTCCACCGCACATCGATAAATGCCGACAGCATACACTGTCTGCATTTATCATTGCACCAGCAGTTTAAGGAGTTTTAGTTTTGGAGACCATATAAGCTGTGTGTCAAACCTATAGAAAAGAGCTTATGAATTTACAAAAGAAGAGACAAAAAGAGCAGGAAAGTACAGGTAACCCTCAGTTTACGCCGGAGTTAGGTTCCAGAAGGAATGGTTGTAAATCGAAACCGTTGTAAATTGAAACCCAGTTTATAATGTAAGTCAAAGGGAAGTGAGGGAGTTAGGTTCCAAACCACTCTCAAAATTGTCATAAGTAACACCTAATACATTATTTTTAAAGCTTTGAAATTAAGACTTTAAATGCTAAACAGCATTATAAACCTAATAAAATAATCACACAACACAGAATATATAATTAAACTAAGTTAAATGAACACATTTTTTTGCTAAACAGCATTATAAACCTAATAAAATAATCACACAACACAGACTTCACTTGCATTTTTCTGCAAACAGTTCTTTCTATGCATTCCAATCTGGACTGATTTATAGACAGGAAGATCTTGTTCCTTTGAAATCTGCTCGATAGCTCAGGTCTGGTTAAACTGATTAATTTCAGCTTGCTTGGCTTTGCTGCAACACAAGTGGACAGCTCCACCTACTGGCTATTTTAATAAATGCACTGCTTCTCAATGCTTTTCAATAGCAGTCACATGACTGGAAAAAAAGGTTGTTATTCTGAAACGGTGTAAATTGAACCGTTGTAAAACGAGGGCCACCTGTATCTAGAAATGTGTGTATAAATGTAGGAGGACAACAATGTGTATTAATTTTTAAGCATGATGAGGAGCATATAGTTATAGACAAGGCAGTGCTATGATTTCTAAAAAAAAATAAAATTGCAGCAGGTGCTTTATGAAAAGTTAGAAATATAAGGGAGGAACTGACCATATATGAGAGGAGTTGATGAAGCTTAAGAAAGTAAGAAGTGGCAAAAGTAATTTCTAAAAGTAAGAAGTGTATGGATGGAGATTATACTATTTTGTAGAAAGGATGTAAAAAAACAGAGTGTCACATATACCATACAGCTAAGGCTACCCTCCCACCCCACTACTACATGGCTCATTCCCTGTTACATTAGATTTTTCCATTTCAGGGCTTATGGGATCTCCCAGATGCGTGCTATGTGTTGTTTTGCTGTGCACACTTGGTCATGGAGGAGCTGATCTATAACTGGGAAAAACACTCCTAGGCTGGCCAGGCTCCTGGAACCCATGGTCGGCCTCCTCACAACAAACACCCACCTAACCCCTCTCAGACTGGCCGGGCTCCTGGAACTTTCGGTCGGCCACAGAACAGCAGGACACCCCTCTAACTTTACCCCTGGTCGCTCCAGCAGCCCTTTGCCATAGAGCTCCGCTCTTTTGGGGATTGGTAGCCCCTAGGGTGGACAAGAGCTGGGGCAATTATTGGAGGGGAGCTCCTTTGGGAACTGCGGGTTTTGGACACCCCTACCCCCATAACCTCAACGGACTGTAACTCCGGTCTCCACTAATGAATCATGTCGCTTTTTGGACTGTGGCATCTGGGGACAGAGAGCTTTAAAATGATAGCCCAAAACCATACTGGGATTCTGTGGGACTGTGGCTGCTATGGAGATGCCGGTCTGTCTGGAGGGGCGGGAATGGCGGGAAAATTGTGGGACTGTCCAGTGTCTTATCAAGATCAGCTTTGTGTATAAAAGGAGTGTATGTTTTACAATAAAGTTAGTTCCTGTTTCACCTGAATGCTAGTATGTCTAGTTATTTGGGTGGGCTCCTGCTAAAATCACTTTCCTGGGCTACATAGCAGCCTGTTCCAGGCAGAGGAAGGACCCTCTGGCAGAGCTACCTAGTCTGGGTAACCGGAGTCTGCCACAGGGTGGGACCCTGAATACCGGTATAAAAGGGGTAGACAAAATGTACATAAGAATATATAAGTAGCCCTTAGAAAAGGTTAAACATCATACCGTGTCAAATATAAATATTTTATAAATATAAATACAAAAACCACAAATATAGATACAGCCTATTCAGGTACCTCTAAGAAACTAAGTGCCGGCACTAATAGCTCAGTCCAGAGTTCAAATAAAGTTCCATAAGCTCTTCCTAAGAGGGGGCAAAATCCTATCCTCCAAATCCAAAGACGATAAAATTCAGTGGATGTCCAGGAAATAAGTGCCCTCACCTGCATTGCAAACAAAAACTAGTGCAACACTAATAAACAAATATCAAAACTGAGGTTAAAACACTCACGGGATAGTCCAATAGAGGGGCCCTTAAAAGGTTAACAGGAACAGATTTTCTGGGCCAAGTTATATAGGGCTTGTATTATAATAATAATAATATGATGGTTCGATCTCCATTGCTGTCCCGATAGTAAACTTTTCCCTTTGTATAAACAGATCCGGAATGTTAGCAATAGTTTAGATGAAGTTTAATTCATCAGTCGCAGACATTGCTGCGAGGAGACAGAATATGCTGTCTGCATTAAACATTTGTCTACGTAACACTATTCAATTCTATACAAGAAAAGACAAAACAGCTGCGCTGCAGATTCTGCAGCTAAATATGTGTAGTGTCCGACCGAAAATTACCTGAGCAGGTGCCTGTTTTTGAGGATTGCTGCCATAAGGATATCAGTGAGAATCGTTATTTGTGGATCGTATTGAGTTAACCTGAAAGCAATTACGGAACTTTATTGCAACTTTTAAGAAGTCCATGGACTTTTAAAATGTACTAACTATTTTGTGATTTTATATACTTATTTAGATTTTTAACCTGTATGTATCTTTATTAATTAAATATTTGTGATCATTTTCAGTCGGATACTACACATATTTAGCTGCAAAGTCTGCAGCACAGCTCTTTTTTCTTTTCTTGCATAGAATTGAATAGTGTTATGTAGAGATTTGTTGCAGGCAGAGAGGACCTGATTGGTACAGGTGTTTTATGTGTGTTTTTTTAAGCGCAAGAGCCTGTGAGGCCCATTCCACCTGCTCTGATGAGGCGGACAGAGATTGCTACAATTCAACCCGATCGAGTACGATCGGGTTGATTGACAACCCCATGCTGGTGGTCTCTTGTGAGCTGCTGGTGCAATGCTGAATATGGAGAGCGTATTGCTCTCCGCATTCAGCGATGTCTGTCGGACCTGATCCGCACTGTCGGATCAGGTCCGACAGACATTTGATAAATAGGCCTCTAATTCTGTTTGTGAAAAGGCTTTTAATATTTCACAAGTAATGATTTGTGCAATGCTAACCCCTGATTGCTGACGGCCAATCAGTCACTAGAAGGGGATGTCAATCATCACAATCTTTTAGGTGGCGGACATGTTAAGGAGCAGCGGTCTTAAGCAGCTGTCAGCTTTGGTGGCCTGTCAATTCAGCCTCGCCTGAAACCAAAGCTAAGAAGCTTTGGTTTCAGGCGAGGCTGAATTGACAGGCCACCAAAGCAGCAATCTCTGCTTGGTAAAACTAACCCTGTGTGTTTGTGTGGTCTACCATTTTGTGGTTGGGCGGTTGTTGATCCTAGACGCTCCCATTTCACAATAATCGCATTCGCAGTTGACTGGGGCATATCTAATAGGGCTGAAATTTTACAAACTGACTTGTGGGAAAGGTGGTATCCTATGACAATACCACGTCAGTATGACCCATTGTATGGCCCATGTTTTTCTATGTAGATTCCAAGGCTATATGGTACCTATTAGGCACCTGCTAGCAATGGGCATAGCTGTAGTTGTGGTGTCCACATACTTTTGGCCATATAGTGCTTTTGTTTTTTTGTGTTACTATATGCACTTACTGCATTAAAAGAAACTTTTCGTGCCCTAAATGGGATTGTTTCTTTAATTTTTAATATTCAGTATAATATTAATAAGTATATTGTATTATTCCACATATCATTTGTTTTCCAATATCATTTCTGTCTATATAGTCAAAATAAAAAATAATTTCATGTTCTTTTCATATGCTTCTATATTGATAATTTTGTAAATAAAAAACTCTATATCATGTGTGTTTTTCCTGAGCTAGAAGATTAAGTCTTTAAATATATTAAGAAAGTCTACCTATTCATAAAAACAAACCGACATTAACAATCCTATGGGGAAGTGGATTTTCTTGAACTTCGAACTGAAAGGTTAAATGAAAACGCCAGATGAATTCCTCTATGAATTTAACATGCTTAAATGCATTTTCTTATGAATTTCTTTAAAACAAAAACTATAGATTTCTTTTTGAACAAACTACATTCCCTTGATATTTCAATGAAATGCAGCATATGCTGTTTCACTGCATGAGAGCACACAGGACATGGATAAAGAAGAATACACAAGCTCAGCCACAGATTTGAAGTGCTCTGTTTGTGAGTGTTGTTGGCTGATACTTCCACCTCAAGGCTGACAGCTCATATCCAACAAATGTCAAGACATATAGTAAATGATTAGGTCATTCACATTTTATTTGGAGAGGAAAATAAAAACTGACTGTCCATTAAACAGTTTTCCTTTTCTTCACAGTTGTTAGCTTGCAAAATTCAGGTGCAAGACACTGATGCCTGTAAATGGAAAATCTTTGCAGCAGCCATTTTGTTTACTGTTAAAGGCTACATAATATTATCTATTGTAGAATAATTTTAAATGAAATGAAGCAGTTTCACTGAACAGTGTTTATTGTATGTGAACACACAGCAACAGCAGGTTTAGTTTTTCAGTGGTTTATAGTGCCCTATATGTTATGAACAAGTGAAAAGCAAGGAGTAGAGACAGCAAGTTGATAAGTTAAAGTTTTATTTAATTATTTATTTTTGTGCCTCTTATAAAAATAACTCCATAGATTTTCAGAGTAAAAAAAGTTGACTACATTGCTGGGGATGTGCAACTTGAAACCAGAATGGCCAATCATATAAATAATAGTTTGTGATACATAATATAAAATACCCCAGCTTCAAATTGCTAAATTCTAAAAACTATTCACTGGCTTAAATTTCCTAGGATGGTAGTGGTTGACAGGATTTAAAAATTAGTAAAGAGAGGTGAAGCATGTTGCAGATGTAAGATAAAGGATGTACTATGGTGAGATGCTTTTTAAAGAATTGCAAATTACTGCTTCTCTTGTCTCGTGTTCAAGGCAAAGAAAGGGACACCAAATAATCTAGACTTATTAGACTTCACACTCGGAGCAAGATTACATATGCGGCGGCGCCCGCAAAAACTAGCGACTCCGTTTTTTACATGGTTTTGGTGTCACATATACGGCGCTGCATATAAATGTAGCGCGTATATTTCACCCGTCGCCTGCAATTTTTACTCCCATAAGCTAACATAGAACCGCGTCGCAAATCGGTATCAAATATTCAGCGCAAAGACTTAAGCGGTGAAAATGAAGAAATTTTACTCCATTTTCACCTCGCCACACATAGGCAGGGGCAGGAAGCCTAGCGCTGAAAATGTGAGCACCATAACTCCCGTAACTGACTGAAAATATTAACTAACACCTAACGCATGCGCAATATCTATCTACCTGTCAACCACCAACCCCCACCGCAATAACTAATAAAATATATAAACCCCTAATCAATCCATAATACCCACATTGCAAAAAACCTAATAAATATAATAACCCCAAATCCGCCATTAACCCACAGCTCAATAAACCTAATAAAACTATTAACCCCTAATCCGCCAAACCCACACAATGCAATAATCCTAATAAATCTATTAACCCCTAATCTGCCAAACCCCCACAACGCAAATAACTAATTAAATTACTAAACCCCCTAACCTAACACCCCCTAAATTAACCCCAATTACCTAAATTAAAAAATACTTAGTTACAATTAAAATAAAAAAGCTAACATTACTTAAAAATAAAAAAAATAATTTATCTAAGATTACAAATAATAAAAAGTCTAACATTACATAAAATAATAGACCAAATTTTAAAAATTAAACCTAATCCCTATGAAAATAAACCCCCCCCCCAAAATAAAAACACCACCTAATCTAATACTAAACTACCAATAGACCTTAAAAGGTTAAAGTTAAACAGCTCTTTTACCTTAAAAAACACTAAGTCCCCCCTCTAACAGTAAAACCCCCCACCCCCCAAAATAAAAAAACCTAACACTAAAAAATCCTAAACCACCCATTGCCCTTAAAGGGGCATTTGTATGGGCATTGACCTTAAAAGGCCATTCAGCTCTTTTACTGCCCTTAAAAGGCCATTCAGCTCTTTTAAGAGTGCCCAATAAATCCCTAATCTAAAAAAAAATAAACCCCCAAAAAATAAAAAAAGCCTAAGTCTAACCCCCAAATAGGTGCTCACCATTCCTGAAGTCCGGCGGAGAAGGTCCTGTTCCAGGCGGTGAAGTCTTCATCCAAGCGGCCGACATCTTCTTCCAAGCGGGGACCACTTCCTTCTTCATCCAGTACCAAGCCGGCGCGGAGCGGAGACGAGCGTGGAGCCGGATTGGCGACTGCGGAGCCATGGAGCGTGGAGGATCCTCTTTGTACGATCGCCGCCATACACTGAATAGTGAATTCAAGCTACACATTTAAATATGGCATCCCTTGCATTCTTATTGGCTGATTAGATTCTTCAAATTCAAATCAGCCAATAGGATGAGAGCTACTGAAATCCTATTGGCTGATTTGAACAGCCAGGGTTAATAATTTATTATTAGTTGCAATGTGGGGTGATGGCAGATAGGGGTTTTGACGTTGTGGGTTTATTTTTGGGAGGCGTGTTAGACTTTTATGGGAGATTTGATATTTTTTTTTATTTTCTTAGACGCCGGCAGTTTCTAAAGTGCCGTAAGTCACTGGCGACTCCAGAAATTTGTATTTACGCACATTTATGGACATTGCTAGTTTATCCGTCTTACGGCACTTTATGAACTGCCGGTGACGTATATGAGATACCCCGATGTGCGAGGAGAAATTTCCGGCGGCGTGGGTTTCAGCAGTTATGCTGATGCTTGCGCCGCATATGTAATCTCACCCTTGATGTATAAAGGACAAGCAAACAATAAACATTCACATGTGGATGTTAACAAAATGTAATAACATGCAATAACAAGGATATACCTAAACTAGTGGTTTACAAAACTGTCCTCAGGCCTCCTAAAGAGGCCAGATTTTCAGGATATCTGAACTGGAGCACAGGTGAAATAATCAGCTGATTATTAACCATGGTTATTTGACCTGCTCTTATACAAGGTAATCCTGTAAATCTGGCCTGTTAGGAAGGCCTGAGGATAGGTTTAAAAACCCTGATCTAAACTAAATGAGTCATGGGAATGATTTTGTTTTTATTAAATTGAACCCTCTTAAGTGGTTCTTTACATGTATTGAAAAAAAAGTTCATAATAAATACATGCACAGACAAATTTTTTTGGGGGTAGAATAGATTGTCTCTCACACAAAATATATGTATTGATGTGGGAAACCAGGTGTGGACTCCTTACCCAATGTGCTTACTGATGAGACCCAATGAAGGCTGGAATGATCATCTGGGGTTGCCATGATTCTTGTTCAGAGATTGCCTGGGATTTCGGGCTGGACGGACCTTATTAGGCGGGATCAGAATGTATGTATGTATGTATTGGGTATTTGTAAAGCGCGGCTAATCACCCGTAAGGGTCTCAAGGCGCTGCTCATTTTATCTACCTCGGAAGGATGAAAGGCTGAGTGGACCTCGCCGGGGATCGAACCTGCAACCCTTGGGTTGCTACAGAGCTCAGCCACAGTGCCTTAGCATGCTGAGCTATGATATACTTCAGGAAAGTTCCTCTCTGTGAAAGGCATTATTGAGCTAAAAGAGGCTGCTCCCATGTGGTATATTGCCATAGAACAAGCTAAGAAGTTATTGAGCTTGTGTTTATTCCTGAGTGAGTGCAAAAGAATAAAAAGAGAAGGCGCTCCAATGATAAAGTATTTCACTACTTCTCATACACGTAGAAGAATACTCACAATTTGAAATGCACTAAAATAAGTGCAATATAGGCAGACTGGGTGAATCAGAGCCCCCAAGCTAGTTCCCTCCAGTAAGCACAGGAACAGAGATAGACTCCACTAGTATCAAATGGGTAAATTAAATCACTAAACCAACGTAATTCAGTGTAAAAAAAAACAAAAAAAACTAAGACACAGGGGATTTGTTTATTAAAACCTTAAATACAATAATAAAATACAGCAACTCGTTTCCTAGTACTGCATGGTACTACTTCTTCACACAGAATATTACATATACCGTAACCCAGATACACAAATAACTACCAACAAAACAACTCTTTTCCTCTTTTTATTATTTTGCAGTATCTTGGATTTACATTTGGAGAAGAGCTGATCCTTGATGTGATTTCAACCTTTGGATGGAAGCCTAAACTGGCACCTTTATTATGTGAACTTCTTTACAGTCGGACACATTTTTTTACATTGCAGAGAGAGTGCCTCTCTTTCTGTATATATATATATATATATATATATATATATATATATATATATATATATATATATATATATATATATACATATATATATATATATATATATATATATATATATATATATATACATATACATATACACACACAGCATATTATTAAAGGGACAGTAAACCCTTTGTCATTAAAAGACACTTCTGTTGTCTTGCTATAGAATAACATACCATTTGTGTGATGCTGTATCCTTGACAGTGAAACTTGTGCTATGCTGCTACAGACATTAACGATTGCCAGATAGATGCAACTCCACTGATTATAACGGAACTGATCTCTCAACTGGTGACTGTGACAAGAGGAAGTTACAATTTTTTGTTTTACAAATTAGTTTTACTGAATTTAGCCAACAATGTGAAAGTTATTGTCAGCTATGTCTATATACTTCCTGATGCTACATGTGCTGTGAAGAGACAAAAGTCTATAAGATTGTTCCTCTCGCATAATGGCTAGGCCACAGTAGTTGTTTTTTTGCCGACATAATTCATTTGTGATATTGTAGAGCTGTACTCATATAAGTCGAGATGGTATTCATGTTATTTCATATTATTTGTGTAGTACCTTCCTCCACATATCTTGTGAGTTTCCATACGTAGCTGTGTGGTTTATTCCTGCTCTAGTTGTGTTACAAATGAAACACTGTAAATATTTAAAGGAACATGAAACCCAGTTTTTTTCTTTCATGGATAAGAAAGAGCATGTAATTTTAAACAACTTTCCAATTTACTTCAATGATCTAATTTGCTTCATTCTCTCTATATCCTTTGTTGAAAGCTAATCTAGATAGGCTCAGTAGCTGCTGACTGGTGGCAGCACATAGATGCCTTGTGTGATTGGCTCACCCATGTGCATTGCTATTTCTTCAACAAAGGATATCGAAACAATGAAGCACCTTAGATAATAGAAGTACATTGGAATGATGTTTAAAATTGTATTCTCTATCTGAACCATGAAAGAAAAATATCGGGTTTCATGTCCCTTTAACACAGACTGCAGATATTGATGTTATGGAAGATATAGATGAATAAACATAAAAACAGTAGGTACACCAGTATGGATGTACAAAGACTCTTCTGTCGAAAGAATAAATAAACTAAAAGAGGCAAGCACCCTTGCTGGACACCATTAAACAGAAAAGCTACTAACCTTTGTTCATTTGCAGTTGAATCGCAAATTTTCGTGTAGTTTCCTATAGAAAGAAACAAGAGAAGAGGCGCCTCATAGTGTAATATGTCCAATTCAAAATGAGATTAAAGTCAGGTATTATTGTACTCACTTGGGGTAAAGCACTAATGTGCTAGTCGAGCATGCCAGGGTCCCAAAGCAAATTTTGCATATACAAATGACCCTTGGGGATATATCCCCCAAATGTGACTGGAGAGTAGTACATGGAAAGGTAAAAAAATAAATGATCACTTCTGATTCCACAGCTCTTCTGCTCCAGAGATCAATTATTTCCCCTTATTAAACCTTTGAGTGCTAATGACGGCTCTGAGCCGTCACAGAGTTTACCACTCTGGTGCTAATGACGGCTCAGAGCCGTCGCTAGCACTCTCCCACCTTGAGGGAGATCTGGGGGCTCCCACCCACTCCTACCTCGGCAATCGTGCCTGTAGAGTGACAGGCATCGCTGGGGTTTCCCATTTTGCGTGGTGACGTCACGCGCAATAAGGTGATGACGTCACTGCACAACTTTATTTATAATAGTATATAGTATAGGAGCAGGGGGCATGCTGCTTAGAAGCCTGTATCTCAGGCATCTAATCAGCTACAGACTCCCAAGACCCACCATTGGAAAGGTAATCGCCTAACCTTTACAACAGTGTAAGTTTTGAAAAATTAAAAAAAAGTTTTAAAAGAAAACATTAAAAAATCTTAGCACCCAGGTGGGAAAGTGCTTAGCACTCAAAGGGTTAAATGTTCCCACTATCTGTGAGGTGCAGCTAAATGACAGAGGGTGACATCTTCATAAACAAGTTCTACAATAGCCAAGCTGCACTCAAAATGACTTAAAATAAAACATTTGAATTGCCACATATTGAAAAACAGGCACATGGCAATGGTGATAGTAAATAGTCTGACCAATACATGACCACTGGGCACATAACTGTGCTTCCAATTTGATATACTTCACCTTTGAAGGACACAAGTACGTAGGTATAGTAGCAGCACCCTAGATAGGCACCTTCAAATAAACAGGCTACTGAGCTATGCTTGTATCCAATCCTCTTTCTTTGTGTTTTGTATGTCAGAAAACATCAAAGTTGCAATGTTTGCTACATTAAACTTGTTTATCATAGCTTACTGTATGTACACCTCTGATAAATATATCTGCTTTTGTGTGCGTAAACCTTATATTACATTTTTGTGTGTGTATATATATATATATATATTATTTTTTACTTTCAGCATAAAGTAGGACATTAATAACTTAATGGCCTCAGAAATCTCACGCACTTTTATACATTAATGCCATCTCCTGTAGCTCTTCTGTTACAGCACAACGCTTTTTTAACTGAAATTAACTAGGGTTTTTTTTGTTTCCCTTTAATTGTTTAAAAGTAGTATTTTTTTTACTATGTTAAATAGTGAAATAGTTTACAAAGCAACAAGATCAATGTTCTTACACACATATTAAATGAGCAAGTGCTACCTGACCAGGAATAACAAATACCATCACACAGGATTTTGTTCTTTAGATGATCTTTTTTGCATAATTATTTCGTCAATAAACTATTACATATTTTATGACCCATCTAATCTTTAGTTACACGTTTTTAATACCCAGTTTGCTCCATCTTACTTAGGAAACCTAAAGAGAAATGTAACGTGAATTCTTAGCAACCCTTAATTGTCTAAAAAGATGAAGAGTGTTTAAAAGGTTCTCAGTTAGCAAAGTAAAGTAGAATAAATCAAAATAATTAGTATATTATCAATTTACTAAATTCTGAACTTGATTAAATAACTCTCTAGCTCGTGGAATTTGCACAGAGTCTTGATTTAACTCCTTAAATGGTTATGAAACCCCAATTTCTCATTTTTCAAATAGAGCATACAATTTAAACTTCCACCCAAAAGATGTTCACTAGCAGAGTCATCAGAACACTGTTCTGAAAGACTAGATAACCAGTGCCTTGAAGTTCAAGCAATATCAGCAATAGAAATAGCTGGCCTGAGCAAATGCCATGCTTGTAAAAAGGCCCTTCTATTAAAAGACTCTAATTGTCTATCCAAAGGGTCTTTAAAAGAAGTAATGTCTTCCAAAGGAATAGTACTATGTTTAGCCATAATGGAAATGGCCCCATCAACCTTGGGAACAGTTTCCCACAATTCAACACTAGCAGCAGGTAAATAATATAACTTTTCAAACCTTGCAGAAGTATTAAATGAATTACCTGGCTTAGACCATTCCCTAGAAAGTATGTCAGAAAGAGCATCAGGAATAGGAAAAACCTCAGGAAGATTAACAACAGACTTAAAACTAGAACAGGCTAAAACAGGCTAACAATAGTATTGAGTCCAGTTGTTCGTTCCTGTGAGTGTGCTTCTCTCTGTGTGTATTTAGTCTCCCTAGCAGACAGACATCACCAGAAATCAGCCCGATCGAATACGATCAGGTTGATTGACACCCCCTGCTAGCGGCCGATTGGCCGCGAATCGGCAGGGACGGCATTGCACCAGCAGTTCACAAGAACTGCTGGTGCAATGATAAATGCAGAGAGCATATGTTGTCGGCATTTATCGATGTGCAGCAGACATGATCTGCAATATCGGATCATGTCCACTCGCACAATGATAATTAGGCCCCATAATATATAATTACAATGTAATATTAAAGTAATTGTAAACAGAATAATAAGAACATAGTTTTGATGTGCCAGACGGACGCCCTGCTCAAAACTTAGCTGGTTGGTGCCCATGTACGAGAAACTCACAAAGTTCATGTCAGCGAGTGTGCAGCCCAAACGGGCACACACGTGAGGGCACACGTCTTTGTTAGTGGTTGCGTTTTTCGCTATTTTTTACAAAACATAAAATCCACGCAAGCGAAGCCATGGGCAACAGCTAGTATTTTATAAAGACAATAACCTTGATCATAATTTATCAGCAGATAACTTTTCGACTCTTTTTCTGACTGAAAAGGCTATTTTTTCATTCAAAATGATCACAGTAGTGTGTTTTTGGCACTTTTCTGCACTCACAAACATGGTTGCACTCTTGCCTCTAGAATAAAATGTTGCTAATGTGCAAAAAATTATGGCTAAAAATGAATGTAGCCACCCACACTGACACGGAAACTGCAAATAGACATAAGTATAATATGATTAGCAATTTAATGTGCCAAGGATCAAAACAACAAAAAATACATAAACAATTAACCCCATAAATCCTAACAATAAAGGCGGTGGATCCTGATAACACTATAATACTAAGATGGTCTCACTAAGGGGATCATACAGATTCAGCATATCCTGATAAAGTTCCGGCAATTCAACTGTTTCAGGACCAAACATAAATACTTGCTGGGAATGTCCTGTTGATATTGCTTTAAATGCTGAAATAGGTGGATCCTCCATGTGACGATCATGCAAAGTGGTGCAATACTCGCTGGTATGTTCGATGCAGAGTATATTCATGACAGGTTGCAACTAACACAGCAAACTTCGCAAATTAACCCCCGCTAGCTCTGGTAGTGCCATGACTGTGTGAGCACCTCTCAGTAGCGGGATGAACCACCCTGACCGAGGCAGCTGAGAGGTCAGAGAGCTTCCGATTAGCCCTACTAGACAAGAACTCTGGGCATACCATAGCGGTTCTACGGGTAATGCGGTTGCAATCAGGCCTTTAAGTGCACCAATGATATCATACGATAAAGTGTCCACAGTTACGATTATCCAGCATGGTCCTCCTGCCCAACCAATGTTATGAAATGATGCGAGTGTTGAAAGAAAGCCAACGATCGGTTCACCTGTTCAGCTTTGTCCGGTAATATAGATTAGCTCATTGATATCCTCCTTAAATCTTCCCCTGGGAATCCAATCCGTGAATTTAGTTTCCGTGTATATACAGTACATTGTGAACAATATATGTCTAAATTGTAACAATTAACTGTAATTAAAATATGATCCAATAATGGGCACTAAATGAAACATAAAAATAAATTCTTATAGCTAAACTGAACTATCAATGTCTATATTATTTGCAATTGGCCGCTAGCAAGGGGTGTCAATCAACCCGATCGTATCCGATCGGGCTGATTGCTGTCCGCCACCTCAGAGGTGATGAACGAGTTAAGGAGCAGAGGTCTTAGGAGTGGGTCGTAAGCAGCGTCCGCTGCTTCATAAATCGACCCCTTAGAGATAATTTAGTTTGAATAGCTACGATCCCTAAACCTTTTAGTCAAAAGCTTTTATTATTTCATAAATTCTATTTCACTTGTACAATTTCTCTTTGCTTGTACAAATTGTGAAATTGGTATTCCTTTGATTAAGGAATGGGGGGGGTGGCTATCGGCTCTAAGAAAGCTATTAGTGGAAGTAAGTTTTCTGTAGATCAATGTTTGTTATTGGTTATTGATCTTCACGATATTAATATCTAGGAATTTAATATTATCTTTATGTGAATGTATTGTGAATTTTAGGTTTAAATCCTTATTATTCAATTTAAGTACAAAATCCACAAGTGCACTTTCAGTGTTGTCCCAGAATAACAGCACGTTGTCAATATAGCAAAGCCATAGACTGACATGCTGTGAGCCTGGGAGATCTATGTCAAAGACACATTTAGTTTCCCAATATCCCAAGTAGAGGCATGCATAAGAGGGGCAAATTTTGCCACATAGCAGTACCCCTAACTTGGATATAGAAAACATTGTCAAATACAAAGAAGTTATTTTTCAAAGCAAATTCCAGAATTGAAATGACAAAATTAACATGTGTCTGTAATACCTTGCCCCTTTGGCTTAGGTAGTAGTGGGTAGCTTTAGACCTGTTGTGTGCAGAATACTAGAATATAGTGTTTCCACATCTATAGTGGCGAGCAACATCTGTTCTGTTGTAACTATGGGGGGTAGTTATCAAGCCGTCAACCTCAAATATGCTGGAATTCCACAGCGTATTTGTGGTGAGGCTGATTCGCCTTAGTTATCAAGCCCTAGATACCGGCAAAAGTAGAATATTGTGACGTAAGCTTCGATCCGCCGGACTCAGTCCGACACAGATCGATTCTTACGTCACTCCAGATGTTCCGCACACAAGTGCGGCACAATCTGACTACTTTTGCTAGTTATCAAAAAACTAGCAGGTACGCTCGGCACTTTTCCGGCCCAGCGTACCTGGTTTTCAATCCGCCGCCCTGGAGGCAGCGGATCCCATAGGAATCAATGGGAGTCTGACCATAGCGAAAGTACATGTTCGCTGCTGCCCGATATCCCACTGATTCCTATGGGAAGTGTCTGCACCTAACACCCTAACATGTACAACACCCCTAATCTGTCCCCCCCTACACCGCCGCAACTAAATAAAGTTATTACCCCCTAAACCGCCACTCCCGGAGCCCACCGCAACTATAATAAACTGATTAACCCCTAAACCGCCGCTCCAGGAGCCCACCGCAACTATAATAAACTGATTAACCCCTAAACCGCCGCTCCCGGAGCCCACCGCAACTATAATATATGTATTAACCCCTAAACCGCTGCTCCCAGTCCCCGCCGCAACTATAATATATGTATTAACCCCTAAAACGCCGCTCCCAGACCCCGCCGCCACCTACATTATACCTATTAACCCCTATCCTGCCCCCCTATACCGTCGCCACCTATAATAAAGTTATTAACCCCTATCCTGCCGATCCCGGACCTCGCCACAACTAAATAGTTTAACCCCTAAACCGCCACTCCCGGACCCCACCGCTACCTATATTAAAGTTATTAACCCCTAATCTGCCCCCCCTACACCGTCGCCACCTATAATACATTTATTAACCCCTAACCTGCCCCCCCTACACCGCCGCCACTGTAATAAAATTATTAACCCCTAAACCTAAGTCTAACCCTAACCCTAACACCCCCCTAACTTAAATATTAATTAAATAAATCTAAATAATATTTATCTTATTAAATAAATTAATCCTATTTAAAACTAAATACTTACCTTTAAAATAAACCCTAATATAGCTACAATATAAATAATAATTATATTGTAGCTATCTTAGGATTTATTTTTATTTTACAGGCAAATTTCAATTTATTTTAACTAGGTACAATAGCTATTAAATAGTTATTAACTATTTAATAGCTACCTATTAAAATAAAGAGAAATTAACCTGTAAAATACAATTACACCTAACACTACACTATACTTAAATAAATTATTCCTATTTAAAACTAAATACTTACCTGTAAAATAAACCCTAAGATAGCTACAATATAATTAATAATTACATTGTAGCTATCTTAGGATTTATATTCATTTTACAGGTAACTTTGTATTTATTTTAGCTAGTTAGAATAGTTATTAAATAGTTATTAACTATTTAATAACTACCTAGCTAAAAGAAATACAAAAATTACCTGTAAAATAAATCCTAACCTAAGTTACAATTAAACCTAACACTACACTATCATTAAATTAATTAAATAAATTACCTACAAATAACTACAATTAAATACAATTAAATAAAGTAACTAAATTACAAAAAATAAAAAAAGCTAAGTTACAAAAAATAAAAAAATAAGTTACAAACATTTAAAAAATATTACAACAATTTTAAGCTACTTACACCTAATCTAAGCCCCCTAATAAAATAACAAACCCCCCCAAAATAAAAAAATTCCCTACCCTATTCTAAATTAAAAAGTTCAAAGCTCTTTTACCTTACCAGCCCTTAAAAGGGCCTTTTTGCGGGGCATGCCCCAAAGAAAACAGCTCTTTTGCCTGTAAAAGAAAAATACAACCCCCCCAACATTAAAACCCATCACCCACATACCCCTAATCTAACCCAAACCCCCCTTAAAAAACCTAACACTACCCCCCTGAAGATCATCCTACCTTGAGTCGTCTTCACTCAGCCGAGCCACCGATGGAACCGAAGAGGAGATCCGGAGCGGCAGAAGTCATCATCCAAGGGGCGCTGAAGAAATCTTCTATCCGATGAAGTCATTATCCAAGCGGTGCTGAAGAAATCTTCCATCCGGGCGATGTCATCTTCCAAGCGGGGTCTTCAATCTTCATCCATCCGGAGCGGAGCCATCTTCAGACGAGCCGACGCGTAGCCATCCTCTTCTTCCCGACGACTACCGACGAATGGATATTCCTTTAAGGGACGTCATCCAAGATGGAGTCCCTTCAATTCCAATTGGCTGATAGGATTCTATCAGCCAATCGGAATTAAGATAGGAAAAATCTGATTGGCTGATTGAATCAGCCAATCAGATTGAAGTTCAATCCGATTGGCTGATCCAATCAGCCAATCAGATTGAGCTCGCATTCTATTGGCTGTTCCGATCAGCCAATAGAATGCGAGCTCAATCTGATTGGCTGATTGGATCAGCCAATCGGATTGAGCTTCAATCTAATTGGCTGATTCAATCAGCCAATCAGATTTTTCCTACCTTAATTCCGATTGGCTGATAGAATCCTATCAGCCAATCGGAATTGAAGGGACGCCATCTTGGATGACGTCCCTTAAAGGAATATCCATTCGTCGGTAGTCGTTGGGAAGAAGAGGATGGCTCCGCGTCGGCTCGTCTGAAGATGGCTCCGCTCCGGATGGATGAAGATTGAAGACCCCGCTTGGAAGATGACATCGCCCGGATGGAAGATTTCTTCAGCGCCGCTTGGATGATGACTTCATCGGATGGAAGATTTCTTCAGCGCCCCTTGGATGATGACTTCTGCCGCTCCGGATCTCCTCTTCTGTTCCATCGGTGGCTCGGCTGAGTGAAGACGACTCAAGGTAGGATGATCTTCAGGGGGGTAGTGTTAGGTTTTTTTAAGGGGCTTTTGGGTTAGATTAGGGGTATGTGGGTGGTGGGTTTTAATGTTGGGGGGGTTGTATTTTTCTTTTACAGGCAAAAGAGCTGTTTTCTTTGGGGCATGCCCCGCAAAAGGCCCTTTTAAGGGCTGGTAAGGTAAAAGAGCTTTGAACTTTTTAATTTAGAATAGGGTAGGGAATTTTTTTATTTTGGGGGGTTTGTTATTTTATTAGGGGGCTTAGATTAGGTGTAAGTAGCTTAAAATTGTTGTAATATTTGTTAAATGTTTGTAACTTATTTTTTTATTTTTTGTAACTTAGCTTTTTTTATTTTTTGTAATTTAGTTAGTTTATTTAATTGTATTTAATTGTAGTTATTTGTAGGTAATTTATTTAATTAATTTAATGATAGTGTAGTGTTTAATTGTAACTTAGGTTAGGATTTATTTTACAGGTAATTTTGTATTTCTTTTAGCTAGGTAGTTATTAAATAGTTAATAACTATTTAATAACTATTCTAACTAGCTAAAATAAATACAAAGTTACCTGTAAAATAAATATAAATCCTAAAATAGCTACAATGTAATTATTAATTATATTGTAGCTATCTTAGGATTTATTTTACAGGTAAGTATTTAGTTTTAAATAGGAATAATTTATTTAAGTATAGTGTAGTGTTAGGTGTAATTGTAACTTAGGTTAGTTTTTATTTTACGGGTTAATTTCTCTTTGTTTTAACTAGGTAGCTATTAAATAGTTAATAACTGTTTAATAGCTATTGTACCTAGTTAAAATAAATTGAAAGTTGCCTGTAAAATAAAAATAAATCCTAAAATAGCTACAATATAATTATTATTTATATTGTAGATATATTAGGGTTTATTTTACAGGTAAGTATTTAGTTTTAAATAGGATTAACTTAGTTAATAAGAGAAATATTATTTAGATTTATTTAATTAATATTTAAGTTAGGGGGGTGCTAGGGTTAGTGTTAGACTTAGGTTTAGGGGTTAATAATTTTATTACAGTGGCGGCGGTGTAGTGGGGGGCAGGGTAGGGGTTACTAAATGTATTATAGGTGGCAACGGTGTAGGGGGGGCAGATTAGGGGTTAATAAGTTTAATATAGGTTGCGGCGGGGTCCGGGAGCGGCGGTTTAACTATCACAGTCTGCTGCTCATCGCCCCGTACTTGGTGCGCGGCTTTTTGACAGCTTTATTGATAACTTAGGCGAACGTATTCAGGTCCGCGGCGGCGATGGTAGGCGAGCTTAGGCGGGCGTATTGAACCGGCGAAGGCAGGAAAAGTAGACGCATTGATAACTACTCCCCAATGTCTTTAATTTTTCTCAAGAGATCAGGAGTATACTGCACAAATGAATTCAAGCCACTAACAAACGGCTGAAGGAAGTGATCAATATATTCCCCTGTTTTTTCCAATGGCCCTTCAATTCCAGAAACGATAGGGCGACTAGGGGGATAGTCTGCCCCCGTTTATGAATTTTAGGGATTGTATAGAAGGTTGGTATTTTGGGTAAGAGAAAATTATATTCAGATTTTGAGTTTTTTAGTAGGAGAAAAAGAAAGACCTTTCTTAAGGACCCTGTTTTGTGCTTCCGTTAAGACAGTGGAGGAGGTATTGATCTCTAACTTATCCTCTACTTCCTTGCCCGAAGGCCATATTTCTGCTTCTTTTTGTTGGTTTGCTATGTGTTTAGAGTTTTTGGTCTTGCCTCTTCTGGTCCTATGATATAATCCTGTCCTTCTAAAGGGACCTGTGAATGTGTATCATTATGTTGGGATGTGGGATATAATCTAGTATCATCACGCTGTACTCTGTTGTTATTATGTCTTGTTCTGTTGAAAGTATATCTCTTATAAATTTATTTTTCTTTTTAATTTTCATTTCTGGCTGTGTTTTAACTTCCTCATTTTTCATTTTATCATTTAATTCCTTAAACTCGGAATTCTCCTCACATTTGTTCAATCTGGCTGTACTTTCATTTAAATCACTGGTGATTTTTTCTAATTGTAATGTATCTTCTCTCACTATCAACTTCATATTCTTAGTGGAACACTCATTGAGTGCTTCCTCCCATTCTTCTTTGAAAGTAGGAATACATGGCTCCTGGTGATTACTACCCGGTAGTTTTAGAAATCTTAAACCTCTAGGTATCAAGTTAGACATGAAATAATTCTGTAAACTGGATAATTCCCATCTTACTCTAAGTTGTTTATATAGCAAATTCTAAAGGCCCTATTTCTTCTAACAGCTTGAAAATACCTCAATGTTCACAATCCATATTTGAGTGAATTTTCAACACCTTTTTGAGACTATTTTTGACTTTTCAAATTTGACACCTGTAGGCACTTTGTTAGTCATCGAAAAGGGATTTTGGACATTCTGTAACTATTTCACAGCTATTTTGAAACAGTCTATTATCTTGCCCATGTGCATGACTCTCTGAAATTGCCACAAGACACATTGTATCTATTAGTAAGCATGATATTGACTGATTAAAGTTCAGTTTGTCACAATTTTAAAGGCTTTATACAGTGGACAGGGCACACATTTACAGGGTCATATACATATGTATATGTGTTGAGTACTGATGTCCTGTACAACTAAGGGGATCTGCAGGAAAAGTCACAATATCTACAAATGGCGTGTTTTTATTTCTTAGTTTAATATTTGATTAAAAGTAACAATCCCACTGTTGTGTTTGTCACTAACAGTACTGGAGGCTTCATAACCAGGTTTTAAAACTGGATTGAGCAATCATAACTTTCATAGGAACCTATTGTAATCTGTTTCCATCTGCACCAATGCTAAACCATCTGATTGTATCTTCCATGTTGTTATGGTGGGCACACTAAGTCCAAATACAGCCCTGACAGTGCTTTACAAAGTGCTTGCTCTTAGATTATTAAATTTGTAAACTCGAATGCGCTTTGTGACTTTGAGATCAATAATGTAGTTACAGCGCACTGTTGTGACCGTGTTTGGACCATGCAGCTCCCTGCACATCCTCTATAAAACCCTGGTCATGAAGGCACAATCTTGTTTGAGGGTCTGCTAGTCAGATACAGCAGCAGGTTCACACTTTACAGTTTCAGTAATGTTAAAATCCAGTATAAGAAGATATTGTAAGTCCTATCCATAATAACCCATAGTCTCCATCTTGTTTTCACATCACCAAAATTATGCTAGAACAAACAATAGATATTAATATTGTCTAAACCAATACTTTTCTAAGTTTAAACGTGAGCATATAGTAAAAGAAAAATGGTGGATAGTCTGCCCATCATAAAAAAGATGCAATCAGATGGTTCAGCAGTGTACAAAGGGGTTACATGAATAGACCTTTACTGAAACCTTAAGAGGTGTGAATGGGCTATTGTATCAGTCAGTTTTGGGTGACCTCCCTATTTTCTATTTTGAGAACATGTACTTTCTATTAAAAAGGTGTTTGTGGCTGCAGGATTTTATCAAACTAATTGTTTCTGCATTTTGATCACCTGAGAAACTTGACTACCAATTAGGGGCCAGATTATGAGTTAAGAGGTATTTATTGCTCCCGGTCATGCGCTAAATCCGCTAGAAGTAAACTTTTTACACACATCGGGTAGCACACGTATTATAAGTTAAAAGTGTTTACTCGTGCACTAACCCAATGCCTGTAAAAAGCAGAACTTACAATATTGCGTGTGTTTTAAGGTATTCCCCCATAGAAGTCAATAGAGCAAAAACGTTTTGGCTCTACAAAATGTTTTTAAATGTTCACAGTTCAAACTCTCTGAAGCGGCATCATAGCTGTCCTCCCAATGCCCGGAGGCAACAATGGACGGCTATGATGCCGCTTCAGAGCGTTTGAACTGTAAACATTTAAAAACATTTTGTCTTGAGAAAGGCTCAAACTAGAGCCAAAACGTTGACAGCCATATGAATTTTAAAGAAGAAGTTTAATAAAGTTCATACATTTTAAATCCTGTGAGTGCTCCTGGATATGTGACAAGACTATATGATGGACTAACTTTTTGAATTGCACCCAGGTCACTTGTGAAGTATAAGAGGTGGAGTGCTTGACTACAGACTCTTATATATGTCTATATAAATTTATGTATGTGTTTATATGTGTATATTTATATATATATATATATATATATATATATATATATATATATATATATATATCTGTAAATACATAAATACACATATAAATACATCTGTGCACACACACACACACACACACATATATATATATAATATATATATATATATATATATATATATATGCACATATACATATTTAGACATGTATATGTATGTATCTCTTTGTTAAAGCCCGTTGCAGTCCTTTTTTTTGTGTGCAATTTTAATTAAAATAATTTTTATTAGATAGTGTTATTATGATTGTAACTGTACTTTTAAATGTATTTTTTATGTGTTTTTTGACACTTTTTTGTTTTGTGAAACAGTTAACCAGAGCTCTAAGGTTGCGCTATCCTGACGCATGTTAAATTAAATTACGTTCAAGCGATCGTGTTTACTTTTAACTTGTAATACCCAATATCGTTAGCGCAGGGCCGGCCCTAGCCATTGCGGGGCCCAAGGCAGGATGACAAAATGTGGCCCCTTTCTCTCCGCCCCCAACCCCGCCCCACAGCATTTATAATGAGAAAAAAAAAATCATTTAAGGTAATGCACAACATTTTATATATATATATAAAAAAACATAAATCCACTAATGTGGAGCACTATAACATTGTATATATTGCAATATACCATTTGTACTATTGGAACAACTGTTTATGTATATAATGAAGAATTATGCTGACAATTAGGAACAGTTGAGTTGAATTGGGCCTTATTTTTATGTGTTTTCTTATGATAACAAGAACACTAAAGGACGCCAGGGACGGCCCTAGCAAGTGCAGGTCCCTAGGCAGATTGACAGCCCAGGACCTCTGCCCAGAACAAAAAATACTTAAAAGAAATGGGGCAATGCACTGTACCACACAAACACACAGATATAATATACAGAGAGATATTTATATACACATACATCCACACACTCAGACACATAGACAGGAACACAGGTATACACAGCCCACACACACACAGCCCCCCCCCCACACACACACTGCCCACACACACACACACACTGCCCACACACACACACTGCCCACACACACACACTGCCCGCACACACACACACACACACACTGCACACACACACTGCCCACACACACACACACACTGCCCACACACACACACACTGCCCACACACACACAGCACCCACACACACACATCCCACACACATACATCCCCCCACACACACAGCCCACACCCACAGCCCCCACACACAGCCCCCCCACACACACAGCCCACACACAATAAATAAATAAAATAAATGGTGCCCCCAGCAATAAAATGAAGCCCCCAGCCGCCCTGCAATAAAATGATGCCCCAGCACAAAAATGATGCCCCAGCAATAAAATGATGCCCCCAGCAATAAATGATTCCCCCAGCCCCACTGCAATGATGCCCCCAGCAATAAAATTAAACCCCCAGCTCCTGCAATAAAATGATGCCCAGTCCCCCTGCAATAAAATCATGCCCCATCCCCACTGCAATAAAATGATGCCCCCAGCAATAAAATAATGCCCTGTCCCCCTGCAATAAAATGATGACTGTCTGGGGGCCTGGGCTAAAGCAGCGCTCCTCACCTGGCTACGAGTTCGACGGTCTGCAACTGCTGCTCACTCTGCTGCCTGCTGAGCACTGAAGTCCCTCGTGAGCGTGACAGGCAGCAGGCAGCTATGCTCCGCCTCCGCCCTCCATTGCCGTGCTCCGCCTCCTCCCCTCAGTGACAGCACCGAATAATTGGAGAATAAAAGTTATATGCTCCAATCATTCAGATGCTGCTGTCAACTGGCGTGCGCAAAAAAAAAAAGGCGTGAAAAAAATATATTTAAAAAAAAATACAATTTAAAAAAAAAATATTAAAATTTAAAAAAATAGATATTTTTTGATTACCTTTGCGGCGGGGCCCCCTGACCGCGGGACCCGAGGCGGTTGCCTGCTCCGCCTTGCCCAAAGACCGGCCCAGCGTTAGCGTGCCTTTTGTAAACTGGTCCTTGGTTGGAAAGCCAAAAACACTTTTGGGAGCAAATCATTAATAGATTTTGATTCATGCGTTAACTCCGTTAGACTTTAGATTTTTGCATGCGCCCGGTAGTGTGCGAATTACAAGTTGAAAGTAAAGGGTTTTTGCATGAACGCTAACCTGACACGAACAAAAAAACTAAATCTGAATATCGCGACCATGTTAACATATTATCCCACAGACATTTTAATGGAGCGGGAACATATTCCTTTATTATGTGTTATTATGAGTGTAACTTTAATTTTCAATGTATTTTTTATGTGTTTTGTGAAACTTTTTAGTCGAACGTGACAGTAAGCCAGAGCTCTGAAGTTACGTTGTTCCAACACACATTAAATTAACGTGCGCTCAAGCAAACACGTTTACTTTCAACCATTAATATGCGCGCTACTTCCGAAGCTTGCAAAGAGCCGCGATAAACCCCAGCAACAGTTAGCATGCCACTAACTGCTGCCAAATGTCAAAAGACTTACGCTTTAACAAAAGATACCAAAAAAACAAAGCAAAATCGACAATGGAAGAAATTGGAAAAAAAATTAAAATGTTATGCTCTATCCAATCCATGTGAGTTTAATTGTTGACCTTACTTATTTTGCACCACACCATTTTTGTCTGTTTAAGAATATTAAAGGGACAGTCTACTCCAAAATAAACGTTCATGATTCAGATAGGGCATGTAATTTTAAACTATTTTCCAATTTACTTTTATCACCAATTTTGCTTTGTTCTCTTGGTATTCTTAGTTGAAAGCTGAACCTAGGAGGTTCATATGCTAATTTCTAAACCCTTAAAGGCCACCTCTTCTCTCAAGGCATTTTGACAGTTTCTCACCACTAAAGGGTGTTAATTCATGTGTGTCTTATAGATAACATTGTGCTCATGCACGTGGAGTTCCTAGGAGCCAGCACTGATTGGCTAAAATGCATGTCTGTCAAAAGAACTTAAATAAGGGGGCAGTTTGCAGAGGCTTAAAAACAAGGTAATCACAGAGGTAAAAAGTTTATTTATATAACTGTGTTGGTTGTGCAAAACTAGGCAATGGGTAATAAAGGGATTATCTATCTTTTAAAACAATACAAATTCTGGTGTAGACTGTCCCTTTAAGAATATTACTAAACATATTTTCCCTCAGTTTAGGGTCACTGATTTCTAATAACACTTGTTCTTAATTAGTTAATAATAGATATTAGCACAATGTATGTCTCAGTAACTTTAAGGGTGAAAAAGCTAACAATAACGAGATGTGTGCATAACCTAATTGTTCTTCACTAACTAGCCTTTACATAGGCAAGTTGCTATTTTCCTAAGGCACAGAAGCTGATAGACTGGAAGTTGCATGAGTATATTAGACAAGCCTTTCTTGCTTTGCTCAGGCAGCCCATCAAATATTTAGCGGGCCGCCATAGGCAATTACATTAGAGCAGATAGTTAAACACCCTTTACCCTGGGGCTCCCCCCTGCAATGTAAATCAAACAAATTGGACTCTTTTCACAATCGACACGCACAATTTTACTTACTATAAATTATTTAGTGTAAAAAAGTACAGATATACTTTATAACATCAACTGCATTTACTTTTTTTTATCTTTTACGAAGAAAAACATGGTTATGCTTTGTGCTGTATTGGAATTTAAATAGGCTAGATAAAGTCCTTATAAAACAGGTGATGCGCTATATAAAAAAAAATATATATAGAATAAATAAATTCTATAATGCATTTAAAACGCACTATTTAAACGTTAACATATACTTTATTTTTTTTGCATGAAAAAAAGATTATGTTTATTGTGATTTTAAGCATGTCTGTGTACAAGGACTGATCGCTCATTGGCTGGTAAGCAGAATGCCCACTATTTTATTGGTGGAGAGTAAAGAAGCTTGTTAAGAAGCTTCTTCCAAAAAATAAAATCATCTTTTAGATGCAACAAAACAAAAATAAACAACTTTACAGTCCCTTTAAGCAGCACATACAGAGATTTGTTCACCACCCTCTGCTGAAGGTATCTCAATTTAAAAGAGATGGGCAACGGGACTACCGAGGGGATCACTAATAGGCACAAGAGACTGAGGGGGTGTTGGCCTTACCATAAGGGGTGTGAGTAGACTGGGAGTGAAAGAGGATGCTACTGGGTCCCTCCAAGCACAATTATCATAATTTACTGAGCCAGTAGCCCCATCTGCTCTACCCCCATTTTCTCCCAGTGTACTGTATGTCGAGGAAGAGGTATGAAATGATTCTACTATTCATGCACTTCAGCGACAACAGCCTGTGCCTCCCTAGGGAGCATCCTTAATTTGACAGACTGTATAAAATCCACCCCCTGATTACCCACTTTTCTGCCAGGTTTGCAGAGGCTTATACACCTGGAAGGAATATATACATGGATGAATCCCTGATGAAGTATAAGGGAAGGCTGGGATTCAAGCAGTATACCTTCCAAGCGCTCCAGGTATGGGGTAAAGGTGTATAAGCTCTGTAAGAACAAGACTGGGTATACTCAGGCCTTCCGGGTGTATAAGGTAAAGGATAGCCACCTTGACCCTCCAGGTTGCCCAGAACATATGGGAACCAGTGGCAAGATTGTCTGGGACCTGATATTACCCCTGATAAACAAAGGGTACCACTTTTATTTAGATAATTTCTATACAACTGTCCTTTTGTTCAAGCTACTGTATTGCTTTGATAAGATAGCTTGCGGTACAATTAAAAAGAATCGCACAGGTTTCCCAGGACGACTTGCACGCGCCCGGCTACAAATGGGGGAGACCTCAGCTCTGCGCCAAGAGGAGCTGTTGGCACTTAAGTACAGAAACAAGAAGGATGTATACCTTCTTACCACCATCCACACAGGGAGGACTGTGGCGGTCTCTGTACGTGGCAGAGCTGAGATCATAATGAAGCCAGTGTGCATCAAGGCTTATAACCGGCATATGGGTGGGGTTGGTCTGGCAGATCAGCTGCTGCAGCCCTACCTAATTATGCGGAAGACAAGGGCCTGGTACAAAAAGGTTGCAATTTACTTAATGCAGATTGCAACCCACAACTCTTTTTTGTTGTTCAAAAAAGCAAACCCCGGAATGAAACAGACATTTTTTTACAGTTTCAGCTCCCTGTTAGTGTGCCACTCGTAATCTAGCCCTAAATGTGGTATATAAGGCTCTTGCACAGGGACTATCAATTTAAAAGAAATATAAAAGATAATGATTTTTAATCAAATAAACAAAAAAAATTAGATTTAAATAAAACTATTTAATTAATTGTTACTGCTTTAAATTGTATTGTTATCTTAAGTAAGGGTTGTGAACTGATATACTGAATATTTTTACTGTGTTGGGGGGGGGGCGGCTGATGGTGAGTTTATGGAAACAAGGGGACAGTGGCTGGTAAAAGTTTGTAACCACTAGCTTAGAGCATAGAACTGGGGAAGCAGGTACCCTAATCTATTTGATTAAATCCTTTCCTTTGTCAGTGTGCTGAATTAGGATATGCACATATGTACAATAATAATTTGTGCTAAAGCCATCTGAGCCAAGGCCTTTCCACGTCTTAAATTTCTTGCATATTGATTCAGCAGCCTAAATGTTGTGAGAATTCAAGCTTATGAAAGGGTTCAATGTTTCTTTAAAGGGACAGTCTAGTAAAAATTAAACTTTCATGTTTCAGATAGGCCATGCAATTTTAAACAACTTTCCAACTGACTGTTATCATTAAATTTGCTTTGTTCCCTTGGTGGTATTTTTCAAAAGCTAAACCTAGGTAGGCTCAAACTGATTTCTAAACCGTTGAAAACCGCCTCTTAGCTCAGAGCATTTTGAAAGTTTTTCACAGTTAGACAGTGTTAGTTCATGTGTGTCATATAGATAACATTGTGCTCACTCCAGTGGAGTTATTTAGGAGTCTGCACTGGTTGGCTAAATTGCATGTCTGTCAAAAGCCCTGAGATAAGGGGGCAGTCTGCAGAGGCGTAGATACAAGGTAATCACAGAGGTAAAACATATATTAATATAAACATGTTGGTGATGCAAAACTGGGGAAAGAGTAATACATGGATTATCTATCTTTTTAAACAATAAAAATACTGGAGTAGACTGTCCCTTTAAGGTATTTTGACATTATTTTGATTACAGTCTAAAATTTAAAGGGACAAGTCTAGTCAAAATTGATTCATGATTCAGACAGGGCATGCCATTTTAAACAAATTTCCATTTACCTTTATCATCAAATTTGCTTTGTTCTCTTAGTATTCTTTTTTAAAATCGAAAATCTAGTTAGGCTCATATGCTAATTTCTTATCTCTTATCTCAGTGCATTTTGACATTTTTTTTACAGTTAGACAGCGCTAGTTCATGTGTGCCATATAGATAACATTGTGCTCACTTAGGAGTCAGCACCGATTGTCCCCTTATTTCAGTTCTTTTGACAGACTTTCATTTTAGCCATTTTAGGCTTAAAGGGACATGAAACCCACATTTTTTCTTTCATGATTTAGAAAGAGCATGCAATTTTAAGCAACTTTCTAATTTACTTCTATTATCTAATTTGCTTGATTCCAATTATATCCATTGCTGAAAATCATATCTAGATATGCTCAGTAGCTTCTGATTGGTGGCTGCATATAGATGCCTCGTGTGATTGGCTTACCCATGTGCATTGCTATTTCTTCAACAATGGATATCTAAATAATTAAATTAGATAATAGAAGTAAATTGGAATGTTATTTAAAATTATATTCTCTACCTGAATCATGAACGAAAATTTTTGAGTTTAGTGTCCCTTTAAATACAAGGTAAGCACAGAGGTTAAAAGTGTATTAATATAACAGTGTTAGTTATGCACAACTGAGGAATTGGTAATAAAGGAATATCTGTATTTTTAAACAATAAAAATTCTGGAGCAGACTGTCCCTTTGGCCTTGGTGAGCTGTAGAAACAGTTTCTGTAGTGTCACAACTTCTGCATAATGTTTATTTTGGTGGTTACCTTAACAAATGTACAAATGTTTTAAGTGTGCTTTATTTTATTACCATTATAAAATACCTCTGATTCAAATATAAAACTCTACTCTCAGTAACTAATGGTACATGTTGCTGCATGGAATATTGTTTTGTCCCATGATTCTTATAATCTTATTTTTGGGGTGCAGTTTATGTTGGTAGTCTAGACTAGGGATGGGTGACGATAAACATATCTAACATAGGCCCTGATGATCAATACTCACTGGCATAGAGAGTATTCTTGCTAAATCTTTGAGGACTTTTTTGAGCATTTTATTATAATGCGTGTGTCCGTCCTTCACATTCAAACTCCTGCATACAGAGATAAACAGCTCTTAAGCTAAAATTTGCCATTTTAAAATTGAGGGACCTCGCAATTCTGACTAGACTTCTTAGATAAGAGCAGAGTGTTTTAGATTATTAGGCCTTTAGGCTTTTATTCACAATCTTTCCAAAATTTGCAGCCGATATTGAGATTTCATATTCAGCCAATATAGTCAGTGTGTTTTTTGAGTTATCACAATTAAAGTGATTGTAAACTTTACGGAATTAAAGGCCAGTATCAAATAATACTCTTAAAAACAGGGGCACTTTTATTCATTAAAGATTACAATGATGCTTATTTTTAAAAATACTTAGCTCTGCATTTTGGTAAACCCTGATCCTCCACCCTCATCTGCTGCTTCATTAGCATATCGATGAGGAAACCGGCTTCCTCCAATCGTTGCGTTGCCCCACAAGTTGGACGCCAAAGGGGGCACACAATGATTGGAGGAAGCCGGATTTGTCATAGATCTGCTAAAGAAAGCAGGAGCTGTGGGCGAAGGATCGGGGTTTACCAAAATGCAGAGGTAAGTATTTTTAAAAATAATAATCATTGTAATCTTTAATGAATAAAAGTGCCCCTGTTTTAAGAGTATTATTTGATACCGGCCTTTAATTTAGTAAAGCTTACAATCACTTAAATAGTAAAAATAAAAAACAAGGTCAGCTTTGAAATAGCGAGATTTGACCATGATACAAGATACTTTACAAGGACAGCAAAGTTTCCCAATGCTTGAATAAGGTTTAGAAGGAAAAACCCAGATCAGGCTGCTAGAACACATACGCCTCTTGTTTATTTCTGCATGGTTTCTGAGATGGTTTGCTTTCTATACAGTGAAACTACTTTACCCTAATAGAACAGACATGAGAATGTTTTTTACAATTATGAACATCTACATAACCCAGTTTACAATTGTTGTAATTATTGTGTTTCCACATTGATAGTGTATTTACAGTCTAACGAGAAACTATGAATCTAGCCCAATGACTCCTACATACCGCAATACATCAGCCATTTTTTTTTTTATTCTTTTGAATTTCACATTGTGTTTTTTCCCACATATTATGGTGTGCAGGCAAATTAAAGTTATTTTCTAATAATGCCTGGTCTACTAACAAAACACTAGGAGCTCCATTTACTAAGCAGCGGATGCTGCTTTGAAGCCCCATCGTTTCAGGCTCACAAAAATCATCCCGATCCGATCGGGATGATTGACAGCCCCTGGCCTTCAAAAAAGGAACATTCAAATTGATTTATTTGTATCTATTATATATCAATTTACTAAATTCCCTACTACATGAACTATTGAACTTCTGAATAGCATTTGTTAAATCGAATGTTACATTCAAAATTTTGAATTAGAATATTCGATCTAATTCTGAACATTCGAAAACAAAAATAACAATTTTAATGCATTTTCATTCTTATCAACATTCGATTGTCCAAAAAGAATGTTCACAGGACTATTCGTTCTACCAAATGAATAACACTTTCAGCACATTCACTAATCCCTACTCACAATACAAGAATGTTGTATGAGAAACTTTTTTTTTATGAAGTACATCCCTTGGGTCCCTGATATTTGATATATATAACTGATACCCTAGAGAATGTATTCTACACAACTAGGATTCAGTGTGGTTTAAAAAACAAACAAAAAAACCCCCAGCTATAACCAATTAAAAAGTGAAATTATTTTTATTGTAAATTATAATTCTTCACAATGTTCTAGCTTGTTGAAATTAATGTGTGAGTTAAGAGGGGATTACCAAGTTTAAAGTCTTTTGTGTATATCAAGATCACTTTTAAGAAATCAATACTTGTTCCTCTTGATTAAACATTTCCTTACATTATTAAATGCAGCAGCATTTTTAATAAGGGTTTTACAAACCTGATTAAATTATTTATTGTCATGTGCTTTGACTGAGCTTGTTACCCTAACATTCTTTTTGTAAATACTTTTCATTCATTCGTAACAATGTTAACTGTACATTCAATGTCATGCGAATAATACTGCAAAGAAATCAGAGCCATTAAAATCAATAAGACTAAAATCTCTGTCAGTAATGGGAGAAGGTATTAACAGCATATTATTAAAAAACTTAAAGCTTTATGGTGTAACATCTTTATATATATATATATATATATATATATATATATATATATATATATATATATATATATATATATATATATATATATATTATATATATATATATTAATACTAGTCTGCTTTTTATTTATTTATAAAACAACTAGTGACTGCAATTAACAAAAAATTGGTTCAATGTACTAAGGAAATTCTCCATAAAATATATAATTACACGTGCAAACAGAATCCAAAGCGCTTAATCTAAAATATTCCACACAGTGATTACTGATCAGTGTAAATATATTTCTGTCTATAATGTCACACAGCTTAGTTATTTATATTATTTATATTGTCTATAATGGGCTACAGCTTAGTTATTGATATTATTTATATTGTCTATAATGGGCCACAGCTTAGTTATTGATATTATATTGTAATCTCTCTTTAAACAGGAATATTGAGAAAAATTGATGTATCGATAATTCAGGCATTTATGGTCAAGTCTTGCTATTTAAAATCTGATGAAGTTGCATTTTTATTTTATTTTTAATTGTATTTCTTTTTAACTGGTTTAAATCCCTCGCTATCGGGAATTTCAGAGAAAAACTTGCCCAAAGTACCAGAGAATTTCTAGGATTTTTTCTCACTACGTTTAAACAGAAATAGTCTCTTTTTTTTTATTTACCTATGAAAAATATAAATATATTTTAAAGTAGACAACCCAAGGTATTGGTCTAGGTATATTTGATGCCACTGTTTGGCCGCCAAATATGATCATATAAAGAAAATTGTTAACTTTTTCATAAACTTTGGGTTTCTCACAGAAATTATTTACACACAACTACTGCAGTCATATGGCAAATGGTTGTAAAATCTTCTCTAGGATCCCCTTTGTTCAGGAACAGCAGAAATGCATGGCTTTGCTATTGGTTTTGGCAATCAGAATGCCGCTACTTGCAACTGCGTACCATACTTCTAAAATTTCCAGCAGTGAAGGGATTAATCAGTTAGCTTGTAAGGTTAATATTTGCTCTAGTGTAGAGATTACCCTTCACCCCGACACCGCCCCCCCGATCCCTCCTAAACAGCACTCTGAGATACTGGCAGACAGTATGCAGTTTAGGGCTTTTTAATTATTTTTTTTTATTATTTCTGTAGTGTAGGGATCCCTCCTCACCCCCCAACCTCCCTGAACCCCCAAACAGCTCCATTACCATATGAAGACAGATGCCTTCTGCCCTCTGGTTCCTGCTAAGCTGACAGAAGTGACTGCAACATGCGTCTCTGTGCTGAACATAGCTACTACGTCCAGTGCCGTCACTTTGAAATTCAAAGAAATACAATGTTGAGATGCATAGATTTTTTTAATTAGAGGGGCTTGCATTTGTGAACATTGGTGGGACTGGGGAAGTTGTAGACACACAATTTTTTTGCCCCTTGAGCCAGTGCTGCAATTTCAACAAATAGTTTTCCCGGCTGCTTTTGCTTGTTTGTACTTTGCTTCTCCCCTGCCCAATTTCTCTATGAATGTTGTGGGCATGCTGTGGGGCTTGCAAAGTTGCGCTGCAAGCCTAAACCTGCCTGCCTATCTGTGCTCACTGCTCAGTGACATGTGGAGCAGTGGAGTCACTCACTGCTGTGCTGTCTCTCTAAACGGGAACTGGGAAATCGTGAGGGGATGCCTGGCACCTGACCACATAACTGTCTGACACTGTCTCTAAAGTGAAAGAGCCACGTATGATGCCCACCAGACCTTTACGGTTACGGTACACTAAGTGCACACTGAACAGGTAGGAGGGCGGGCGGGGGTCTGGGGGTGGGCAGAGTGCAGAGGTAATTGGCCATAAGAAGTGGTAGGCACGCGGCCCGGGGCTGTGCTTTGACAGACTTGGAACAGAGTCAGAGAGCAGAATGTGCATAGTTTGCGCGCCTAAACCTTTTCTTCAGTGATTTATTTTAGAGTGCTCTGTTTATCTTTCATTTGATGCTCTGCTGAGCCAGGGAGCAGCTCTAGGCATGAGCTTTATAATTAATGCAGTGCAGTTTACATATTTTGTATGTGTGTGTCTGAGTTTTTGTGTGTGTGTGTGTCTCTCAGTGTTTTTGTGTGTGTGTGTGTGTGTGTGTCTCTCAGTGTTTTTGTGTGTGTGTGTGTGTGTGTCTCAGTGTTTTTGTGTGTGTGTTTTTGTGTGTGTATCTGAGTGTGTTTCCGAGTGTTTGTGTGTGCATCTGAGTATGTTTTTAAGTGTGTCTGAGTGTTTGTATTTGTGTGTGCCTGTGTTTTTGTGTGTGTCTGCTTTCTGGGGGGGGGGGGGGGTGTGACACCATAACTTACCGCACCGGGTGACACCAACCCTAGTGATGCCACTGACTACGTCAACTGAGTACGCTGGGCAAAGTATTATGTGATATAGTACCTAAGTCCTTTTGGCACAAAGGGTTAAACATCTTTTGTGTATATAATATATTAATATATATTAAAGTGGAGGGAGTGGAGTTTTTCCACCCATTTTATTCATTTTTTTTGTAATGTTTTGAAGGCTTTTTTTTTTTTTTTGTGATGCCAGTATCTTTTACAGTGGAACTCTATGAGCCAAGCATTGAACAATTCTGAGATAGATTATATGAATTCCACATTTTTTAACTGTATAAATAGATGGATAATAATTTTTTATTAATTAAATCTAGCCCACTGACGTTTCGTTACTACAACTATGGAATCTGTCAGCTCGACTTCACAGCAAGTGTATAGCGTCTGCTACCCGAAGTTACTAGTGTACAAGTATTTCCTTGTGCAATGCCGCCCCCGGATCTCACATGACCAATTGAGAGAAAAAAGGGCCTGTCATTCACCTTGGTCTAACGAGTCACATTGTTCGCTGCTTTGTACATGGAGACCATTGTTGTATTTACACATAAGCAAAAGAGTTCTGAAAATGTGTCCCAGGCTGAGTGCCCATTTCTACTTGTAATTTCCTACTATGCTGCAGGCTGATTAGTTTAGCGTGAGTTGTGTTTTATGCATACTCTGTAATATCACATGCACTTAACAGTACCTAAAGTTTAATGCCTCAGATCGAGAGCATAATTTAAAAAAAAAAAAATCTAATTTTTTGGTGAAATGCTTGTGCAATTTGGATCGGGATGATTTCAATCCGCTGCTTAAAATGTGGCGAATAAGTTAAGGAGCAGTGGTTTTATGACTGCTGCTTCTTAACTTCCATTTCAGGCGAACCTGAAACGATGGGGTTCCAAAGCAGCATCCGCTGCTTAATAAATGGAGCCCAATGTATCAAGCAGCGGTTGCAGCTTTGGAGGACCATCGTTTCCGGATACCTGAAACAAAAGTTAAGAAGCAGCGTATGCTGTCCACCCACAGCGATGTCCAGCGGACATGATTCCCTACAGCAAATCATGTCCAATACATCATTGTTAAATGGAGCCCTATGTGGGTACTGCTGGCAGTAATAGGGGATTATATCGATGCTGTGTATGTGATACTGGCAGCCAAGGGTATTATTTGAGTGTTAGTGGCAGCCAAGGCTAAAATGTCTGCTCAATTGTGAAAAATATTTATGGTAGGGTCAAAAATTAGGCCTAAAGTAGAGCTTTGTGGGGGGGGGGCATTTTGTGACATCATCTATCACCAGTGCCCATTCACCAACCAGGTATCTAGAATTTATGTGGTGGACAGCTGGCAAACAATTTGCAGTAGCTGTCAGCTTTGTCCCATAAATGCTTCATTCCCTCCACCTATTATATGAGTCTCACTCTTAAAGGTATAGTAAGCACCAAAATAGTTAATGTTTAAAAAGATAGAGAACGCCTTTACTACCATTCCCCAACTTGGCATAAACAACATTGTTATATTAACCCCTTAACGACCAGCGCAATACCCTGTACAATGCTGGTCATTAAGCGCTTAAGGACCAGCGTCCTGGGCCTCTCTCTGCCACGAGTAGGGCAGTGCAGAAATAAGAGTTCTCTGTGTCCCTCTCTGCATCAGGCAACAGTGGTGCCAATTGAAGGTGGTGTGGGAGGGTTAGGAAGGAGGCGGGTGGATGACTTATCACTGGAGGGACGGGAATGGGTGGGACCCCTACACTACAGAAAATAAATTCTCTGAGAGCGGCAGGGAGGGGGGAGGAGGGAGATGGGGATCCTAGAGTGGAGGAGGGATTAGAGGGTAGGGATATGATCTTGGAGGAGATAATTAAGGGAGAGAGAGGGAAGCTACACTAAAGAAAAAAAAAAATTTCTATTAAAAAAATAAAAAATTATAGCAAACTGGGTAATGACAGACAGCTGCCAGTACCTAAAATGGCAGAAATCTGTTAGAGGAGGGAGGGTTGCAGAGATTTTTGGGATCAGGGAGGTGGAAAGTTCAGGGGTTAATCCTACACTGAATTTTTTTTAAAAATAATAATAATAATAATAATAATAATAATAATAATAATAATAAAAAAAGTGTAAAACTGAATACTGGCAGACTTTTTTCGCCAGTACTTAAGATGGGGGTGACCATGGGGGGGGAAGAGCTGTTTGAGAGGGATCAGGGGTGGGGAGTGTCAGGTGGGAGGGTACTCTCTACACTAAAGCTAAAATTAACCTTACAAGCTACCTGTTTAACCCCGTCACTGCTGGGAATAATTAAAGTGTGGTACGCAGCTGCAATTAGCGGCCTTAAAATTATCAAAAGCAATGGCAAAGCCATATAAGTCTTCTATTTCTGAACAAAGGGGATCCCAGAGAAGCTTTTTCAACCATGTTTGCCATAATTGCACAAGCTGTTTGTAAATAATTTCAGTGAGAAACCTAAAGTTTTTGAAAATGTTAACAATTTTTTTTATTTGATCGCATTTGGCGTTGAAATGGTGGCATGAAATATACCAAAATTGGCCTAGATCAATACTTTGGGTTGTCTACTAAAAAACAAAATGTAGGTTTGATGGGTGAATAAAAGAAAAACAAGGCTCTATTTCTGTTTAAATTTAGTGATGGCAAAAATGCTAAAAAAGCTCTGGTCTTTTGGGGAAGTTTTAGTCTGAAATGCCCGGTCCTTAAGGGGTTAATATACTTTATAACGTTTAAACCTCTAAATGTCTGCCTGTTTCTAAGCCACTACAGACAGCCTTTTATCTCATGCTTTTTTATTAGCTTTTTACAACAAGAGACTGCTAATCCATGTGTTCCATATAGCTAACATTGTGCTCACTCCTACGGAGTTGTGCATGGCACTAATTGTCTAAAATGCAAGTCAATAGATGATAAATAAATACAAGGTAATCACAGAGGTAAAAAGTGTATTAATATAACAGTGTTGGCTGTGCAAAACTGGGAAATGGGTAATAAAGGGGTTATCTATCTGTATAAACAATACACATGTTGGTGTTGACTGTCCCTTTTATTCTTGACTTTATTCTGAAGGCAGCCAGCACCACATTGCAAAGTCAAGAATGATATAAATGTGTAGTTGAACCAACCTCAATGAATTTAAAACAGTGAGATTAAAGCAAGTTTTTCTCACACTGAACATGTGAGCAATGTTGTTTTGTTTTTATTTATTTTTTTGCATTTCTAACCTCAGAGAAAACCCTTAAAAACATCATGTGAATGCCTTGTTCCACCTCCTTCGCCAGGCAC
Source organism: Bombina bombina (assembly GCF_027579735.1). Taxonomy (NCBI): domain Eukaryota; kingdom Metazoa; phylum Chordata; class Amphibia; order Anura; family Bombinatoridae; genus Bombina; species Bombina bombina. The sequence continues at coordinate 829,347,215 of NC_069499.1, forward strand.
TGGCTGTGGGCCTATATCGTTTTGTACAGCAATTAAAGGCGTTTGAAGATCTATACCTGTGTATGCCTGCTTTGTATCCTGAAGATATTGCTGAGTATGGATACTATTGGAATCTCTCTCTCTCTATATATATGTCTGAGTTGTCTTATATTATTTTATACTAATACACCAGCTTTAAAGGGACATGTAACAATTTTTTTTCTTTCGTGATACAGATAGCGCATACAATTTAAAACAATTTTCTAATTTACTTCTATTATCAAATTTGCTGCATTATTTTGCTATCCTTTGTCGAAAATCCACTACTGGGAGCTAGCTGAACACATCAAGTAAGCCAATGACAAGGGACATATATGTGCAATCAGCACCTAGCTCCCAGTAGTACTTTGCTGCTGAATCTACCTAGGTATTCTTTTCAATAAAGGATAGCAAGAGAGCAAAGCAAATTAGATAATAAAAGTATATATTGGAATGTTACTTAAAGGGATATGAAACAAAAAAAAAACAATTCATGATTTGGATAGAGCATGCTATTTTAAACAGCTTTATAATTTACTTCTATAATCAATTTTTCTTCAATCTCTTGGTATCTTTGGTTGAAAAGCAGGAACGTATGCTTAGAGGCAGTTTTGCAAAAATGTTATTTATTTGCAAGGGTACTAGATGGCAGCACTCTTTCCTGTGATGTAGTGCTCCAGGTGACTACCTAGGTATCTCTTCAACACAGAATATATTAGGAATTAAGCAAATTTTATAATAGAAGAAAATATGAAACTTCTTTAAATGGTGTGCTCTGTCTAAATCACAAAATATATTTTTGGGTTTCATATCCCTTTAAAATTGCATACTCTTTGGGACACGAAACACAATTTTTTTTCTTTCAACGTTCAGATTAAACATACAATTTTAAACAACTTTCCAATTTACTTCTGTTCTAATATATTTTGTTCTCTTGGTATAATTTGTTGCAAAGCATACCAAGGTAGGCTCAGGATAGCAATACACTACTGGGAGCTAGCTGCTGATTGGTGGCAGCACATATATGCCTTTTGTCACTGGCTCATCTGATGTGTTCAGCTAGGTCTCAGTAGTGCATCACAGCTTCTTCAACAAAGGATATCAATAAAATGAAGCAAATTTCATATTAGAAGTTATTTGGAAAGTTGTTTAAAGTTGTATGCACTAACTGAATCCTGAATGAAATATTTTGGCTTTTGTTCCCCTTTAACAGACAACAGGAAGGTGGCGTTTGGGTAATGTTTGTTGGAACTTATAGATAAACTTGAATTAGACAAACTTGCTTCACGTTACCAGACATGTGCCCCTCTCTGAAGGCCGAAACGATCGTCTGGGGTTGCTTTGTTCCTTGTTCAGAGAGGAATTGCCTGATATTTCGGCGCTGAACTGATCGTAATAGGCGGGATCAGACTGATATACTACAGGAAAGTTCTACTCTGTGAAAAGTATTGCTGGGCTAAAAGAAGTTGCACCCAGGTGGTAAATCGCCATAGAACAGGCTAACAATGGTATTGAGCTGGTTGTTCGTTCCTGTGAATGCATTTCTCTCTGTGTGTATTTAGTCTCCCTATGGGAAAAAGGGGAAATCAGACGTGGACTCCTTGCTCAGTGTGCTTAGAGGAATATGGCTACACCTCACTGACGAGGCCCTATGAAGGCCGAAACGATCGTCTGGGGTTGCTTTGTTCCTTGTTCAGAGAGGAATTGCCTGGTATTTTGGTGCTTGACTGACCGTAATAAGCGGGATCAGACTGATATACTACAGGAAAGTTCTACTCTGTGAAAAGCATTGCTGGGCTAAAAGAGGTTGCACCCAGGTGATAAATCGCCATAGAACAGGCTAACAATGGTATTGAGCTGGTTGTTCGTTCCTGTGAGTGCATTTCTCTCTGTGTGTATTTAGCCTCTCTGAATAAAGCTATGTCACGCAGCTGCCTGTTTTAAAGACGTTCCTGATTTTTCCATTAAATCACAATGTCCTGCAATAACTTTAATTAGTCTTGTTTTAATCGTGCTCATTGTGTATCTTGTATAAGTAAATATATGTGCTTGTACATTATCATTAGAATAGAGCTCTGTGTCTGTTGTTATACTAATAGAGCTGCCGTGTGTTAAACGATGCCTTGTAGCTTGTGATGTCATCTTGCTAAATGGGGTAGAGCACAGCTTGTAACACAAAAGGATTTGGTCTGGATAGTAACTGGTTCAATAGGAACAAAAGCTCAACTGTCGCACTTTCTGTGTTCATTTGATAACAGAAGTGAACTTAAATGCCTTAAACCTGCATGCTCTATCTGAATCATGAAGATTTGACTTTCATGTCCCTTTAATAGTTAAAGGGACATTGACAGGCCCATTTATCAAGCTCCGTACGGAGCTTGAAGGGCCGTGTTTCTGGCGAGTCTTCAGACTCGCCAGAAACACAAGTTATGAAGCAGCAGTCTAAAGACCGCTGCTCCATAACCCTGTCCGCCTGCTCTGAGCAGGCGGACAGGAATCACCGGAAATCAACCCGATCGAATACGATCGGGTTGATTGACAGCTCCCTGCTGGCGGCCGATTGGCCGCGAGTCAGCAGGGGGTGGCGTTGCACCAGCAGCTCTTGTGAGCTGCTGGTGCAATGTTAAATGTGGAGAGCGTATTGCTCTCCGCATTTAGCGAGGTCTTGCGGACCTGATCCGCAGTGTCGGATCAGGTCCGCAAGCCCTTTGATAAATGGGCCCCTAAGCAGCTAGGTACAACTAAAATAGCATGGTTACTATTTATCATGCAATTGTTTCACCTCTTGTAACTGAAGCAATCGATAAAGCTTTTTTTAAAAAAACCATTACAGAAGCAAGAGAAAAAAACAGTAGTTTGGTGCGAAGTAGCCATGCTACTGTAGTTGTGTCCAGCAGTTTCCTTTTAAAAAGTAATACAGAGGCATTTTACAGCAAAAGCAGGCAAAATAAATAATTAATTAAAGGCACACTGAACTCAAATTTTTTATTTCATGATTCAGATAGAGCATGCAATTTTAAGCAACTTTCTAATTTACTATTATCAATTTTTCTTCATTCTCTTGCTATCTTTATTTGAAAATCATGAATGTAAATCTTAGCAGCCAGCCCATTTTTGGTTCAGCAGTATGGATAGCGCTTGCTTATTGGAGGCAGACATTTACCCACCAATAAGCAAGCATAACCCAGGTTATCCACCAAAAATGGGCCGGCTACTATGCATCACATTCCTGCTTTTTAAATAAAGATAGCAAGAGAACAATAAAAAATTAATAATAGGAGTAAATTAGAAAATTGCTTAAAAATACATGCGCTATCTGAATCATTAAAGAAAAAAAAATGCGTTTAGTGTCCCTTTAATTGTTGTTTTATTGTCATTGATTCAATATTTAAAGGAACAGGAAACCCCAAAATTTTCTTTCATGATTTGCATAGAACATACACTTGTTATCCTCTGTTGAAGGAACAGAATTACACTATTGGCATCTAACTTAACACATCTACGGCTAGATTTAGAGTTTTGTCGGTAAAGACCCGCGTAGCTAACGCCGGCTTTTTTCTGGCCGCACCATAAAAATAACTCTGGTATTGAGAGTCCACATAAAGGCTGCGTTAGGCTCCAAAAAAGGAGCGTAGAGCATTTTTAACGCAGCTTCAACTCTCGATACCAGAGTTGCTTACGCAAGCGGCCAGCCTCAAAAACGTGCTCGTGCACGATTCCCCCATAGGAAACAATGGGGCTGTTTGAGCTATGCGTAAACACTTTGCTATGCGTAAACACTTCCTAAGTCTGCACCTAACACCCTAACATGTACCCCAAGTCTAAACACCCCTAACCTTACACTTATTAACCCCTATTCTGCCGCCCCCGCTATCGCTGACCCCTGCATATTATTATTAACCCCTAATCTACCGCTCCGGACACCGTCGCTACTTACATTATCCTTATGTACCCCTAATCTGCTGCCCTAACATCGCCGACCCCTATATTATATTTATTAACCCCTAATCTGCCCCCCACAACGTCGCCTCCACCTGCCTACACTTATTAACCCCTAATCTGCCGAGCGGACCTGAGTGCTACTATAATAAAGTTATTAACCCCTAATCCGCCTCACTAACCCTATAATAAATAGTATTAACCCCTAATCTGCCCTCCCTAACATCGCCGACACCTAACTTCAATTATTAACCCCTAATCTGCCGACCGGAGCTCACCGCTATTCTAATATATGTATTAACCCCTAAAGCTAAGTCTAACCCTAACACTAACACCCCCCTAAGTTAAATATAATTTACATCTAACGAAATTAATTAACTCTTATTAAAAAATTATTCCTATGTAACCAGGTACAATAGCTATTAAATAGTTAAGAACTATTTAATAGTTACCTAGTTAAAATAATTACAAAATTACCTGTCAAATAAATCCTAACCTAAGTTACAATTAAACCTAACACTATACTATCATTAAATTAATTAAATAAAATACCTACAATTACCTAAAATTAAACCTAACACTACACTATCAATACATTAATTAAATACAATATCTACAAATAACTACAATGAAATAAACTAACTAAAGTACAAAAAATATCTACAAACATAAGAAAAATATTACAACAATTTTAAACTAATTACACCTACTCTAAGCCCCCTAATAAAACAACAAAGCCCCCCAAAATAAAAAATCCCCTACCCTATTCTAAATTACTAAAGTTAAAAGCTCTTTTACCTTACCAGCCCTGAACAGGGCCCTTTGCGGGGCATGCCCCAAGAAGTTCAGCTCTTTTGCCTGTAAAAAAAACATACAATACCCCCCCCCCAACATTACAACCCACCACCCACATACCCCTAATCTAACCCAAACCCCCTTAAATAAACCTAACACTAAGCCCCTGAAGATCTTCCTACCTTATCTTCACCATACCAGGTTCACCGATCGGTCCTGAAGAGCTCCTCCGATGTCCTGATCCAAGCCCAAGCGGGGGGCTGAAGATGTCCATGATCCGGTAGAAGTCTTCATCCAAGCGGGGCAGAAGAGGTCTTCCATCCGATTGAAGTCTTCATCCAAGCGGGGCAGAAGAGGTCTTCCATCCGATTGAAGTCTTCATCCAGGCGGCATCTTCTATCGACATCCATCTGGAGCGGAGCGGCAGCATCCTGAAGACCTCCGACGCGGAACATCCATCCTGGCCGACGACTGAACGACGAATGACGGTTCCTTTAAATGACGTCATCCAAGATGGCGTCCCTCGAATTCCGATTGTCTAATAGGATTCTATCAGCCAATCGGAATTAAGGTAGGAATATTCTGATTGGCTGATGGAATCAGCCAATCAGAATCAAGTTCAATCCGATTGGCTGATCCAATCAGCCAATCAGATTGAGCTTGCATTCTATTGGCTGTTCCGATCAGCCAATAGAATGCGAGCTAAATCTGATTGGCTGATTCCATCAGCCAATCAGAATATTCCTACCTTAATTCCGATTGGCTGATAGAATCCTATCAGCCAATCGGAATTCGAGGGACGCCATCTTGGATGACGTCATTTAAAGGAACCGTCATTCGTCGTTCAGTTGTCGGCCAGGATGGATGTTCCGCGTCGGAGGTCTTCAGGATGCTGCCGCTCCGTTCCAGATCGATGTCGATAGAAGATGCCGCCTGGATGAAGACTTCAATCGGATGGAAGACCTCTTCTGCCCCGCTTGGATGAAGACTTCTACCGGATCATGGACATCTTCAGCCCCCCGCTTGGGCTTGGATCAGGACATCGGAGGAGCTCTTCAGGACCGATCGGTGAACCTGGTATGGTGAAGACAAGGTAGGAAGATCTTCAGGGGCTTAGTGTTAGGTTTATTTAAGGGGGGTTTGGGTTAGATTAGGGGTATGTGGGTGGTGGGTTGTAATGTTGGGGGGGGGTATTGTATGTTTTTTTTACAGGCAAAAGAGCTGAACTTCTTGGGGCATGCCCCGCAAAGGGCCCTGTTCAGGGCTGGTAAGGTAAAAGAGCTTTTAACTTTAGTAATTTAGAATATGGTAGGGCATTTTTTATTTTGGGGGGCTTTGTTGTTTTATTAGGGGGCTTAGAGTAGGTGTAATTAGTTTAAAATTGTTGTAATATTTTTCTTATGTTTGTAGATATTTTTTTATTTTTTGTAACTTAGTTCTTTTTATTTTTTGTACTTTAGTTAGTTTATTTCATTGTAGTTATTTGTAGGTTTTGTATTTAATTAATGTATTGATAGTGTAGTGTTAGGTTTAATTGTAGGTAATTGTAGGTATTGTATTTAATTAATTTATTGATAGTGTAGTGTTAGGTTTAATTGTAACTTAGGTTAGGATTTATTTTACAGGTAATTTTGTAATTATTTTAACTAGGTAACTATTAAATAGTTCTTAACTATTTAATAGCTATTGTACCTGGTTAAAATAATTACAAAGTTGCCTGTAAAATAAATATTAATCCTAAAATAGCTACAATGTAATTATAATTTATATTGTAGCTATATTAGGATTTATTTTACAGGTAAGTATTTAGCTTTAAATAGGAATAATTTATTTAATAAGAGTTAATTAATTTCGTTAGATGTAAATTATATTTAATTTAGGGGGGTGTTAGTGTTAGGGTTAGACTTAGCTTTAGGGGTTAATACATTTATTAGAATAGCGGTGAGCTCCGGTCGGCAGATTAGGGGTTAATAATTGAAGTTAGGTGTCGGCGATGTTAGGGAGGGCAGATTAGGGGTTAATACTATTTATTATAGGGTTAGTGAGGCGGATTAGGGGTTAATAACTTTATTATAATAGCGGTGCGGTCCGGTCGGCAGATTAGGGGTTAATAAGTGTAGGCAGGTGGAGGCGACGTTGTGGGGGGCAGATTAGGGGTTAATAAATATAATATAGGGGTCGGCGGTGTTAGGGGCAGCAGATTAGGGGTACATAAGGATAACGTAGGTGGCGGCGCTTTGCGGTCGGCAGATTAGGGGTTACTAAGTGTAGGTAGCTGGCGGCGACGTTGTGGGGGGCAGGTTAGGGGTTACTAAATATAATATAGGGGTCGGCGGTGTTAGGGGCAGCAGATTAGGGGTACATAAGGATAACGTAGTTGGCGGTCGGCAGATTAGGGGTTAAAAAAAATTAATTGAGTGTCGGCGATGTGGGGGGACCTCGGTTTAGGGGTACATAGGTAGTTTATGGGTGTTAGTGTACTTTAGAGTACAGTAGTTAAGAGCTTTATGAACCGGCGTTAGCCCAGAAAGCTCTTAACTACTGACTTTTTTCCTGCGGCTGGAGTTTTGTCGTTAGAGTTCTAACGCTCACTTCAGCCACGACTCTAAATACCGGAGTTAGAAAAATCCCATTGAAAAGATAGGATACGCAATTTACGTAAGGGGATCTGCGGTATGGAAAAGTCGCGGCTGAAAAGTGAGCGTTAGACCCTTTTTTGAGTGACTCCAAATACCAGAGTAGGAGCCTCTAACGCTGGTTTTCACGGCTAACGCCAAACTCTAAATCTAGGCCCTAGTTAGCCAATCACAAGAGACAAATGTGTGCAGACACCAATCAGCAGCAGCTCCCACTAGTGTAGGATATGTGCGTATTCTTTTTCAACAAGGGATACCAAGAGAACAAAGCACATTTGACAATAGATGTGAATTTTAAAGTGCCTGTAAAGTATATGCTCTATCTGAATTATGCAAGTTTAATTTTGACTTTGCTATCTCTTTAAGTTAAATCTTGAGCCTAATGCCAATGTAAACATTTTTAGATAAATCATTCCATCAAATGGAGACTTTACTGAAAATGGGACTATATGGGCCCAGCATATTATTATAAATAAACTTTCAAAATGCATTTCAATACAATATTGGCACTTTCTATGTATCCTCAACACTTATTAGGCAATTAG